>NC_035446.2:115653730-115980786 GCF_002127325.2 Helianthus annuus
TATTAATGACATGTTTTATTTAAGTATTTACTATTGGTTCAATGTGATTGGTGGCTCAGACTCTGATGTGTAGCACGCCTCGCGGGGTTTCCGCAGGTGGTATTTTGGGGGTGTTACACAGAAGAACTTCATGAATTGAAGATTCAGACTTTGGAAGGAAAAATCATGTGTAATGAAGTGGAAACAGAACAAAATGGTGGCAAACCGCGTTACAAAATGGTGAAGTGGGATAAATTTATGTCTGCAAACAGTTTGAAGAATGGTGACATGCTACACTTCAACTTTGTTACGTCTACACAGGTGCTCGAGTTAAAAAGTGTGGATCGAAAATAGAACAATATGTGAAAGGATGGTAGTAGTGTTATATTTTGTTGGCTTATGGATTGTGAATGATAAGGGTTTTGGGGGGTAACCATATAATTGGTTATGAAGACAATGCTGTTAGTTTTTTGGCTACATGATTATGTAACATGTAGATGTAAAGCCAAACTATTATCGGTTAGCTCAACAATATATAAGTATATAAATGAATGTTAATCATCTTGTTTCTGTGTTGCATCAAACTAACAAAAACATTGATTTTAGAAAAATAACATGTAATAAACCATTGTATATTCGTTTATCAAATAAGATAATAATAGTGGTAAACATACCTGATGGATAATAATAAGCAGAAGGATTTAGTTTCAAAGTAAATTATTCCAGACAATGAAACGGTAAATGGATGCAAACTTACTTGTTAGAAGGAATGACAAGCAAAAACACAAATCTAAAAATGAACTGGAAAATGCAACTAAAACATTGAATAAAGAAAATGATTGATGACAAAAAGTTATACACACTTCTTCCTTCATTTATAGAAAGTCGATAGACAAATTAGGCAAATTGTTGCTAAATTCTAGCACAAAATATAAGTACATAATTAGTTGATACTAATTATGATTGCGTAAGTTTGTAATGAAAGTTATTTGTGATCCCAAAAACTATTCAGATTTTATAATTATATAATTAATCAATATATTTGTTAAAATATTTTAAGAAATGTCAATAAGTTGAATAAAACCGAAATATCTAATAGTAAGAACCATAATAAGGTTTTGCATTAACCCATAAACATATTATTTTAACAATGGAAAATTGCTAATTGTCATTATCATATACTTGATAAATAGTACGTTCACCATTTTCAATAACCACCATCTCCTCTATAACGTTTACGTTCTCTTCACTTGCATGTTGATCATGAAGTCCATACAGTTCAATGAGTTCACGCGGCCACAACTCCATCAAAACAGACGAAGAAATGAACAAACCTTGGTCTTGGAGCATTTCCTAAAAAAAAAAAAAAAATTCAAACATGTGAGTTTATTGAATAATGAAAATTGGTAAAATAAGTCATAATTGGTGTTGTAAATAATAAAACTCAATAAACATTACAAGATAATCTTCAACATAACAACCACGTTTAAAAGCAAATTCACGTGATGATAAACCATCAAGCCATTGTTTAGAGACCAATTTGAATCGATGTATTGATTTCGTATCGATCCTTATTAAAATCTGGAAAAGTATCAAATGAAAAGGAAGCTCAACCATTGTGTTTCTAAAACCAATTACAAAAACAATGATTTCATTGTGTTTATATATGAGTAAAGAATTTCAAAATAGGAATTGATAATGTCAAAATGGGAAATTTCCATACTTAAGATACCTTCTAAATTTCAATTATGGAATTGATCACATATTGTTTTAATATAAAATTATATTTTGTTATTTTCATGGGAAATTTCATATTCATATTGTTCTAAATTTCAATGGGAAATTTTCCATACGTAAATGATACATATTCTTATAAGTTATAAGTCATTTACAAATCTACGAAAGTAACAATAAGTATCTTGGGTTTAGGTATTAGGGTTTAGATGAATAAAATAAATAAGAATATAATCTTATCATTATTATATATTTAATTATTAGAACCTAAAAAAAAGAAACCATTATTTTGGATAATCATTGCTATCTAATCTTAAAATACACAATAAATTTTTTCAACATTTTTATGAAATCTTGTTCAAAACATGATATATAAATTATTGTATCGGTAAATTCACATTTTGCACCATGTTAGAAACTTATATCAAAGATCTTTTAACCTCATTAAAATAAACACAAACTTTACCAAAGGAAATGAAAATGTAATAAACACTCACCAAAAAAAAATTATCAATTATCAAGCAATAATAACCGTCAAAGTAATAAATTTGTCTTCATAAAAAGCATAATTATTAAAAATACTAAAAACGTTCAATCATGCAACACCATTTGTAGACCATACTTCAAAATCTTTATTTCTCAATTTTTGGCGTGATGAGGTCCAAGCTGACAGCATCGTTTATTTCAACTTTCCCAGGACTGTTACGACGTTTAGTAGAAGAGCTATCAACAGCATCAACATCATAAACATCTTCCAGGTTACGTTTAATGTTCTCGAACTTCGTCGCATCTTGATCACTACCATCTATAGGATCAGGCGTAACGCTGTCACCCATCACAGATTGAGATTCCTGAAACTACATCAAAGAAAAAAACATCCATCAGTTTGATAAAAATGCAATCTATCTACAGGTAAAAAAAGTGTAGAACAACACAAGTATAATACCTTCCCTAAACCTTTGACATTACCAACTGAATCGGACAAACTTTGAACATTTGACTCAGACAAGTCAGACTACAAAAATTCAGAACTGTTTCAATTTATGAATAAAGACATATAGTTATTAATAACTGAAATATTATTATGCTTGGAAGAAAAGCGTAACCTCATTAAGTTTCCATTTTTTCTCCAGAGCAGAAAGTAGATCCTCATCAGAAGATAACATTGAAATCCCATAGTTTTCAACCTGGTTGGTAATGTTAAAATTGGAAATTTTGATTTGGAATGCAAACTTTTTGTTCAACAACACATCAAACTCAGATGGAAGTGATTGAAACGATCCTTCGGTGGAAGTGTCAACCTGTATAATGAGAAAGATATAGTAACATATATATAGATTGTGTAATAAAACATGAAAAACCTTTATCAGAATGATAAATATTTGTACCTTCGAGTAGATATCTAGCAGTTCTTTCGAGGTTTTTTTCAAAAGCTTAATAGCTTCATAATCAAACAAAGTACAGGAAATGGTTCCAGTTGAATCCTGAACCCTTAGAGGTATCTTGTATCTATTATACGATAAAATGTTAACAATTGTATAAAATGACTTTTGAAAGTAATTGTAAAAATGTATAGATACCGATGAACAGGAACAATGTCAACAACATCACAATCTGGGTTTATACACTCAAACGACTTGTCATCCAACACGTCAAAACTGCCATCATCTCTTTCAACCAACTCAGTTTTCTCTTCAATTTGCTTCTTACAAACATTGCATGATAAATAATACCACGGCTTATCATTTGAAATAGCTATAACAGTACCAACAATGATAACCTTTTTCTCCTATCAAGTAGATAAAGATTGTAGTTAGAGATAAGTATGTAAAAATGACATATAAGATACGTTAAGCATATATATGTTTGATATACATACCACATCAATTGAAGCAATAAAACCGGTCAAAACAAAATCTTCAGCATTTAGAAACTCATCTTCTGTATTCGAGATCACTTGTGAGCATGATTGTTTACTTGAAGATGATTTAGAAAACTCCTTCTCAAGATATCTATTAAAGTATAATATATTAATACAAATTTTAATCCTTTTTATAAAACGAATAGTAAGTTATTAATGATATACCTGTCTTTGAATTCTTTGATCTCATGAATATCAGAATTTATGAAGACACGACTTGCTTCAAACATGTTAGTCAGGCCAACTTTACCTGATTGTAACACACATTTAATTGCAATGACAGGTATAAAATAATCGTTTGAGCATTGTAAAGACTAATATAGATAATTAAAATACATTTTTAGATTACCATATGGGTAAAATATAGTTAATACCTTGATATATGTTAACTGTTCCAAAATGGACAAGTATAACCACATGAGCAGGTCGATTTTTGTCATTCATGTAGTTTGACAAAGTGATTGCATAATTTTCCCACAACGTTACACTAATCTTCTGATCTCTGTAAATTTTCAAAGTCACTGAATTATTTAATAGCAAAAGAATATATCAATACATATAGTGACTTAAAAACATATATATTAAATTGTTGTTTATAACATTATTACTCGAGATCCTTCAAGGTAATGCTCATTCGTTTTGTTTTAGATCCATCCTTCCTATTTGCATCTTCAATAGGATATGAGACAACCAAATAACCGATGAAATCTGTATATTAAAATAGTATGAAAAAATACAAACAACTGATCATAAGTAAAAAATTAAAAAAAATAAAAAGTATACAGTAGTTACCTATTGGTGTATTCACTTCAATTTTTTTACTCAACACAGATTTAAAATCAGTGAATTTAAATAAGTACCGAGGACCAGACCAGTTATCAGTTTTCAGAACAGACGTGAAAGCATAAAAAGATAGCTTCTGATCTTTTCCGGTAACCTTAATGTTGGTTGTATCTTTGGCTAGGGATGGTTTATGAATCAATAAACGGTCATCAACTACCAAAAACTTAAGGAACCGTTTGAAAAGCTTATGTAAACAGCTACATTGAATGAAGGCACCCTGAAATATAAATTATATATAACGAATCATACAAAATGAACACGTATAGTTATTGATAAAAAAAGGATATTAATAATTATATAAAAACTTTAAATATGTTACCTCTTCATCCATTAACAACATGTCAACACGATAGATCTGGTTATCATAACCATTCATTTTTTTATCCCACATAGATATGATCTTAGCTTTGATGGTATAATTGGTGGAATGAGCATTAAGTGACCTGAACATAGTAATATGATTGTTCTCCATTTCACTGGTAAAGAAAGATAATTTTAGTAATTGATTCTAATTCTGATCTATATAAGAATGAAGAAAACAATTAAAAACAGGGAAAATGGTTTAACCTCAGATTTCGAAAACCACAGCACGAGAAAGAAACACAATTTGAATGTGGAGTGAGAGTCTTTAACTTCTGGTCTTATTTATACAATAAAAAATGAGTAAATTATGGCATAACTGGAAGATATTTTTGGAAGTTATAAATCATTTGCAAAAATAAAAATTTTTGGGAGACAAAGTAATTTGGGTAACGGTTTTAATTTCCTAATCTGTTACTATTGGTTTGCTATTAAAACTAATAAATTAAAAAAAACAAATAAACATATTTACAGTTACCTAAAGAATGCGTTTTTTATAAACAATGTATACATTTTTTAGGATGTTGCAAATAAAGAAATTTTAATAGTATAATTGCTCATATCATAGTTAAAACAGAATTCTATCCAGAGAGAGTTTGAAAACCGTAACCTGTACACTATGACATTTGACCATTTGAGCTAAAACCAGATACGGATGAGGCAAAATCTGAGGATGAAATGTAAAGACCAACAATGTTAGTAATCTAAGTAAAGACAGACGAATCATTGATTTACAAATATACGTGCAAACATGAACAAACATCAGATAAACAAAATTGATAACAAATAGAAATTAAACAGAATTATCGAAATAATAACAGAGATGAAACGACATAATTACTATTTTGCAATTGTTAGTAACATAAAAACAGACAGAGTCGCTGGATTATAACAAATTTCATTGATAAAACCAAGTAAACCACATAGTAATTATAAATTTTAAAAAAGGTTGATACTAAATAATTGCAAATTGCGTATCTGTAACTTATTAAACTATCCTTTAACTTCCGATGCTGAATCCGAACATTAATCTTCAATTGACAAGAGCAGGGCTGGGAAGAAGATGAAACGATTTAGGGTTTTTAATTTGGAGAATGAATGATTTACGGAATTTAGGTATATTATATACCCGGGTCAAAATAAAGAAAATGGGCAAACAAATCCGGATCCCGTGCGTGAAACCTAGACATCCCACATTTTCCCGCCAAAAACCTAAAATGGTTGCATAATAGAGGGACACGTGTCCCACACTTTATTCATATATTATATATATAGATTAGTATCTGATAAATAGCAGTTATACACAAAATCAGACAATTTACAATACACGTATAGTTAAAACTATCGATTTCTCGATTCCATTTTATATTGGTTATAGTATGCATCAATACACACCAATATTTTACAAAATTTTATTCGTTATGTTACAGACTGATTTCACTATTTACTATACTATTACACAACTATAGTTTTACCATTTTCCTATCCCTCACCATTTGTTGTTCTAAAAACGCATTTCCCTTTCATCATACTTCCAAGCAATCTGTCCCCCTATCTCCCTGATTCTATTCCCTGCATCCATCAACTCTTCACCAAAATGGCGAAGTTCAGCCATATTCTCAGTGCTCATTGGTGGATTAGGTAGGGGTTCTGGATCGAATTGCGGAAAGAAGGAATAAGGGTCGTTGACAATATTTTGAAATTGCCAATCATTCGTCCACCATTCTTCCATTTCTATAGGTTGAGAGTGTACTATTGGTTCTGGGATTGCTGGTGCAAAATTCATAGGGATTGGATTTTCAATAGGATAGGTAAAAATATTCGTATTGACAGGCTGAATAGTCTCACAGTTTGCCAATAGGATATCTATCTCTTCCTGAAAAGTTATTCTTTGGCTTTGGTTGGAGCTCTCTCCGATTTCTATCTGAGTTGGTCTAGAACCTTGTCCTACTTCCATTTTTATTTCCTTAGAATATTCCTCAAACTGTATTTCCATTTGCCTAGAATCTTTCCTAACTTCAGTTTCCATCTCTTGTTGTTTAGAACTCTCCTTGATTACAATTTCTTTTTCTTTTTCTAAAGGGTTGTTTATTTTAGGAAGTTTCGGAACTGGCTTTTTCCTACGAATACGACTACCCCATACATAATTCTTCTTTTTCTTTCGTTTTGGCTTTGTCAAGGGTGGAGCATGGAATTCTACAGGTTGGTCCATATCAGCAAAGTATTCAGTAAATTCTTGGGAAACTTCTATATTCACCGGGTAAAGATTGAGGTTCTGAAAAGCTTCAGATATCTCGCTCATGCTGTGTAGCATATATGCAAAATGCACAAAAATACTAAGTTAAAACTTTGGAACAAAGTTTAACAAATAAACATCGAAGTTTTATTGCACACTATTTGTACAAATGACAGAAAAGAACACACTCAGATTTATTTATTTATTTACTGAGAAGTGTTATTACTAGACTTAGGGTATTTAAAGATTTGCATGTTCTGCTACAGTGGCTAGCATATATAAATTTGACCATTTCTCATCTAGCTTATCTTCCCAAGGTGATTTATTGATTAACTCCTGGGTTTCCTTTTTAATCCTCTTTTCTCGGATTTGCTCTTTACTTTTCTTAATAATCATACTCCTTTTTCAAGGAGAAAGTGGATTCTCATATTGTGCCTTTCGCACAAATATTCCTTCTTCAGGAATTGTAGGGAGCTTTGAAAATTTAGTTTTGGATGAACTTCCCTCTTCGTAGACTGACCTATCTAATTTAAGATAGATATCTTGTAACTTTTGCTTACCCATACTGTAACTAACAAATAGTCAATTAAAAACACATAATCACATAACAGTAATCAGGAAAGATTAAGTATCTGTTAAATACTTAATTAGCTTAACTCAGTGGCTCTGATACCACCTTATTTCTGTCACGGCCCCCGACCCGGTTTGACCCATTTCAGGAGCCGCGGGGCAGAAATCCCGTGATATTTATTTATGTGATTTTAGCAGCGGAAATTTTAACATCAGGATCGTTGTAAAGCTAAAACTTTTCCCGATTATTTTATTTCACAATTCAGGATAAACCCCGATAATTTACAATACATAAGTTTTAGTGATAAATCCTTATTTCAAAACATATTTCCTTATTTTTATACTGAGCCACTATTTTAAGCTTGTAATGCTCCTCAGCACTTTTCCTGATTTACAGTAGATCACCTGAAACATGTTTGAAAAAGGTTTTGTCAGCGGGGAAATACTGAGTGAATCATTCTATTTACTGAAAACGACACATTTGTTATAATTTACAGTATCAAGAGTTTTTACATATGTTTATTATCAACCAACTTTCAAGAATAGGTATTTGTCACAGACCAGCTCTGTGACGGTGGTCATATCACCATTGGCTGTCCCAATGAGTGACGTATATCACTTTAGGCTCGCCCACCTAATGTGAAGGAAACAATAATAATAATACTGTGCACAATACCCCACATACCGGCTGTAATTTGGTGATTACATAAACTTAATCACTGTAATTATAACTTTTTGGAAAATAAATTGGAGTATTGTAAAACAGTTGATAAAAAGAGAATGACTCACATTGCAGATTTAGTATGGATAGAATATGATTTTAGCCCTGTTAACCTAATTTCAACAATAATGCACACAAAACAGGGTTAGTGATCAATACAGCAGTTACGATAACTCACAAGATCAAATTCTCACAATGAACGACAAAGTGCGATACTTAAACTCATTCATCGAATTAACGACGAACGACAAAGTATAACCCTAATGTGGGCGGCACTTAAACATTCTTTGGATATATTGATCTCGGAAAATGAATCGTAATAGCGATCGAGTGATTACCCTGTTTTGCGGCAGCAATTCGAAAGTAGTGTGTGTGTTTATTTGTAGTATAAGTGTGATAACTCGTTGTACAGAAAGCGTTTGGCCGTCGTTTTAACTTCCAGATTCAAGTCCCAAGGCCCTCTATTTATACTGAAAATTTGCATCTCCCGCGTGTCGCGGAAGAATTCGGGGAACCTCCCGCGTATCGCCTGGGATGCCAATTTAGGGTAGGGTAGGTTTCGTGTCCAGTAGCTTGGGTGAGTTGACAGTTTTGCTTAATTCAATTCAGACAACGAATTTAGAGGATAATATCGATTAGGGTTTAACCCCCCCTGAGTTTTAGGGGCCCTGATCCTGATTCTGATTGTTTCAAAAATTTTAGGGTTAGTGTAGAATTACTTGGGTTTCTCATTTAGGGTTTTCTTAATAGCTAATTACCATCCTAAGCATTAATTTTAGTGAGAGTTGTTACACTTGTAAAACACACTCAAATCATATAACTTTCATCAAGTATTATCTAACACAAACAAATTTATTTAAGGTCAAAGTTTATAAATAAAGACTTTGAAAATTCAAAATATGACACTTTTAATGGGACGGATGGAGTAGTTAACATTGTTGGAGGCCCTCAAGTGAATCGGAAACCTAGGATCTCTCATAATCCAATTTTTATAAACACTACTTTTTAGCCGGTGCGCGTTGCCACGCCATTTTTTACATATGGTTTTTGTATTTTCTGTTATTGATTTGGTTTATTGCGGTATTGTGACAATGCATGTACTCAGTCTAACAACTTAGTTTACGGAACCATTAAACGAAGGAAAAAAAGCGTAAAAGAAATTAAATGAAAATTAAAAAAAATATATTAGCGTTTGGACAATGAAAAAAAATCAAAGGGAAAACGGGAAAAATGCAACTTTAATAAACTTTACGGACAATATAGTAAATTTTAAAGTAAAAGGATATTAACGTAAAACATTAAAGTTATGGGTTCTAATTAGACACTTTTAATCTACCATAGTTACACACTCCTAATTTAGGATAGGTAAGACACTCCAAATTTACGTTCCAAAGAAAAGAAGAAAACAGGTATAGACGGGATTCAAGCAAAAGTCTGGACATTTAGAGGAAATTGCATTATCCACCAGACCACTTTCATTGTTTGTGTTATAATTTGTTTCGAAATCTACGTATGATAAAGTTGCAGCCGCAAAAGCAAAAGAATAAAATTACTTTGGTGGATGTCACGATTGGCAGCCGATTTCCTCCACTAGTTGCCAGCCAGAACTATTCCTCCCCATATGGTTTAAATATATAGGTAATTTCTTGGCTTAAATATATAGGTAATAGTGGAGTGTTCAAACGAGAAGAATTTTTTTTGTTAGAATGAAAAAAGAATAAGTTTCAACCAATAAGAATGCTTCATTTTACTTCATTTAATATTTGCATTTAATTCTAATATAGGGGTATATTGGTAAACTTACATAAATCATTAATTTGTAATCTTCACCTTTAATAACTAACTAAATTAAATTTGTAACTCATTTTCAAAATATATACTTTTCCAAATTAAAAAAACAACTTAATTTAAAGTGTAGAATAAAATACTAGTTGTGTAGGATAAATTACGAGTTATGTAGGATATATTTCGAGGTGTGTAGGATAAATTTTGATCATATAGGATAAAATTCTATAATGTGTATGGTATATGTGAAAAAATTTTGATATGTGTAGGTTTTGTAGACTATATGTAGGATAATTAATGATTAGTTGACTAATTAATTAAAGAGAGAAAAATTAATGATATGAGTCATAAATGAAATAGTATTTTACTAATATGGTCTTTTTTTTTTTTTTCTCACATTAAATTTCTTCTCAAATGAACCTTCCCCATAGGTGTATATTTTTTATTTTATTTTTTCGAAAGGCAAACTTCATTCAACCAACAAACAAGACGGACATCTCCAAGCTAGAGATGACCCGCCAAAACAATAGTTACATCACAGGAAAGAAAGTTTACATCAATCATTCCAAGCTACGTTACCCTTCCTACTTCTACTCCTGTACCAAAGAAAACCCAAAGATTTTACATCTGAAACAATTTGAACCACTTCTGTATTAGAACCTAAGAAAGCCTTCTCATTCCTAGCTTTCCAAATTCGCCAACAAGCTAAGATAAGAACACCATATAGCGCCTCTTTCATAGTATCCGAACCACCCCAATAATTAACTAATTGAAGGATGTCATTAGTTGAGAACACAAAGAAAGGCGAAATCTTACACCAAGTCGATATTCCCATCTAAACTCCACACGCCACGCGACAAGCCGAAAATAAATGATCCGAGATCTCTTCCGCGTCACCACAAAAAAGACATAAACCATCTCCCACATAAATATTCCTCTTTCGAAGCGCACTCTGAGTTGGGATCCTATCCATATTAGTCCTCCACATAAAGATATTACATTTATTATGTAACCATTTACACCAAGAAAAACCAATACTATATTCCGTCAATTCATTGCTTCTTAACCATAGGTAATATATAACCATAGGTAATATATAGGTAATTTCTTGTATATCCGGGTTTGGACATACAATAAATACTAAAAAAGTTATAACTGCTAATAAATTATCTTTATTATACGTGAAAAAGTATATATTGAGCTAAGTGTGAAAAGCATAAATGAGATATAGAAGTAACAAGTGAGCATTGATATAGAGACAAATGTGAAAACCTCCTACCCACCAACTAATCATTAACTTCCAAATAATTATTAGATAACTATTTAAATAAAAACAAATATCTAATACAAGTGAGGTGTTTTGACGTTTTTTTTTCAAACTAATTGTTGCCCCTTATAAAAGTACAAGCTGATCTTCAATTTTTTCTGTCATGATAATTTTTTTGGTTTTAACAAGGTGCAATAATCATTTTGAATACCGTTTAAAACATGCTATATGAAATATTTTTGGAGACAAAATCTATTCTATACGAGTGGCATTAATACATTACCCACGTTAGCGTAACTGGGCCACATGGAATGACGAAGAAAAGTCATATAAGTCATACGGTTTTGTCAATGGTCACATCATTAATCTTTATTTGTCAAAATATCATACAAGCCATATGAACCATATGATCATTTTCACCGTGTCATACGCAGTGGCGGACCCAGGATTTTTTTCTAATGGGGTCCAGTTTTTTCGATACTTGGATTTTTTACACCCAAATGATAGGATTTTCGGGTCGGTCGTCGTTTGGGTCGGGTCGGGGTGATTTATTGAGCTTGGAACCTTTAAAAAAAGACAAATAAATAACAAAACAACACATGTCTAAGCACAAAGGCATAAATTGAGTAAATTTTCATTCATTTTAACATTTCGATACTTGGATTTTTTACACCCAAACGATAGGATTTTCGGGTCGGTCGTCGTTTGGGTCGGGTCGGGGTGATTTATTGAGCTTGGAACCTTTAAAAAAAGATAAATAAACAACAAAACAACACATGTCTAAGCACAAAGGCATAAATTGAGTAAATTTTCATTCATTTTAACATTTTAAAGTGTATTTTAACAAAAAATCAGTTGGTATTAGACTTGAACCCATGACCTCTTTGTTAGCAAACAAGGGATTAACCACCACAACAGCTTTGCTTTTGATACTATGGGGTCCAACTAAATATTTTTATGGGGTCCGTACAAAAATTAATATACCGAATCTACTAATTTTTTAAAAAAGATTGGGGTCCGTGGACCCCGACCCACTCAACGTGGGTCCGCCCCTGGTCATACGGCTTATGTGACCCTTTACTCCATTTCATACGGTTTATTTGGACCATCCGACTCATATGACACATTCATGATGCATGAATAGTATGTAAGTGGTGTTTGTTAAACTACAACATCCACAATTTAGATTTGGTTTTAAAACTGTCTTGATTGCTTGAACTTCTTTATTTTTTTTTTTTTTTTTGAACGGTTGCTTGAACTTCTTTTGAACAATAAAAATTTAAGCACACACAAAAATAGTGAGACTAAGGGGCTGTTTGGTAGCCTCTTAATGACCATTCAGATGCTACCTCTTAATGGTTTAAAACCTCTAAATGAATAAAAGGTAACCTCAAGTCTGAATGGTTAAGAGGTAACCTCTGAATGGTAAATCATCACATGTCACATTCTTCTACCTTCTCATTGGTAAAATTCTTAATGGTTCCATTAAAAGGTAGTCTCTTAATGACCATTCAGAAGCTATCAAACAGCCCCTAAAACGAACACTAAAAAAAATCCCTAATTCCATATTTGACTTCACCAAATAAACAATACCAGCCCACTGTCCAATTCTTTAAGCTTATGGAGCAAAAATGAAAGGATTTTAAAAATTAAAAAGTAAAATGACTTATTCTAAGTGAAAGAAATCTTAGTGTTAAACTGCCAATCCTAACCTCTTATATCATATAAAATAGATATTCATAAAAGTACTATGAAGTATCTAATTAAGGGTTGTTGAAGATCGGATTACCTGGTTTTTGTATATTTGATTTTTGGATATTCGAAAATTTCGGATAGTGAATATTAATATTCGATTTAAATTTCGGATACGGATTCGGATATTTAAACAAATATCCAAATTAATAAAAACTAAACCTATATTCGATTTTTTAAATTTCCAACTTTGAAAAAAAAAACATTCATAAATTAACATTCATAAGACTGTCATTGTACTTCTTCAAACTCTTTTGGGTTCATACGATAGGCGGGTTTGTTAGGAATTCCCACACTTGGAACAAAGTCAATACAATGCTAGAATTAAAATATGAGAGGTAACCCCACGTGTATATCCTCTGGAAAAAAACCCTCCTTGAACTCATAAAGGAGCGGTTATACTTCAGGTGGGCTCACCCAATGGAACTTTTGGGCTCACCCAATGGAACATTTTGCTGGACAATCAAAAGCGAGTATGTAGACGACGGAGTGGTGTGTCGTGGAAAATCGATTAAGGCTGATTTTGTGAGGACGAAGGCTTTGGTTCCTACCTCGCGAGTATCTAGCGGCGCAAGCATTATGTTGATACTATCCTTCTTAAACAAATAAGTATTTTTGAACCCATCATGCTTCGTTCGCCTATCATATCGCCAAGGTCTTCCCAATAATAAATGACAACCGTCTATTAGGATGACCTCACACCATACTTTATCCGAGTAGCAACTTGTGAACCGTGCTAGACAAGGTCGATTGACTTTAACAACATTCCCTTTTTTTTAACTAGGTTAACTGATATGGTTCACGGTGGGGTTCCACTTTTAGCCCAAGTTTTTCCACCATACTCGTCGCGACCATGTTCTCATAACTTCCTTCATTAATGATAACAGTGCAGACTTTTCCTTTTGAAGCACACTTTGTTCGAAAAATATTATTACGAAGCCATAAGGTTTCATCAACGAGTGGGGTCGTGGATGTGCTAAGGACTCGTTGAGTGATTAAAGCCTCCCATTTGTCTGGATAAACAACCTAATCACATATTTCAGCTTCCTCTTCCTTTTTGGTATCGTATATAGGCAATGTATCCTCAATGAAAGTGACAAGATGAGTGTTTGGGTAGTCCCGAGCAAAATGACCCAGCTCATGAGATTTGAAACATCAAGTTAGGTGTGATGAAGCAGTGGACGAACGGGTAGGGCCACCTAAGGCCTCAGCTTTGATTGGGCTGAGTGATTTTCCATATGAGAAAGTATGAGCAGATGACCTCTCGGCTTTGATTAGGCCAAGTTTAGGAGGTGGGTTCTAGCTTCTAGCTGTTTTCCACCTTCAGGGAAAATATCATTAAAAAAGTCCAATATGGTTGGAGTTGAACCATATCTGAGATATTGAGACACAACGCCCCTAAAAACATTGCGGTAATTTGCTCATTTTCTTCCTCAGCCCCGCATCTCATCCTAAGCCTGTCAAACTCAATAATCATGTTCTTAATGGTAGAAGTTGATATGCGCCAAATGCAATATATAAATTATATCATATAAGGTATAAAAACAACCCTTTTAAGTACTAATGTTGGAAAAAATATGTTTCTTTGTATACTTTTGATTTTCAGGATTAGAAGAGCTTAATGTAGAAAAGGAACAAATTAACGGCAAAAACAAGCATAAATACAAAAGAAGAGAAGTTGATACAATATACCAACCCTCTGAGCTTCACCCCAAGGACGAAAACAACAAATCAGAAGACAAGAATGGGCCGTGCCCCGCCCAAGATTCCAAGAAGAAGAAGAAGACAAACAGAAGCAGATAAGAGACACGGGGCCGTGTCTCATTGACACGGGCCGTGGTCAACTTCCAGATTTGCAAATCTTGGATAGTACAACAAGTACAGTGGCCATGGGGCCATGCGTTGACACACGGGGTCGTGTGAGCATCCGGACTGACAAGCTCATTAAATGAAGACAACGAAGGAGGAGGGCACGGGGCTGTGTAAATTGTCTGTTTTCAGCTATAAATATGGGTGCTTCGTTCAATTGCAATCCATTGGCAAACCACTTTTCTCACACATGCCACCATTCCACCACCACAATACCACCATCATCCACCACATTCATCCATCATCCATCTCTAGAGTGTGTGTAGTAGTCTCGGGATCCAAAATTGATCGTAAGAGTTTTTGTCAAACAAAGGTCATACTTGGCTAATCTCTTACATCACTTGGTGAAAGACAAGTCATTTATGTATTACTTTTGATTTCCACACTTTGGTTAACTTTTTAATTGGGTATGTATTAATGACATTAATAACTAGTTTTTTTTATATTGAAAGTGAACTTTATTCTATCATCTCTTCATGTTTCGTTGATTCACTCATTCGTGTCTTTACAGTCTATATAAAGCGTGTTAACTGCCTGGAAGGGGGTTAGAAGGGTGGTATGGGTAAAGTTCTTGCCTCGTTCAGTGTACAGATCCTGCGAGGACTTGATTCAAGCTTATTAAGACTTCCTTTGGGCAGATATCATCAAATAGGGGGAAGTAAGAGCGACTTGAATCCCTTATAAATAAATTACTATTAAAACTTTAAACCAGCCTTGCGGGACTGTATCCTTGCTGACTAAGACCAATATGGCCGAGGGTAGCGTTATCTCCAAAAGAAGGGCATGTCACATTTAGCATTAATAACTTTCTTAATTATCTTTCAATATTCCGGCCTTGTGGGACTGTATCCCTGCTGACTCAAACCATTATGGCTGAGGGTAGCGTTGCCTCCAAAAGAGGGACATGCCACTATAACTAAGATAATCTCTTAAAAAACCCAAAGTTCGGAAATCATCAAAGGATACAAAAAAGATGAGTTGGAGCCAAGTGATTCTATCTTGTCTATTTGTTTCTTTATTTATTTAGTTTCTTTATTTTATTTATTAAAAATCTTTCCTCAAAATTTGTTTAGATTAGACGTCGACGATATTCCGGTATTAAAAACTCTTGTGTCCTTGGACGACCTCGGTATCATACCATCACTATACTATGCTAACGATGGGTGCACTTGCCCTAGTGTGTTGTAGAGAGTAATAGTGTTATATCGTGTTTTATAAGTTTAAAGCTTGATAAAAGAGTAAAAAGTACTTAAAATATAATAAAAATCATACACCCTCGCTCCACGACCAAGTTTTTGGCGCCATTTCCGGGGACACGAGGATTTTAAGAAAGTTTAACATCGGCGGCCTAATCATTTTTATGCTTTTCTAATTTTTCTTTTTAAGTTTTTCTTCTTTTTCTCCAATTTTTCTACTTTCTACAAGAATAGCACGGGGCTGTGCCAACTCCCCACTAACATAAAACTGTTTTCTGCCTCATAAGCACAGGACCGTGCCTCAACAGCAGTTCCTAAGAAAACAGTACCGTTCGATCCCGACGGTTAAAACTTATCTGGCAACCGTGGATGTCAATAATTATTTTTACCTCTGCTACTCTTACGGTGAATGGTGTCAGTTATGTGGAGGAATTTATAAAGATTTAGAACGTCCCATTCTAACATTTAATCCCCACTACTTAGACACATTGTTTTCCTGTGGCGATTACCTTAAGATGGGCGGGAGTAAAAACAATAACTACCACCCACTTGAAGTCGATCAGACCTCTTCTATAAGATACATAAGCTCAGAAGAATTATGTCATATAGAAAAGAGGATTCTCTAAAAACTCAAGGAAATAAAATCCATGATGAAGGCGCGATATTCATCAAGGAGTAAAAACGAAGAAGATTCGATGGAGAAACATTCAAGAATAAACGATGCCGAAGCCAACAAATCCACCCTAGCCCCATGCAAAAACGAAGGCGATAGTCTTCCCTGTATTGACCTTGCAATGAAGGACTCCTTAACAACTTGTGAATTTCACACAAACGGTTTAGACCAGAGCGAGTCGACTCATACCTTCTTTAACAAGAGCCCGGAAAAGGTAAATAAAGGTAGGTTTCGCCTTCCTACTTTTAGCTTAGGTTTCTACCTTTTCGACAACCTCTTGCATTTTTGTACCTCTCGCCGGAACCTAAGGTACATCAGGCATTTCGGTGTTGTTCCAACTAGTAAGGAACCTCCTAATAAAAAACGGTTCCTTAAAAACTACGACAAAACTTCATAAAAATCCTAAAACATGGGGCCGTGTTCCTCACCCACGGGCCGTGTCCCATCTACTCCCAGACATGAGGGAGTGTTAGAAGCACACGGGGTCGTGCCTCTCGTATTTTTTCCAACACGGTGTCGTGTCTACCTTGACAAGGCCCGTGTGTCACTAATGGACAAGAGTCTCTAACTCATGCAGACGGCACGGGGTCGTGCTTCTTGGATACGGGGTCGTGTCAACATGCTTTCACTTTCTATAAAGTCAGCCATGAGTGTAACAGCCCGACCTTTCGGTTCATTATAATAAGAAATGACAGATCTACCATTTCTTGCTTAATTATTGCTCATTTATTGCTTAATTACCTTGTACTCTCGAGATCTCGATTATCGCAAACGGATTTGAATGATATTTTAAACTATGTTTTACAACGCTTATTTCAAAACGCATTTATCGCATTTAACGCTATTTAAACGCATTTTATCTTATATTACATCACTTGTTTATACTAATGCTATCACATCGCAATCGCAACGCAATCTCGTCGCAAACTCTAAACGCAGATTTACTTTTATGCAATTATGTGATTGTGTGTTATTTGTGTGGTTATTTGTTTTAATGTTATGTGGTTATCTCATCGCAACGCTCACTCGCAACTCGCTTAAACGCAACGCTTACACATACACACGAAACGAAAGTCAGAAACCAACAAAACGCAACTCGGCTGGTCGAATGACCACCCGATCGAATGGACATCCGTCCGGATGACCATCCGATCAGATGGCCATTATCCGATCGACTGGCCATCCGACCCACTTTCTTCACCGCCTTACTTTCTCTCTCACACTATAAATGCCCGCCTGTCGCATCACTGTTCACTGATTTGACAGCCCCATTCGACCAGACGCTCTCAAGTCCCTTTTCAAGCACTGTTTCACTCGATCCAAGGCTATTCCGTAAGTATTTCTCCCTAAATCTTGTACTTCCGTCATCAGTACACACTTCTTCATCATCTTCTCCACTGAAATCATTCATTTTCTTCTAGAAATCACCGGATTTGGACCTCTTGAAGGTGATGTTAATGTTATAGGAATCTCCAACCTATCTCACAAAAAGAATCCTCAAGGTTGCTTATGCAATCGGTTGGTCCGGATCAAAAGGATTTCTACACTATACAACACAAATCTCAACAAGATTTCCATAGATTTCGACATACTTCATCATTCTTCAACTATTTTCAAACTTTTCTTCAACATTCTACGCAAAACCGAAAGGAATCTAGACCCATTCAGGCTCTCTACTCGCTCATTAGTTGAGAACCGGTCTGAGAACGGATTTCCACTGAAAAGATGACCGATTCACGGGTTAAACATGAAGTCCCGACAAGAACAGTTAATCTGATCGAATGGGGTGATTCCCATCCGATTGAATGGGCTGAGCCTTGTTGTGTTTCCGTTGTTTGACACATTGTCACGTCGTCTCCGTTCAAATTCAAAACTTTTTAACTTAGAAGATTTTACAAAATTTTCAACCAACAGAGCACCCACTCGAATAGCCATCCGGCCGAATAACCATTCGACCGAATGACCATTCGACCAGGTGACTTGTCCCTTGTACTATTCCTTGTTCAAAATGATTTGATCAAAACTTCAAAGAATATCAAACTCTTAGTCGAATAGCTGATGTGTGTAAAATGCAACATATAAAACACATCAATTAAGGCATAAAACTAACCCTTTTTAAGTACTAATGTTGGAAAAAGAGTGTTTTTGTCTTCCTTTTGTATTTTCAGGATGAAATGAGCTCAAAATCACAAAAGAAGCAAAAAGACTACTAAATCTACCATAAATACAAGAAAAGGAACAAAAGTGAACTGCCCGGACCCTCAACGGCACCTCCCAAGACAAAGAGAAGAGAAACAGAGCCTGAACACGCCCCGTGTCCAGTGAACACGGGGGCGTGCCCAGGAAGCAGCAGAAAAGACAAACCAGTAGAAGCTTCCATTGCCCACCACGGGGCCGTGCCCAGCGGACACGGGGGCGTGTTGAAAGTACAGCAGGCGCATTAATTGTAATTCGCAATTACAATTAATGAAGAGAGAGAATGTCAGACGGGCACGGGGCCGTGTTCAGCGAACACGGGGCCGTGTCCAGCGTTCTGTTCAGCCTATAAATAGAGGAGCTTGGCTTCATTCTCTCTCATCCCTTGGCACACCACCTCTCTCACACTTCACCCACCACCCACCACCACCATAACACCATCATCCACCACCATCATCCATTGTCCATCATAGAGTGTGTGAGTCGTCTCGGGATCCAAGATTGATCGTAAGAGTTCTTGACAATCAAGGCCATGTTTGCCTAAGTCTCTTACATCACTTGGTGAAGACAAGTGTTTAGTATAATACTTTTTATTTTTAATCTTTTGCACTTTTTATTTGGTTTTGTATTAATGACTTTAATAACTAGTTACTTATGTTGAAGGTGATCTTTCCTTATCGTTTGTCCGTGGTGTCTTGGCATTATTTTACTGTCTATATAAAATAAAAGATTTTCACCATTCATATCTCCACGGTCTATATGGAGGTATGTTGGCTACCTGGTCGGGGGTTAAGGGAACGGTTTGGTAAAGGTCTTGCCCTTGTTCAGCGTTTAGAGGTCCTGCTTGGGACCTGGGTCAAATTTAGTAGGATCTCCTTCAATGCCCATAGGTATTGGATGGCGGGGATCCAAACTCTTTGACCCCCTCATAAGCTAACTACTATTAATACTATAACCCGGCTATTTAGGACTGTATCCTTGCTGACTCAGACTACTTAGCCGAGGGTAACGTCACCGCCAAAAGCGGGGCCTACCATAATTTGCATTAATAACTTAATTCATTATCTTTCAATAATCCAACCCTTTAGGATTGTATCCTTGCTGACTCAAACTACTGGGTTGAGGGTAACGTCACCTCCGAAAAAGGGGCCTACTACAATAACTAAGATAATCTCTTAAACAAGTGCAAAAGTGCGAAAATAATCAAAGGTTATACTAATACACGTGTCGGATCCAAGTGATTCATCTTGTCTATCTGTTTTTATTTTATTTTATTTTTCAGCATTTAGTTAGTTTTTATTTTTCTTAGTTTAAAACATTTTTCTAACTTTTTGATTTGATTAGACGTTGAGGATAAACCGGTATTAAAAGCTCTTGTGTCCTTGGACGACCTCGGTATCTTACCAACACTATACTACGTCCACGATGGGTGCACTTGCCCATATGTGTGTCTAGTGTTAGTAAATATCGTGTTTTATAAATTTAAAACTTGGCTAAAAGTGTAAAAAGGGCTTAAATATATATCTAAATTATATACACGCCGACACGCATCAAGTTTTTGGCGCCGTTGCCGGGGACACAAGGATTTTAAGAAAGCTTAAAATCGACGGCCTAATCAGTTTTTCAAAACATTTTTAAAACGCGCGCATTTTTCTGCATTTTAGTTTAGTTTTTGCATTTACAGTAGCCTGAACACGGGGCCGTGCTCACTGAACACGCCCCCGTGCTGCATATTTTTAGAGTAGATACCCAGATACAGAGTCTGAACACGGGGCCGTGCTCGCTGAACACGCCCCCGTGCTCAACGTGACCAGTTAATTTAATTAAAACGCCCAGATACAGTCCCTGAACACGGGGCCGTGTTCACTCAACACGGGGCCGTGTTCAGCTTCTGTTTCCGTCTTATTTCTGTTTTCTGGTCCCGAGACTCAGTTGTAGTCTGTTGAGTGATTCCTATGGATCAATACTCAAGAGATTACAACTACACCTATGATGAGGATGATTATAGAGGTAATTATTGCACTAATTGTCGTAATGCACACTCGGTTCAATATAATACTTCATATCAACCATCCACTTCATACAACCATTATGAGGAGCCCAGGTACGAGCCATCAACTTCATACACATCCTATGAAGACCAAAGGTATGAACCTCCTCCCTCATACTCGTATTTTGATGAACCAAGGTATGAGCCTTCATACTCATACTTTGAAGATTCAACATATGAACCACCACCTTCATACTCTTATTATGAGGAACCATGGCGTGAACAACCCACCTCATATGAGTACTATGAAGAACAAAGTTTCGACCCTTATCCACCATATACTTACAATGAAGAACAATGGTGTGAACCATCTACTTCATATGAGTACTATGAGGAACCAAGGATCGAACAACCGGATTCAAGCTTAGAGGATCCAAATTCTTTCAATCTCACCGAAGTGACCAACAGGATATTAGAACACATTAAAACTATCGAACGTTGCATGAAAGAATCTCGCGCAAGGGAAGAGGAATCCCGCGCGAGAGAAGAGTTAAAAAGTAATAATAACGTAGAGGTAGTTGAAAATGTAAAAATGGAAGAACAAGAAAGTGAAAAACCGACACATGAGTTAAACAACGAAAATGGTGAGTCCGATAATGTTAAAATTCAAGAAGAGTCTAATTTAGAGGAAATTATTCTCTTATCACCTACTTTCGAAAACCATTGTTTAATAACCCCTCATGCCAAGTTTTTAAAAGAGTTAAACACTAGTGCTAAAATCAAAGAAATGGTAAGTGTTAAGTTAACTAATGATCAAACCTCACTAATAAAAGAAGATCCTTTTGAAATTAACATCACACCGGTTCCATGTTTCTTTCAAAATTCGTTTATTAGTAATGTCACTATTGATAAAGATCTTTGTGTTAACATAATGCCTAACTACATTTTTGAAAAGTTAAGTATTAGTGATTTTACTCCACTTCAAATACCCATTTTTCTATCCGACCGAAAAGTAATGAAATCAATCGTTGTAGTTGAAGATATTTTGGTTCAAACAAATCAAATGGTAATCCCAACCGACTTCGTCATCTTAGACGATGCCCCCCTAATCTTGGGAAAACCTTTTGTACAAACTCACAAAGCTTTGAAAAACCGGAAATTCAACAATCTAACTCTTCAATTAGGGGCATTCAAAAGGAGCATAGATCTTGAGCGCTCAATGAAATATCCTTTTGGCAACAATGACCCCCTAATTGAAGATGAAGCTGAACCACCTGATACAAACCACGAGGAAGACCACTTTGTCGACGAAGAGGTAGCCATAGAACAAACTTTTAAAGTTCTTGATCTAGATGAGCCACAAAATAAGGTGTCTCCTAAAGACCCACCCATCGAGCTCAAAGAACTCCCTAAGGGTTTGGAATATGCTTTTCTAGGCAAAGATGGTAGTCTACCTGTAATTATTTCGTCTAAATTAACTAGCATAGAAAAAGAAAAATTAGTTAACCTACTTAAAAAACACAAAAATGCGATCGCTTGGAAGCTTGTAGATATTAAGGGAATAAGTCCTTCCATGTGCACGCACAAAATTTTAATGAATGATGACTACAAAACGGTGATTCAACCACAACGAAGAGTGAACCCCAATGTTCAAGAAGTGGTTAAAAATGAAGTCATCAAATTACTCGACGCCGGACTAATCTACCCTATCTCCGATAGCCCGTGGGTAAGTCCCGTCCAAGTAGTCCCGAAGAAAGGAGGTATGACGGTAATAACTAACGAGAAAAATGAATTAATACCCACAAGAACCGTCACAGGATGGAGAGTCTGTATAGACTATAGGAGATTAAATGAAGCAACAAGGAAAGACCACTTTCCTTTGCCCTTCATTGATCAAATGTTAGAAAGATTATCCGGTCATAAATTTTATTGTTTCTTAGATGGTTTTTCAGGTTACTTTCAAATACCGATAGCACCAGAAGACCAAGAGAAAACAACTTTCACATGCCCCTACGGAACTTTTGCATATCGACGCATGCCATTCGGTCTATGTAATGCGCCTGCAACATTCCAACGTTGTATGGTCGCCATTTTCCATGATATGATTGAAAAAACCATGGAAGTCTTCATGGATGACTTTTCCATCTTTGGAGACTCATATGATCAATGCCTCGATAATCTTGAACGAATGCTATCCCGATGTGAGGAAACTAACCTCGCCCTTAACTGGGAGAAATGCCATTTCATGGTAACAGAGGGAATAGTACTCGGACATAAAATCTCAAGCGAAGGAATGGAAGTTGATCGAGCAAAAATTGAGACTATATCTCGATTACCTCCTCCATCCTCCGTGAGAGCAATCAGAAGTTTCCTAGGGCATGCCGGATTCTATAGAAGGTTTATCAAAGACTTTTCGAAAATTTCAAGACCTCTAACAAAATTGCTTGAAAAAGATGCACCCTTCATCTTTGACAAGGAATGCAATCAAGCATTTCTGACCCTCAAGGAAATGCTAGTCAATGCACCTATCATGATAGCACCAGATTGGAAATTTCCTTTCGAAATCATGTGCGATGCAAGCGACTTTGCTGTTGGAGCAGTCTTGGGACAAAGAAAAGAAAAACATTTCCACCCAATCTATTATGCTAGTAAAACTCTAAATGATACACAAGAAAATTATACAACTACAGAGAAGGAGTTACTAGCGGTGGTGTTTGCTTTTGATAAATTTCGTTCTTATCTTGTTCTTTCTAAAACAATAGTTTATACAGACCATGCAGCCATCAGGTACCTCTTCAAGAAGCAAGACGCAAAACCCCGTTTGATAAGGTGGATTCTACTCCTCCAGGAATTCGACATCGAAATCAAGGACAAAAGAGGAGCAGAAAACACCGCTGCAGATCACCTCTCACGCTTAGAAGACCCAGCTTTGGAGACGACCAGGGACGAGCAAATCAACGAAAAATTTCCCACGGAGTCCCTGGAAATGATGGAAAGCAGACAAGAACCGTGGTATGCCGACTACGCTAATTTCTTAGCCAGCGGTATAGTCACCAAAGGATGGCCACATCATCAAAGAAAAAAATTCTTTGCTGATGTAAAGCATTACTTTTGGGAAGACCCCTATCTTTTCAAAATATGTGCTGATCAACTCATCCGAAGGTGTGTCCATGGTAATGAAGCACGAAGAATACTCCGTCATTGTCATGAAGGTCCATACGGAGGACATCATGGTGCCTCAAGTACCGCAAGAAAGGTATTTGATTCTGGATTTTACTGGCCAACCATTTACAAGGATGCACAAAACCTTGTAAAGACATGTGATGCCTGCCAAAGATCGGGTAATATTTCTTCCAAAAACGAAATGCCTCAAAATGGCATTCTCGTTTGTGAAATCTTTGATGTGTGGGGACTCGATTTCATGGGACCTTTCCCACCTTCAAAAGGAAACAAATATATACTTGTGGCGGTCGATTACTTGTCTAAATGGGCAGAGGCCGAAGCTCTTCCAACAAATGATGGAAGAGTAGTAGTAAAATTCCTAAAAAAATTGTTCTCACGTTTCGGCACACCAAAGGCATTAATAAGTGATAGAGGTACCCATTTTTGTAATCATCAACTCGAAAAGATCTTAACAAGATATGGGGTCTATTACCGGGTCTCAACAGCATATCATCCTCAAACAAATGGGCAAGCCGAAGTGACTAATCGAGGTTTAAAACGAATACTTGAAAAAACCGTAGGAATAAATAAAAAAGAATGGGCTGACAAACTAGACGACGCTTTATGGGCTTTTCGAACCGCTTATAAAACCACTATAGGCACAACCCCATATAAACTAGTCTATGGAAAAAGTTGTCACTTGCCAGTAGAAATTGCTCACAAAGCCTACTGGGCAATTAAAAACGTAAACTTAGATTTAGAAGTTGCCGGTAAGAATCGATTTTGTCAAATAAATGAATTAGAAGAACTTAGGAATTATGCATATTCTAACTCCGAAATTTATAAGGAAAGAATGAAAAATTTGCATGATAAATATATTAAATCTAATGAATTTCGGATTGGAGATCAAGTTCTACTGTTCAATTCGCGACTTCGATTGTTTCCTGGTAAGTTAAAATCTAGGTGGTCGGGACCTTTTTCAGTCACCCATGTTTTTCCACACGGTGCAGTAGAAATTAAAACTCGAAATGGGATACCATTTAAAGTCAATGGCCAACGGCTGAAACTCTACAGAGGATCCATTGAGGATGAGGAAGAGGAAATCGCACTTCAAACGGTCAACGAATAAACTCATACCCGACATGTTACAGGTAAGTATACATTCGAAACTGGTAAAATCATCTAACCATTATTCGGAGATAAGGGGCATGCACACAAGCACGTAAAAAAAAAAAAAGTTTTAAATTTTCACCCGGCACGGGGCCGTGTTCGCTGAACACGGGGCCGTGTCGAGGCGACTGTCGGGATAAAACCCTCTTTTTCTATCAGTTACACCATTCCACACGCCCCGTTTCGCCGAGAACTCTCTGGTTTAGAGCGATTTTCTGCCGATTTCGAACGTTACCACCAAGCCTAACAACATCAAGGTATGATTCTATCCTTCTTAGTAGTTAGATTAGTTACTTGCATGTAGTTAAAACATCAAAAATTGGGGGAAATCTAGGGTTCTTCATGTTCATCCGGATCGAACTCAAAATTTTTGATGAAAATTGTTAGTAGTAGTTTAGAATAGAGTAATAGGAAGTAAATAGCCATGTATTGTTGATAAATTTGTCCGATTTCCAACTAAAAACACAAACCCTTGTTCTTGAACCGAAAAACTCAAAATTGAAAGGGTAAATGGTTTGATTTTGGAAAAATGACACTTAGGGTTTCATTTTCGGGGGAAACCGCTGCTATTAGGCTAAAAATTTTCAGGTTTTCGAAACCGGGACGAAAAAATGAAAATTAGGTGTTACAGACGCCTGAACACGGGGCCGTGTTCGCTGAACACGGGGCCGTGTCCAGCCCACTGTTTGCAGTTTTCAACCCGAATTTCCATGTTTCGCACTAACTTTTGTTGTATTCTTTTCAGATGTCCAAATTCACACGGTTCAATGCCAGCGAACTTGACGCCAGGGCTCGCTATGAGGTCCTACAAACAAGGCCCGAAGAGTATCCCAGGCGAGCATGTACCGATCTTCTGACAATGGTAAACCAACTGGACCGCTTCAACAACATAGTGACAGGTCCACTGCACGTAGCATTGACTACCCGACTTCGGTCGGTCCATCAATGCACATTGGAGTTCTATAGCACGTTCATCTTCAACTCGAGACGCGACCCGTTTGATCACGAGGCGGTCGAGTTTCGATGTGGGGGTACGACCTATAGAACCTCCATGGCGCAGTTCGGATCAATCATTGGGCTGTACAAAGACGAAGAAGCGGGGAACGAAGAGAATACCGGGGGATTGCGAGACTTGGACGCGACAGAACGCCAAGCCGCATGGGCTCAAATCGGTGAGGGGATCTACAACTCCAGCAGCACAAAGAGTACCAAACTGAGAGACCCGTTATATCGCTACATCCACAGGCTCCTCACGTACTCGCTGAACCAACGCCATGACAGTAGTGGCGTTGTTGGGGTTAGAGATTTGGTTGTCCTTCACTGCATCCACAACCGGAAGCCTCTCGATGTTCCTTACCTCCTACTGCGGAACATGCACTTAAACCGCCTTGCCACTGCTCCTACACCAATCTTCTTCGGGGGATGGGTGTACCGTCTTTTCAAGCACTTCGCGAACATCCCAAAGTCCTTCGAAAGGAGCCCATGGTCGGGACGGGTTGATTACCATATCTGCCGGGCCATGAACTTGCTCTATGAAGCGGAGGACGGGACGGTGAGCTTTCAGAGGACGCAAGGCTACGCATGGAACCCGCAAGAGGCTCTAGTTCTTCATGCACCACCTCCACAGTACCAATACCCTCCCCAAGGCGAACAAGGTCAATCCTCCTCTCAAGGAGGCGGTTTTCCTAATTTCCAAAGTTTGCATGATCTTTTGCAGGAAAACCTCATGTGCACCCGGAACACCTACAACCTCGCCAACAACACACACCTCCGGGTAGGAGCTATCGAACGCAGCGTCAACGATATACAAGATGATATCGGTAGCATCCGGGAGTACATGGCGAGGCAGGGAGGCGGAGGTGAAGACAGTGATGAAGATATGGAGTAGGAGGCCGGGAGGAGCAAAGGGCTAGCTGGTTATGAGCCCACAGGTTTGATTACCCTTCCTATCGAACAATTCATGGCCTGCGTGCCATTTGTCAAGACAATTTACTTTCCTTAACTCTTTTCTTTTTATTTTTACTTTGTTTTTACTTTGTGTTGGATAATGTTTAACTATGGTAAGATTAGGATGTTTGGTGCTTGGTTGGATGGTATTGAATGCTTGAACAGGTGCAATGCAAGGGTTAGAATGCTAAACATTAGCACTCGCAGCCCTAGGAGGAAGAAACCGGGAGAAAACCCTATTTTTTTCGGCTAACAGACTGTCACCACGGGGACGTGTTCACCCAACACGCCCCCGTGTCCATCTCCCAGTTCTGCTGTTTGGCTACTGACCTGCAGATTTTTGTCGGACACGTGGCCGTGTTCACCCAACACGCCCCCGTGTTCACCCTCTGTAAGTTTTTCGTTACTGGCAGTTCGCCACGGGGCCGTGTTCAATGGACACGGGGCCGTGTCCAGAGCGCCAGTAACACAAATCTTTGTTTTTAAACACACTTTTACATATTCTAATCAACCAAAAATTTTATTTTTGGACACATTGAGGACAATGTGTAATTTAAGTGTGGGGGGGATGCTAAAACCTTGGAATTTTGCAAAATCCTAAAACAAGCCTTACACAAAACTCTATTGGAACCGCTAAACACCCCAAATTTTTTTCAAAAAACTTTTTCAATTTTTTTATTTTATTTACTTGTCTTAGTTTAAGTTGGGAATAACAAGTTATAAAAGGGTTATATTTTTACAAACTTACAACCGATAGCGTCGTGATAAAAAGAACTAACATAAGAAAATTATGAAACGGTATAACAAGTCTAGCTAAAATTCGATTATATATGCTTGGTCACATTAAAAACCCATTCCCACAAAAAGTGAGTTTTGAGCCTTTATTGAGCATAAAAATACACATATTTAGATTAAATGCTCATTTTTCGTTTCTTGTGTGAATAGCCGCTCGGTCTTTACAAATCTAGAACTTGCCACGACGATACATTCCCGGTCCTTACCAACTTAAACCCAAGTAAGTAAATGATGGAGGCATTAGGACTTTTTTTTTTTTTTTTTTTTTTTTTTTGAACGGCCAACAAAAACGTTTTATTAATTAGCAAGGAGCTACACCAAAAATATACAAGCCGGCTAGAGCGGCACACCAAACAACCATAAAACAAGAAAAAACAATACAGGACCCTACTCGAATTTAACCGAAATCATCGAATCTTTTCCAGCTCTCCAACGTAATCGCAGCATCCTTTGAACGATTTTTGACCCATAGATAACTCATAACCTTCACTTCCTCCAAAATCTTTGATACCTCTGGATAGGAACCATCAAAAATGAGTTTGTTTCTTGCAGCCCAAATACTCCAAAATGTGACATGAACAATGGCCTGGATAATCTTCTTTTTCTTTGTAGAACTTTTCACGAATAAATGCAGATCTAGAATGTCCTTTATGCCAAAGGCAAAAAACACGGGTATTTTGCACCATTGTGTAATAAGAGCCCAAACCGTTTGTGCAAGGTGACATGATACAAATAAATGCTCGCTCGTCTCCGCATAGTCTCCACATATGGCGCACCTATCCGAATTTACTTGAATATTTCTTTGAGCCAAAGCCATCCTCGTGGGAAGACGCTCCTTTTCAGCTCGCCAAGCAACAAAACCCACCTTTTTCGGCACCCACTTATTCCATACGAACGAGTAATGTGGCTGCAGCCTATTACAAATTTTTAATACTGATTTCACACTTCGAACTGAGAATACAGCCGATGTATCTAAGCCCCACCTGAGAACATCCTGATTTTCCGAAATTGAGACCGAAATCAGCAGGTCCGTCAACTCCGAAAATTCAGCAATTTCTTGATCTTGCTCAAAGGGTCTGGTCCAGTCCCAGCTAGTGTGCAGACCCCCACCGACCCGGATGATACGGTCCGATACATAACACATTTTCAGCCGTTCTAAGCTGAAAAGAGTTGGAAATCTGATGTGAAAAGGAGTGTTCCCGATCCATAGGTCCAACCAAAATAACGTATAAGCTGAAAAGAGTTGGAGGCATTAGGACTAACTATTTTTCTTTCAAAACCATTATTTTTCATTTTTTTTACCTACCCAAAATCCCCCTAGAAAACCCCTTTGAGCCTAAACCTTTCATTTCATTACCCCCAAAACAATTTTCTACCCACCAAAAACCTTTTTCATTTTTTCACCTTTATTTTAGTGACAAACTCGGTTTTTCATAAACATACCCTTTACGTGACGAAAAAAAAAAAAAAATATATATATATATATATATTTATGAAGTCAAAAACAAACATAAGCTACAAAAAGCTTGTTTGGAGAAATACTTCAAAAATAAATGTCACCAAAAATAAGGTATTTCACGAAAAACCGACACTTGTTACAATTTTCGCCCTTTTTACTAACCACTAACCAACCACCCACCTTTAAACCCAAGCCTTCACCCCAAAAGACCTCTTGATATTTACAAAGGTAAAAAGTTAAAAAGGAGGAGGATTGATCGCTTGGCAAGCATATGGAAAATGTAAATCCGTGCAGCTCTCGAGCGATTCACTTAAATATACACCTTCGGCCGAGTGATTGAGTGATCTCCCGTGAGGTATGTGAACTTGTATATAAATGGAATTTTAATAAGGCATGCTATGCCAAATTAAGTAGTTTATCTTATGAAAAGTTCAAAATAAACCATGACGAATAAGATTGTAAATAAAATAAAAATAGAACCTATACAAACCTTGGATTCCCGACACTCTAGGACAAGTTAAAAAAACTTCTCTTCTACCTATTCCATTTGGGAGTGTAAGCCACATTAAAAGAGTTTTGCTTGAGGACAAGCAAAAGTTCAAGTGTGGGGGTATTTGATGTGTGTAAAATGCAACATATAAAACACATCAATTAAGGCATAAAACTAACCCTTTTTAAGTACTAATGTTGGAAAAAGAGTGTTTTTGTCTTCCTTTTGTATTTTCAGGATGAAATGAGCTCAAAATCACAAAAGAAGCAAAAAGACTACTAAATCTACCATAAATACAAGAAAAGGAACAAAAGTGAACTGCCCGGACCCTCAACGGCACCTCCCAAGACAAAGAGAAGAGAAACAGAGCCTGAACACGCCCCGTGTCCAGTGAACACGGGGGCGTGCCCAGGAAGCAGCAGAAAAGACAAACCAGTAGAAGCTTCCATTGCCCACCACGGGGCCGTGCCCAGCGGACACGGGGGCGTGTTGAAAGTACAGCAGGCGCATTAATTGTAATTCGCAATTACAATTAATGAAGAGAGAGAATGTCAGACGGGCACGGGGCCGTGTTCAGCGAACACGGGGCCGTGTCCAGCGTTCTGTTCAGCCTATAAATAGAGGAGCTTGGCTTCATTCTCTCTCATCCCTTGGCACACCACCTCTCTCACACTTCACCCACCACCCACCACCACCATAACACCATCATCCACCACCATCATCCATTGTCCATCATAGAGTGTGTGAGTCGTCTCGGGATCCAAGATTGATCGTAAGAGTTCTTGACAATCAAGGCCATGTTTGCCTAAGTCTCTTACATCACTTGGTGAAGACAAGTGTTTAGTATAATACTTTTTATTTTTAATCTTTTGCACTTTTTATTTGGTTTTGTATTAATGACTTTAATAACTAGTTACTTATGTTGAAGGTGATCTTTCCTTATCGTTTGTCCGTGGTGTCTTGGCATTATTTTACTGTCTATATAAAATAAAAGATTTTCACCATTCATATCTCCACGGTCTATATGGAGGTATGTTGGCTACCTGGTCGGGGGTTAAGGGAACGGTTTGGTAAAGGTCTTGCCCTTGTTCAGCGTTTAGAGGTCCTGCTTGGGACCTGGGTCAAATTTAGTAGGATCTCCTTCAATGCCCATAGGTATTGGATGGCGGGGATCCAAACTCTTTGACCCCCTCATAAGCTAACTACTATTAATACTATAACCCGGCTATTTAGGACTGTATCCCTGCTGACTCAGACTACTTAGCCGAGGGTAACGTCACCGCCAAAAGCGGGGCCTACCATAATTTGCATTAATAACTTAATTCATTATCTTTCAATAATCCAACCCTTTAGGATTGTATCCTTGCTGACTCAAACTACTGGGTTGAGGGTAACGTCACCTCCGAAAAAGGGGCCTACTACAATAACTAAGATAATCTCTTAAACAAGTGCAAAAGTGCGAAAATAATCAAAGGTTATACTAATACACGTGTCGGATCCAAGTGATTCATCTTGTCTATCTGTTTTTATTTTATTTTATTTTTCAGCATTTAGTTAGTTTTTATTTTTCTTAGTTTAAAACATTTTTCTAACTTTTTGATTTGATTAGACGTTGAGGATAAACCGGTATTAAAAGCTCTTGTGTCCTTGGACGACCTCGGTATCTTACCAACACTATACTACGTCCACGATGGGTGCACTTGCCCATATGTGTGTCTAGTGTTAGTAAATATCGTGTTTTATAAATTTAAAACTTGGCTAAAAGTGTAAAAAGGGCTTAAATATATATCTAAATTATATACACACCGACACGCATCAATAGCCATTTGATCGAATGACTTGATTTATACTACAATGAAAACTTCAAAAGTTCTGAAATGATTTACAAACACACTCAGTCATTCTAATGATCAACCGTTCGAATGGTCATCCGTCCGGATGACCATCCGTCCGACTCACCATTCGACATTCATTCTGTTACACATCGTTCAACGCTTACGATACTGTTCTATGCTCAGGCTAATCTCCACGCGCTCCCTTTAATCCAAGTACTGTGTTTACTAGCTAAACACGCACCGTGAGTATACTCGAACCCATTTTCTTTTAACGCACTTTGGGTGTTACGTACGTTCTATATCAAATCACATCGAACACACAACTCAAACACTTTTAACGCTAACCGTTCTCGCATGTTATACGTGACTCGATGAATGCTTGTATGTTATGTTTACACAGTGATTGTTTGCCTGACACCTTAGCAACGATAGTACTATAGGTTGGACTCAGCACCTGTCGTGAACAGGGGTTGTTAACGGTATTACTTCACATAGTCACAGTGGTGATAATGTGTTGCGCATTCTACACTCGTAGTCATGTCGGTTGCATACGTCATTGTCGATAGCTTACTTGATTCACATTTCTACGTGTTACATGCTGGTTATGCGTAAACGCTTTCGCTATACTATATGCTATATAAACTTGTGTACTCACCTTTACACTCTGTGTATTGACTTTATTTTAACGTATGTGGTAGGTTGATAGGATGCTATGTTTGCTTCGATGAATCGAGTAGGAGGTCTAGAAACTCACCAAATAAGAAATCTGAGTTGTCAGAACAGTTTACTTGTTTTTGAGAAACTCTGCCTGTCGTGACTGTTTTTACTTTATATGTTATTGGTATGGGACTTTAACGTTAAATATATTGTCATTAATAGTTGTTATGGATTCTCTTGGACAATCTGTTTCGCTCATTGCCACGCCCCGATGTTTCCGCCATTGGTTGGGGTGTGACAATGAGAAGAATGTTTGGACCCATTCCTAAAAGACCAAACATTAAGTACAAAAGTCATCAATTTTAAAGGTAAAGGACAACGCTTGAAATTTGGGACAAACATAAAGGACAAAACTTGTAATTTACTTATTTAAAAATATTTATCAGATTTCAAAATTATTTATCCTGAAATTAACAAAAGATGTACGCTAAATATAAATTAAGATAATGTAAATGATTTATTTTATTAAACTAAAATAGTTAAGGTTAGAACCTATTTCAAAATGTTTATAAGGGGTAAACAAAAATATTAATCAATGTTTAGTGGTGCTATACTTTTATTTTCGTGTTCAACTCTCAACTCAAATACGGTAATCACTATGTTTACGTGACATTTATAAGAACCATCACCGCAATCACCTCATCCATCGTACATCGAGTATATCCGTTAGTTTTTTTGAGGATATAAATTTTTATTAGATTCATTCAACCCATGTAATAAACGAGATTTTTTAAAGATATAAACATTTTTATTTTTTACTATACAAAATTACATTTATGCAACTCGTGTAATACATGAGGTTTTTAAAAATATAATTTTTTTTATTATGTAGTATATAAAATTAGATTTATTTAATCCATATAATACACATGGTTTATAAAGATATATCATTTTATTGTTTGGTATATAAAATTACATGTGCTCAACCTGAATAATACACGAGGTTCTTAAAAATGTAATGTTTTTCATTATTTAATATATAAAATTAAATTTACTCAACCTGTACAATACACAGGGTTCTTAAAAATACAACTTTTTTTTATTATTTAATATATAAAATTACATTTATTCAACCCATATAATAAACAAGATTTTTAAATATTTATTGTTTTATTATTTGATATATAAAATTACATTTATTCAACCCGTGTAATAAATGAGATTTTTAAAGATATATATTTTTATATTATTTAGTATATAAAATTACATTTATTCAACACGTGTAATACACGAGGTTCTAAACCTAGTTAATTTATATAGAAAACAAATAGATATAGAAAATCTTTTGTAAAAAGTATGCAGAACTTTTCAATAAATATCTTTAAGAAATATCTCGTATAAATCTTTTCAATAAATATCTTTAAGAAATATCTCGTATAAATCTTAAATTTTAACAATAAATAACTTTGAGAAATATCTCGTAGAACTCTTAAATTTTAACAATATCTAGAGCAACTTAGGCTAAAAGTTTATGATGATTCAAAAAGGCCACAATCCTTGTAACATCTTTAACTGCATGTGCACAATCTCAATATTCATTTTCATAAGATTTTATTTCCAAATAGATGACAAGGCTTTGGACCCAGTTTTAGAAAGCTAAATATTCTTCAAAAATATAATGCATACCACAAGCTTTAAGATTGGAATACTCTTTCAAACTTGAACCCAAAAAGATTAGATTATCAAATTTCCATGAATTTGCCTATTTACACTTCAAATATGTATTTGTGTTGGTCATATTTTACACATGCTATTTCATTTTTGTTATGAAAACATATCAATACTTTTGTAAAACTATAAACAAAATAGTATAAACAAAATGGGTTAATGTTTGAAGTCATAAAGCTTCTTCATAATATTTTTAATTCCTAAATTAGTTTTCATAACAGTTGAATCTTAGACTTTTATTTCCTTGGTGTTTTAATCGTTAAGGTTGCGAGGTACACGTAGATGTCACGTAGGAAAAGGGGCTCCATTGACTCTACTCAATAGCTAGCATGGTATAGGATGAAGCCTTCTTTTTCTCATTCTCTACAATAATGCCCCGATGTTATACCTCTCACACACAAGAGCTCGATGAATATTCTCTAAATCAATAGTGAACAAATTGAAAACCTTTCTTTCCTAGTAAATGGACGGCCCTGAGAATTCGTGTACCCTGTTCGAGCTCGAAAAAATGTGCCCTTAGCCCTTAATGAAATTGGGTATTTGGCTCACTAAAGGTCTAAATCTAATGACAAAAGGGTTAATAACTAATCTAAACCATAAGAATAATTTTGTAAGGGGGCCTATGTTGGTGTTTGTATAGGTGTACCCTACTAAAAAATATTTTATATATACATAACGAGCTTTTTTCATAAAAAAAAATGTGCCCCTCGAAACATCGGGCCCTGACCGGTGGTCCTCCCCACCCACCCCCAGGGCCGGCCATGCTAGTAATACTGCTTCATTATACACCTTTCGTTATACTTTGTTTATTATCTTTTTTATTATTAAAATTAGCATAATCATAAGGATAGTTCATGTAGGGTCAATGTGAGGCTAACCCATTTAATAGAGGCATATGCTTCTTAGATAAGAGGCCGTCTGAAGTTGGACAAGGGCCAAAGGTGAATAATTTAGACCCAGAAATGATACATTGGAAGAATCCATTAGGTCTTCCAATATCAATAGAATTATTGATGTAACAGAGTAGAACCAAGCGTTCTTATAAGAAAGTATGTATATACTCCAGATTTAATCCGATCCTATCTTTGAAGAACAATTACAATTTACAGATTTTCATAACTAAATCTAATATATATTGACATACAATTTACCATATGTGGTTTTCAGATAGAGTTCAACGGTTAATTGGTCTACCATTTCTAGTAGACACAGGTTCTATTCATGCTTGGGTCATTTTCGATGGACATCTGGGTAAAGAGACGAATCGGGGCTTTAATATTTCGAACCTGGCGGTGGCGAGGGTTTACGGATTCCATCCGGTTCCCGCACATCAGGGTGGCACAATCTCATGACAATCGAGGAGTCGACCTTGTACATAGCCCTAGATTTACACGTGAGATTCTTTGCCGTTAAAAAAAATAAAAAAAAATGTTTATGAAAATTAAAGGGTTAAAAAACCGATAGAAACTTTCGGGGTTAAAACATTATTAACCAATTAATAATGGATGTTTTTAAGTTAGGTTTAGAATTAAACGGACTCCGATTTACCTTATTCAAGCGGTATTGGAACCGTCTCATGGAACTCTACGATGTGAGATCTTAGGTTTTCACTTTTGGATTTATAGGTTGTAGGTTTTAGAATTTTTGTTTATTATCATTGTGTCTTTTATTTATCATTATGTATTTTCTATATTTGCGTCATTGTGTCTTTTTTGCGACTCATTGTGTCTTTTTTCCTCAACATTGTGTTATGTTTTTCGGCATTGTGTTATATTTTGCTCTACATTGTGTCTTGTGTCTTTGTCTTATTTTAGGAGTCTTTATAGAATAACTTAACCCGTACAACGCAGGTATTTTATAGATTTATGATTTATAGTTTATTTATATTTGTTAATTATCGTAAATGTCATTGAAAAAGCATTCAATACTTCAAAGATTTGATTGTAACCTAAAAAGAGATGTACCAAATTAGTAGGCATGTGTTTCACCCTTTTACGCTAGAAGCTAATCAAACTATTTTCTTTACCAAACACTAAACACTGCCCATAAAAGATAAATTTTAGGTATAACGAATGCCAGTGACTAATTACCTCAATATTATATATATATATATATATATATATATATATATATATATATATATATATATATATATATATATTAATTTGCAACAATTGTTGGCATTGTTATTTGTAACATATGCTTAGTAGCTTGTACCACTAAAGACAAATTGTTATTTATATAATATAATATTAATTTGTAATACACTTAGGCTTTAAATTGTTTTAACTTTTGCATTAATGGTGTTTCATGCTTAGTTTTGTTATACCTTTATGTGTTGGGGTTGTACACTTTGTTAAATTATTTTATATACTATTAATTTTTAACATCATGGTGCATTAGAAGTTGTAACATATGCTTAGTGGCTTGTACCACTAAAGACAAATTGTTATTTATATAATATAATATCAATTTGTAATACACTTAGGCTTTAAATTGTTGTAACTTTTGCATTAATGGTGTTTTATGCTTAGTTTTGTTATACCTTTATGTGTTGGGGTTGTACACTTTGTTAAATTATTTTATATACTATTAATTTTTAACATCATGGTGCCTTAGAAGTTGTACTCTAAGCATATATTCTTGGACATTGGTTTTTTTTTTTTACAAAACAACTAGGTAGTGTGGGTTATTGTTTTGGGCCAACTCTCTTTAATTGTGCGGATACCCATTATCCCCGCCTTTTGGTGCCAATATCGGAACGGTGCCGGTATTTACAGGTAAAATACCGATACTGGTACCGAACCGGTATATTCGGTATCGGTACCCACTTTTTCTGTTTTCCTGTACTGGTACAGGTTCAATACTGAACATGTACCGTGCTCATCCCTAATCAACATCAAGTATTTGTATTTCCCTCCAGAAGATATTTGGAAACACAATGTGATCATTTGGATATCTAACTTGATACAAAGGTGTGTAGTTAATCCTTAGGGTTGTGGTTTTAAAACGCAACAAGCGGGTCGATAGATAAGTATAAAATAGATTCATTGCGTCGTAATTTGTAAGGGCCTAGCCATATAAAGTTGATTCATTGTGTCGTAATATGTAAGACCCTAGCCGCAACGCGGCGGGTCTTACATCTAGTTAAACATTATAAAAAAGCAACATCTTTATGCATTTATGAGTTGTAACTTTGGTTTAAGGTGTTTTTAAAAAAAAAAATGGAATTTTTCTTTTTTAACCCTAAAGTTTTATTCTTTGACAATTTAAGTTTAAAGTTTTAATCTTTGTTTCCTTTTTAACCCTAAAGTTTTAATCTTTGACAATTTAAGTTTAAAGTTTTAATCTTTGATAATTTAACCCTTTTGATTAATTTGATTTTTCACTTCTACTTCAAAATTTTCCATCTTATACAATTTAACCCCTTTGATTAATTTGATTTTTCACTTCTAATTCAAAATTTTCCATCTTTTGCGATTTAACCACTTTGATTTTTTCACTTATGTGTTGTAACCTTGGGTTTGGGGGGTTTTTCAAAGAAAAAATGGTTATGCATATGGTTGTTGTAACCTTGGCTTTGAGGTTTTTTTTTAAAAAATTGATTTTTTTACTTTTCACCAAAAAGTATTTCATAAATTACTTTTAACCCAAAACTATTTGTTTTTTTACTTTAAACATAAAACTTTTTAATCTGTCCTCACAACTTTTTTTTGCTTTCAACTTTGGTCCTTTATAGTTTTCATTTTCCGCAATTTTTTCGCTTTATGCTTCGTTCTAAATTTTGTGACTTAACACATCGCAAGACTTTGGTTTAACATTTTTACATTTCGTTCTAAATTTTGCGAGTTAATATGACGCAACGTGTGTGTGTGGGTGAACGTTTTTACATCGTCTATTTTTTTTCCTGTTTGAAAGGTTCAACATAACGTGCGCGTCCTAAATCGACTTAGTTATAACAAAAGAATCCCCGCCGCAACGCGGCGGGTCGTAATTCTAGTTATTGTTAAAAGGTGAAGCGTAATGTGATGTAACTTGTATTGAAATGGAACTGTTTTTTTTTTCTTTTTCTTTTTTTTTTTTTTTTTTGTAAAGCACTACATAATAAAAGTAATAACACTTTTTCAAAACAAGTGTTTGAAAATGGGCGTATCATTGGAGAGAAAAAAAATATGTGTTTGAAATATTAGTGAAAATCTGATGTGACGTGTTTGCAATCGGATTCATTGAAGATGCTCTAAGTATATGAAAATAAATAATTTAGAGAGTATAACCTACATAACACCTTTGACCCATTTCAATGTAAGTTGAATATTTTATGATTTAACACGATGCAAGTAAAGTCAACCTAAGTCAATTGTTGCACACAGTAGACAACTTTTATACATAGTCAAAGTTTTGTATAAAACATTTATGAAACGTCAATATTCACCGCTACAAAATGGAGCATAGTCAAAGGTTAGAAACGCTGTCTTAAAGCCCACATCATCCCGTCTAATGCTCCGTTTTTATAGTAATATTACTGTATCAATTAAAACCGAGAAAAATGATTTATTCGGCTCCCAAAAGTCAAACTCGAGCCTCATGGTATTTCTTATATGATAATGTTCTTCTAGTCTTCGTATTTGCAAAGGAAAGTATCAATGAACCTTCTACTAATGTTTATCGTTTATTCCTTTTATGTTTTCAAGATTCGTTGGTTTCTTTTAGGATGTCTTTAGTTTTGTAACAATTATCTTTTAAACCTCTCCCCTCATAAATGAATAGACATAAAATTTGGTTCATTTAACAAAGACATTAAATGTTATGGTCACATACTTGATCTTAACACTCATAAGCAAGTGGGAGGATAGTTATATGAAAATGACTCCCATGATAAATGTTTTTAAGGAACTTTGGATGATCACTAGAATATTTGATAAGGTCACCAACACATGGCATATGCTTTCACTTTATTTTATGTAATCAAAGTCTCTTAAGGTGCAACATGCCCACAAAAAGGGGTAATTTTTATTATTTATCATACTTTTAACCAACTTGCTAGGCGAAAAGCCAAAATAATATCATTACCTGAATCCAAGGATTATGATTTACTTTTTTTCTTTTAAAAGCATTATTTTGCACTTTAAATCAAATTTGATAATGATGGTTCTGGTTACTGATACGTATATGATCAAACTCTATTAAATAATAGCATTATTATTAATAAAGTGTTATATATGCTTACATGGTAACTAAAAAGGGATTAAAATCATAGGCGTGTCATAAGGGTGTGACACATGCACCATAAGACTACTGATCACTCATCAAACAAAAGACCTAAAATTCTAATGGCGAACATAGGAATGAAAACATGTGTATTAGACAAACACTAGAGTTAGGACGCATTGAATAGTCAACATCTTTTAAAATAATTTTTTAAGAAACTATAATACTACTATACTCAAATTGAAAAAAAAAAAAAAAAAAAAAAACATTGTTATGATATACATATTTCAGAAAAATGAACTATATATAGAAGTTTTGCGTTAAAAATTGTTATAATAGGTAAAAAGTTAACAATTATGGCTATAAACCTTTTTCCCCTCCTACCATAACTAACTTCCAAATAACTATGGAATCTTCTTTTATCTTCACCCCCTTAACTTGGCTACTAGCTTTCTCACTAAGCAAATTCATCTGTAAAACGTGTTTAAGTAGTGAGATTCTTTCGTGTGATGTGGTGAGAAATTTGATTTGTATTGGTTCGATTCGTTACCTTATGGGTACAATACTGGCAACCAATGTAGCAACCAGAGCCGGCCTTGGAGGAGGGCGGGGAGGACAACCGAACAGGGCCCGTGATTTCGTAGGGCACGTAATTTTAAAAAAAAATATGATATTATATATGTAAAAAAAATTTTTTGATAGGGTATAACCAAAAAAATATTAACATAGGCCCACTTAAAAAAATCATATTGTTTAAACTATTTAGTCCATTAGGTTAGTGAGCCCAATACTCAAATATTTTCTAAAAACTAATTAAAAAAGAAGTCTGGGCGGCAAAAAGAGAACAGAAACGTCGCAGTTGCAGGCTCTGGGTTGTTCGATCATTCATCATCATCATTCTGCTGCTTCAGTGCTTCTGGCAGGGTGATCGGTATTCGGTGTAGGATAAGGATAAAGCCATAAAGGTTAGCAATAGCATCCCATCTATTTTTTAATTACTTCTTCCACTTGCTGATTTAGTGATTTATATGCAAATTAAATTAATAAAATAATAGGGCCGATTCCAAAGTCTATTACACTTGATTTAGAATTATAAACAATATTTATTATCACATTTTGATTGATTAAACCTTAAAATATCTAAGTTGTTCCAAGATATATAATTTCGTTTACTCGTATATAGGGCTGCAAACGAACCTTATTTAGGCGTTAAGGGCATGTTTTTCAAGCTCGAACAGGGTACATGAATTCTCAGGGCCGGCCCTGGTAGCAACCAAAAAAATAAAGTCGTGATACGCCCAAAAAGATATCAATACATGTTTTACATCGATAAGAAAACATAAAATGATGTCGGTACTGGCTTTCTAATTTTATTTTGGGCTTTCAAAATTTGCCAACCCTAAACGCAATTCTTAGTTATTGTGACTATTAAAGTTATTTAATGAACCAAACTGTATATTTACATGTTAAGTATGGCTCGTAGGAAAACTTTTGTAACGACATATAACCATAATATAAGATCATATGTTACATGCGAGAGTCCCTGCTCTACTTACTTCCATTCAACGTCGGGTGGTGTTCCCCGCACCAATCTCCACCCACATCAACCTCTTTGTTTGCCCTCACATTTTCTTCTTCGTCCATTCTTTTATGCGGCGGATGATTTGCGTATAACAACCATTCGTCCAGTGCCCTCTCATGTAACCTCATATTGTGCCACATCAGCTCATGCCACATCATCACCATTCTTACAACATTCAAGTATACACATGATCTATTAGTTGTGTTAAAGATACCTTACCCCTCTCTTTTCTTTTTGTTGCATCCTCTCTTCAACTTGTCACATAGTAATATTCGGGCATGTTTGGCTTAGCTTATTTTCAACTTTTGCAAAAGGACTTTTGCTCAAAATAAGTTAGGAAATCCTAACTTTTGACAAATCCAAAGGACTTTTACCCTTCAAAAGAAAAGCCAAACACTTTTCACAAGTACTTTTGCCCTTCAAAATAAGGAACCCCAAACACCCTCCTCTTCTATTTTTTTACACTGAAAGACAAAAGGCTTTTAATTTGATGCTCTCAAGGGTCTCATGAAAATTCAAAACCAATACATTTAGCGAACCATATAATTCTTATTGTTACACCCCAAATCTTATTTACACTCTATTTCTCTTTACATACATACATACAATATATGTATGTATGTATATATGGGGAAGGATCCACTAAAAATGGATTTTGCCTAAGTAGTCTAAGAAAAATTGTGATGATGACATGTGGCGCTCTTAATAAGTAGGAATAAAGGGTATTTTGGTCCTTATAAATAGAAGTGAAAATGACATGTGGCACCCTTTTGTTTTTTAGAAATACAATAAAAAAATATAGTACAAAAAAATCTAGCACAAAAAATCTAGTACAAAAATATATAGCACAAAAAATGTAGTACAAAAAAATATAGCACAAAAAAATCTAGTACAAAAAAATATAGCACGAAAAAATTCAGCAAAAAAATGTAGTAAAAAAATCCAGCACAAAAAAATTGAGAAAAAAAAATTTAAGACAAAAAAACCAACACAAAAAATTAGCACAAAAATATAGTACAAAAATCTAGCACAAAAAATGTTATACAACATAGAAATACAACACATTTTAGTGGGTTTTTTTAGTCTTCATATTTTATATAGCAATATGGTACTCAAATTAAAGGTAAAAAACGCTCAATTTTACGGTGAAAATTTTATGGAAAAATAATGTCGTATAAAAAAGTTATGAAAGTTTAAAAAATGGAGGTGAGATATGCATGTGCCTTGCATGTGGAGAGAAAAAGTCTATAAATAGGATTTTGTCAAGATACCCTTGCACTCCTCATTTCTCCTACACTTTCATCTTAACCATTAATTTGAAAAATGAATGGTTAAGATTCTTTCTCATCCTACTTAGGCAAAAAGTATGTATGTATATGTGTGTGTGTGTGTGTATGTATGTATGTATGGATGGATGGATGGAGAGATAAAGAAGAGGGGTGTACCAATATGAACACCCTAATTATACGGCAGGGGCGGATCTATAGGGAGACCAGGGGTTGTCTGGGATACGCCTCAACTTTCTTGATGAAGTGCAATTTAAAAAAAAAAAAAAATCTTTGTTTTATTTATTGGGATACCCCTAAGCAAATGTTAGGATACCTCTAGGTGTAAATAAAGATAAGATGAAATGAATTTTTTCAATTTGATGGTTGACGGAATTTTTTTTCCGGTGATGGGAACTTGCAGCAACTTCTCTTTGAAGAATGAAAAAGAAGATGTACTATATTAAAAAAGAATGAAATAGATAAAGTTGTATAAGCGGGAAACTAAAAACTGCAAAACTCAGAACTCAAATTTAGTCAAAACTTCAATTAATATTAAACAATTTATTTTTCTAATTTATTATAAAATTACATTGTTATACTTTTTATTACTCTGTTTATTTACTATTTTACCTGCTTATAGCCAATGATCCACAGACCAATTGGTTTGGGGGAGGTGGGAAGGTTTACCTACTTATGTGGGGTTCCTGTCCGGAAGGTCTCAGGGTTGAATCTTGCGGGAGGCGAACTGTGATACCAGTTCAAACTGTCAATAATAAGCCAACCGCGGGATTCCTACTCGTGACCTGGGTGATCAAAAGCCAAAAGTCTAACCGAGTGATCTAGCCGTTAAAAAAATATTACCTGTTTATAAGATTCCTTGAAAAGTATATTTACCTACAGTTTCGCAAATTGTACTTGGCGGTTCTCTTTTAAACATAAAAAAAGTTAAAAGTTATAATAATAATGGAAAAAACAAAAATAGTTCTTTAAAATATTTGATTTAATAATCAAGACCCCTAAAAATATATACATCTCTTCTCCTCACATAATCAAGTTAGCCCAGGCCCATATCCATGACCCATATTCCATAATTCATTATTATCCACTAAGGAAACAAAAACAAGCAAGATCCATCGCTGCTTGATTCTGAACCCAAGATCGACCCTCATGCCTAACTGTTTGATTGATTAGCCAAAGATTTTATGCATTTCCTAGGGTATTAATTGTTTCGACTCATTAAACTATGTTTAACAGATTACTGAGTTTATTGTAAATTTGGGGGTGTTGGTTAGTGATATAGAAACTATGTTTGGTATTAAACTATCGTCTAGATTAACAGAAGTAAAATTATATAGGCTGGTGTTGTTATTTACTTGTTTTCAAGTGTATTACTATGTTCATATTCTTTTATTAATTTGTTTTCTGCAGACTATGGATCTAGTAGCCGGATCACATAACTTTTTTCGCAGGATCTCACAAGTATTATCTTTTCAAAGATAATTTTTATTAATCATCTCCATTAATTTTATTAATGCACCTTTTGTTATGCAGAGTAGCAACATTGCGCTCTTCTTGCTCTGGCATATAATTCACTTAATAATCAATGTTTTATACATTGTCCGCGAGATCTTTCGTACAATTGAAAGCTACCTTATAACAAACAGATATGTGAAAACGTACACAAATCTTAATTTAGATCGGGTCAAATATCTTGGAATTGTTATCGACAGTGATGAAGCCCGTAACACATCACAAGTGGTTGAACTTTTAGAGTGGCTTTCAGCTATAGGCTTGAAGAAGATCTGCCTTTATGACCGAGAAGGTAACGAAGATGCAATTTTGAAATAATTTTGTTATTATTTTAGTTTTGGTTAATACCTTTTTTTTACATTATTGGACAAAAGATATGTCGCATGTATTGATGCACAGGGTGGGAGTTGGCTACAAAGTCTATTTTTCCTACAAAGTGTAAAAAGTCATAAGACACCATAATGTCAACCATAAAACACACTCAAAACTCACAAATAACATAGTGATGATTACTAAAACACCATATTTGTGAGTTTTGAGTTGTATTTTGAATGATAAGGCTTTGATTATCGAATGACTAACATTAGTGTGTTTTATGTTGATTATCATGTTGTGTTTTATATTCATAGTTGCACGATGGTGAGTTTGAAGTTTTTAAGGACTGTTATGCTTTGGATATTGTGTTTTAGTGATCATCACTATGTTATTTGTGGGTTTTGAGTGTGTTTTATGGCTTAAATTGTGGTGTTTTATGACTTTGTACACTTTGTAGGAAAAATAGACTTTGTAGCCGAACCCTACCCGTACAGTACTATAGTTTATTTGGTTGATCATATTTTCTTTTACAAATATAGGCGTGTTGAAGAAGTCAAAGGCGGACTTCATGGAGAGATTTGGTCCACTTCTCGGGAAAAAATGGATGGATTTTGAATTTGTTTCAATCAGCGATGGAAAAGAAGCGGTTGCTAAAGCAGCTAACGTACTCTTCAAAAAGTATTATGTGGATGAAGAAGATTCAGAAAAACCATTCTTTACTGAAACTCACTTAACTGAGGCACTAAAGACCCTCGGTTTGTTGTTTGTTCCTTTATAATCTATCGTGTGCATATGGTAAATAAATCCATAATGAATCTTTCTACTTGGTTTACCATTAGGTGCCGTAGAGGCAGATCCCGATCTTTTATTAATTTATGGGCCAGTGAGTTGCTTGCCACCTTGGTTTTCCAGCATGGTGAATTCTTTACACAGAGATGGCGTAAGCCTTTTTTTTGCTTCTGTTATAACCAAGTGTCGAAGTCATGTAATAACCGTCTTGGGATGAATTTTGACTATGCAGGCACATGGGACCATTAAAGTACAAGAAATTTGGTTTGATTATGAAAGCTATTCACAGATTCACTATGGTGAAGCAAAACTATGGTATGTGGAGTTGACTAGATATATTTTGATATATTTTTTGATTTGATATGTCCACACATGCCACAAGTCTTATGAGCTCAATACCAAAGAGACCCACTTTAAATTCTTAATGTCTGTTCATCTCATTCACTTTTAAATTAATCGATATGGCTCAAATATGATCTACACGTTTAAAACGGATTGAAATTGCTCAGTGTATACTTATGTGGAACAAACAGTCAAACAACCTCAAATATCAAGTCCCCATAATCATTATCGGTTTTTTCTAAAACTGAAAGCTTGCATCTTGGTTTAATAATTTTTTTAAAAGACGGATCGTTACTCATATTTTCTATATTAAAAGACGAATCGTTACTCATATATTCTATTTTTTTTTGCATGCACCAGGTTCATAAGATTCTAGCTTCAGGCATCATTTCTTTCACTTTCAATCTCTTCTTGTGATTGTAATGTTGATGGTTGCATATCCTCCCTATCTAGTCTTTCGTTCTTGACATCTGGTTCGGCATTACCATTGGTTGCATGATACATCTCAATCATCCCATGTTTCTACAGATCCACCTGATAAAACTTCATACTCGAATTCATAATCGGGTTCTTCTTCATCTCATGTATCTGGTACGAGGGAACGAGAATAAAAAAAATAATTAGATTCAGTTATGTTTAATTATGTAATTGGTATGAATAAAAACTAGCTTAAAAAAGAAACGGGTCAAACGTTTTCTCAAAATTAAGTAACAAGAATGCATGATAACCTTCTTCTTGAGGTGAAGAAGGTTGATTAATAGTGTCACCAGATTAATAGTAGCTATATTGATTAGAAAAGAGTAAAAGCGGAGTAAATCAAATATATTTTCGACAATGCAAGTAGCTATATTGATTATAAAAGACTAAAAACTGACTAAATCACATAAATTTTCAACATGCAAGTAGCTATATTCATTAGAAAAGCTAAAAACATAGTTAGTCACATATATTTATTCACAGAAAAATATAAACCCGTAAGGATAGAACTCACTCCTACAATACGCAAGTAACAATTCTGGTTACAAACAGCACTAAACCAAAGTAGATCATACAAGTTTATTCAAAAGAAAGATATAAACCAGTAAGGCAAGTAGCAACTAGAAATATTGGTAAGTAACAGCACAAAACAGAGTAAATCATCAAAATTTATTAAAAAAAAAAAAACGCATGAAAGTAGCAACATGGTTAGAAACCACATTATAAAACAGAGCAAATTACACAAATTCATTCCAATAAAAATGTAAACACCCTTAATATAAGTCACTCCTACAACATTGAAGTCAGAGCCGTCCTCGAAAATTCATGAAAAAATTTAGGCCTCGGGCGACGAATAGAATTGGGCCCAAAATTATGGTTATAGGTAAATGAATTATAAAAATTTAGTGATGGACCAAAGACTTGAACTTGAGACCTTTACATTATTTTGTGATAGTTTTGCCACTACACCACTAATAATTTTTGCATAATAAGTGGATGAATATACTAAATATATAATGTAATAAATATATACAAGCTTATAAAGACTTTTCGGGCCCTTTAAAATTTTGGGCCTCGAGCGTCGGCACGGGTTTGCCGGGCCCAGAGCCGGCCCTGATTGAAGTAGCTAAATTGAGGCAAGCATACAGAGTATATCATATAAATTTATTCAAAATAATATATAAACCTTAAAGATATGACTTAACCCCTACACCTTACAATGTAAGAACTTGTCTATACATAGAGAAAACAGGGGAAATACAATCTTAACAGTGACACACATTCTAGTGGTCAACTTTTATGTTGTTTACCATTTATTATAGGCATTGTTAATTGACATTTCAGATCCTATAGCACTTAATGTTTCATATGCAAACGGACATTAGTTAACAAAAAAAATAGAGTAAAGGACGATTTGTGTCCATGTAGTTTAGGAGCGGTGAAGAAAGACCAAACTAATCTGGTGATTAGTTTGTGGTTTGTGCCTCAACAAATAAGATTAATCTTCTTTATCTCGTCCGAGCTGTAATGTGATGATCCTGCAAAACACGGAACACACCGTTAAGCTCGTTACGAGGAGGGGAATAGGGGGGTTCTCCTCGTAACCACCCTCCAGCGTGAGAATAAGTATATGCTTTGAGGATATAAGTGTGTGATTAAGAGTGAGGGAGAAAGGAAGCGGCATTAAAGATATTTCACACACTTTCTAACTGTTGTTGTAACGGCGAGTTCACATGGGGGGGGGGGACGCAGAATGAAGCTATTTGGAAACCATGGGGTTCAAGCTTCCACTTTTTGAAATTAAAGACTCATAGTGATTCTGATAGTATACTATAAGGACTCAAATCGCAGTTTACTCAAAGTTTTATACGTAGTTAGACTGCACGATGTGGAGCCAAGCCCTTTTGCGCCCTCTGTTGAGCTAACAAGGCTCTAAAATGGGGTCCACAATACACACCACCCAGCCTTGGTGTGATCCAAATATAAAAATATGACAACCAATTTATGCTGGTGAATTCCTGAAGATGAGGAGGCTGAAGAAGAAGAAGAAGATGCTGCTGCCCAGTTGATTGGCAGGAAAAGGGGTAGAAGCGAGGCCACGGCTGGTATGGCTTCCGCGCCTACTGCTGGTGGGATTCCCTTGGTTGGGAAAACGAGCAACCTGCGCTCGTTGTATAAGTTTTCTCCTGGTACGTTCTTGGTTCCTCTTCCCTTACTTTATGTTCATTGCTTAATGTACTTGTATTATTTTCATAGAGATCAAGAAGAAGACCCCTAAGAAGGGTGTCAAGTTCAGTGAGCCAGGGCCGAAGAGGCCGAAGATTACTATCAAGTCCTCTGATACCGCTGCTCAGGATGCTGCGAAGGCTGCTGAGGCGCAGCGAAAGGCAGAGGAAAGTCAGAAGAGAGAAACAGAGAGAAAAAAGAAAATTGAGGAGGATAGGAAGAGAAAGGATGAGGAAGAGAGAAGGAAGAAGGCGGAGGAGGAAAAGGCAGCCGAAGAGGCGAAGAAGAGAGCCTTGGAGAAAGAGCTGGAGCAGAAGAAGGCTATGGAACAGCCTGTCAATGTTCAGGAGCATGAAGTCGCTAAACCAACCCACTCCGCGCATGCTGGGACCCATGATCGATCAAAGATTGTTACTTCTAAGGGGTCGGGTCGATACACCTCTAGTGGCGCGAGCTCTGGTGGGGCTGGGGGCTACAATCCAAACGTAATTGGGGCGAAGGACACCGTTGGCGACATATACTACAAGACCTATACTGAAGAAGAACGCGGTGGTGCTCCTCACCAAGCTCCCTGGAGCTTGAAGCAAAAGGACACGTTTCAGGAATTCGGCCCTTGCCGCGAGTGGTTCTTGAACTCGTTTACTCCTGGAGAGGTTAACCGGCAAAGGGCGAAAACCCATGAATTGTTGTATCGAACCTTCGTGGTTGGAGAAGCCAATGCCCGCGCCGCTAATCATCAGATAGTTCGCGAGTGGCGAACGATGGTTAGGGAGCGAGCAGACTGGGAGGGTTATCGCGAGCGCATGCTAAAGCGCATTGCTGATTTTGACAAGTCGAAAGCTGCTTTCGATGAGGAGAGGGCCAAATTCGATGCTGATAAGAAGGCCGAAGAATGGGGGCGCGAGGGCCTAAAAAATAAACTCCAAAATGCTGAACAGCAACTGGCCAAAGAGAAGGCCGAATTTAAGCGTATTTGTGAAAGGGATAACGAGCGCTCCTACGCGGCTCGGCAGAAGATTGTTGACAGCTAAGATTGCTGAGTTGACAGCGAAGGTTGACGATGCGCAGGGTGAGAAGGCTGCCAAGCAGCAGATGGAGGTCAGTTTACTATTTTTACTTTTTCTTGCTATGTTGTTTACAAAACGGCCTAAGTCGTTTGTCGATTTCCAGGTTGAGTTGTCTGAGGCAAAGGTGCAGTTGTCCAGCAAGGATAGAGATCTCCAGGCCAAGGACGTTGAGATTGCTGAGCTCAAACGTCGCTTGAATGAGCAGATTGATAAATGCGAGTCCTTGGAGATCGACCTGGGGGCATAGAAAGTCAAGGCTGCCACTGCTGAAGAGGCGCGTGCTGTTAGCACCGCCGCGCTTAATGTGGCTCAGACTAACTACTCAGAGGCCCAAGGCATCGTTGACACGCTTGTGTCTGAGGCTGAATAGATGCGCACTCGTGGAGTAGTGCTGGTAAGTTTGTACTTGTGTTTTTGTATGCTTTTATTTTGCTAAGGGTTGTCCTTAATGCTCTGCTTTTGTTGAAGGTTGCCAACTCCATCCTTAATGCTGGCGAGCTGGATCGCGCCGTTGCTGCTCTCACGGATGCTGCGCGCGCGGTTGGTCACCGAGGGGGCTATCTAGAGTGTGCTAATCATGTCGAGGAGATGCTCGGACGAGAATTTGATGTGAGCCATTGCTCGGTGACCGAACATGCTGATGCTGCGCTTGCGCGAGCTGAAAATTCTTATGACAATCTTTCTTTGCCTGTGATGGATCTTGTTGTGGAGGCTCTAAAGAAAGACGACTGGTGTCATCGTCTTAAAACAATTCTCGATCCACCAGTTACCGTTGAATTGTCTGATGAAGAGCCAGCTGGCGATGATGGTGTAGATGGTGATGATGACGGCAATGATGATGATGGCGATGATGATGGCGATGATGATGGTGATCGACACGATGAATTAGAGTAGGCTGTTGATAGGCTTTATGCCTTGTAATTTTCTTTTGCAACTTGACTGTACAATGTTGCGCTGATGCGCGTGTTTTATATTATATGAATCGTTTTTGTTTTTTCCGTTGCAATTATTGCATTGCTGTCAAACTTAGGTTAAATTAGCTCGAATAAATGGAAGTGTCCTCAAGTAAAAGGGTACCGCCTGGTCTCGCGCTTTGTTCACGGAGGACCTTGGAGGCGGTTCTTGTTTAATAAACTCTAAAATGCTGGAGTGTTTTCGCGCTAATCCAAAGTTTAGCATGCATTTGTAACGAAAAAAGGTAATAGAAAACATGTCGTATGCTTTCATTCATTTGGAAATGGGCGCTTAGGCCTTCATACATTAATTGCTAGTGGCGTATAGCCGACGTAGGAAAGTAAAAAAGGCGCATGGCCAAAGTAGGTTACATATAGCATTTGCGCAGTTGTTGCGCATTCCATGTTCGCGGTAAGATGTGGCCATCCAGGGTGCGTAACTTGTAGGCCCCTTTGCCTAGCACCTCGTGGATCAGATATGGGCCTTCCCATTTGGGTGCCAACTTTCCTGGACGTTCCGCATTTGACGCTTCATTGTCACGGAAGACGTATTCTCCTGGGGTGAAGGTACAAATGCGGACCCTTGTGTTGTAGTACCTTTCCAGTTGGGTCTTGTACTTGGCTTCCCTGATTCGCGCGATTTCGCGCCTTTCTTCTAGCAAGTCCAAGTCAAGGCGTCTCTCCGCTTCATTGTCGATTGTGTTGACCGTTGTCATGCGTGGTGAGGGTAGGCCAATCTCGGCCGGGATAACCGCCTCTGAGCCATAGACTAAGCTAAAGGGGGTCTCGCCGGTACTTGTTTTTGGCATGGTTCGATGAGCCCATAAGATGCTTGGGAGCTCGTCTACCCAGCCTCGTCGCCTTGTGCCCAATCTGGCCTTTATTCCCTCGACAATGCATTTGTTCACGCTTTCCACTTGTCCGTTGCCTTGGGGGTGCGCAACGGATGTGAAAGTGTGTTCGATTTTCATCTCCTTCATCCAGTTCTGGAGATCCTCCGACGCAAAGTTGGTGCCATTGTCGGTTACAATCTTGAGCAGGAGGCCAAACCTACATATGATGTGCTCCTAGATGAACTTGCGCACCATCATAGCTGTGGTCGACGCAAGAGCTTTGGCCTCCACCCACTTTGTGAAGTAATCAACGGCTACTATGATGAATTTGACGGCGCCGGGAGCATCCGGGAAGGGTCCCACCATGTCGATTCCCCACTGCTGGAAAGGCCATGCAGTGGATACGGGGATAAGGTCGTTCTTGGGGCGCAGTGTTTTTGGAGAATGTCTCTGACAAGAGTCACATTTGCGGATCTCCTTGAGGGCGTCGACATGCATCCCTGGCCAGTAGTAACCGGCGCTCATAATCTTCGCGACAACCATCCGTGGTCCGGAATGAATGCCGCAGATCCCTTCGTGGATCTTCCTTATCAAGTAGTTCGCATCTTGGGGGTCCACACAGCGCAGTAGTGGTCCCAAGAAGGATTTTCGGTACAAGATACCGCCATTCATTTCATAGTGTAGGGCCTTGTTTTGAATCTTCCTTGCTTCCGCTTTGTTTTCAGGAAGTACCCCCTCTTGCAAGTACTGGATTATTGGGGTCATCCACGATGGTTGCCCCATTTCGATCACGTTCACTTGTCGCAAATAATACTGTTGGATTCTTGAGTACCTCTATCCTTACATCCTTGGCAAGATGTTGGAAAGAAGTGGAAGCAAGCTTGCTCAAGGCATCAGCTGGTTTGTTTTCAGAGCGATTGATGTGGATAACCTTGTGAGACTTGAATTGTTGAAGTAATTCTCTTGCTTGCTCTAGATACAAAGCCATGACTTCTCCCTTCGCATCGTATATGCCATTGACTTGGCTGGCTATCAGGAGTGAGTCGACATGTGCTCGTAAGCTTTTAGCTCCCATTTTGATGGCGAGGCGTAAGCCTGCCAGAAATGCTTCATACTCCGCCTCGTTGTTGGTGTTTTTGAAGTCCAACTTAATGGCGTAAGTAAACTCGTGATTCTCTGGGCTCACTAGGCGCAATCCTGCTCCCGCGCCATCTTCATTTGATGCCCCATCAGTGTAAAGCATCCAAGTCTCATCAGTTGCATCTTTCTCGGGAGTCTCAACCAGCTCACATCCCTTGATTTTATCGGCCGGCACTTCTATGATGAAGTCGGCTAGGACCTGACCCTTGATGGCTGGACGTGGCCTGTATAAGATGTTATGGCCCCCCAGCTCAATGGCCCATTTTGCCAACCGGCCTGATGTCTCAGGCTTTTGCAGTATAGTGCCGATGTGGAAGTTGGTAAGCACAGTTATCACATGGCCTGTGAAGTATCGGCGCAGCCTTCGGGAGGCGTGTAGTAGCGCGAGAACCAGCTTTTCCATTGTGGAATATCTTGTTTCTGGGTCAGTGAGTACCCTGCTGACATAGTAGATCGGAGTTTGTACTCCGTTTCTTTCGACCAATAGTACTGACCCTACTGCCTTATCTGAAGAAGATAGGTATAGTACGAGTGGCTCTTTTTCGAATGGTGCAGTCAGGGTAGGGAGTTCAATCAGACACGCTTTCATTTGTTGAAAAGCTGTTTCGGCCTCCGGAGTCCACTTGAACTCCTGCTTCTTCACACAATTGCGCAACGTGCTAATGAAGGGATACGACTTTGCGGCGTGATTGGAGAGAAAACGATTAAGCGCGGCCAGTCGGCCGGCCAGTCGTTGCATCTCTTTGATGTTTCGTGGTGAGGGCATTCGCTCTATGGCTTGTACTTTCTCTGGATTCACCTTGAAACCGCCGTTTGTGACAATGAAGCCTAGAAACTTCCCTTCTTCCATGCCAAAAGAGCACTTGGCTGGATTTAGCTTCATATTTACGCTGCGCAATGAGTTGAACGTTTTCTCGATGTCTTTCAACATTTGGTCCTCTTCGGGACTTTTAACCACTAGATCATCGATGTAAACCTCAATATGCTTTCCGATGTCTCCTGCGAAGGTCTTGTCCATCAAGCGTTGGTATGTTGCGCCGGCATTCTTCAGGCCGAACGGCATCTTTGTGTAGCAGAAGATTCCAAGATCAGTTCTGAAGGCTGTCTTGTCTTCATCTTCGAGTTTCATCTGAACTTGATGGTACTCCTTGTAGCAATCCAAAAAGCACTTCCATCTGTATGGCGCGAGAGAGTCTATTTTTTTATTGATCTCGGGCAAGGAATAGCAATCCTTTGGGCACGCCTTGTTGAGATCGGTGTAGTCTACGCACATGCGCCATCCGCCGTTTGACTTTTCAACCATCACTGGGTTCGCAACCCAACTCTGATATCTTACCTCTCGCAAGATCCCAGCTTTGAGCAGCTCACATACTTGCTCATTCATTGCTTTTGTCTTGTCTGCTCCCAGACTGCGCCTTCTTTGGACCTTTGGTTCGACAGAAGGGTACGTGTTTAAGCAATGCTCGGTTATGTTGCGCGGGACACCGGTCATGTCTGCCGGGGTCCAGGCAAATATATCCATGTTTCGAAACAACAATTGCTTTAAACGTGTTCGGATGTCTGACGAAATGGCATGGCCAATTGTCACAGTCTGCTCTGGGTATTTGCGGTTTAAAACCCATTTTTCTGGCTCGGTCGTGGAGACCTTCGCCGCCTTCGTTGGGCGCAGCTCTTCAGTTGACATCACTTCCTTTTTGGCATAGATGATTGCTACTCCTGTTTTGGTTGGGAAACCTATCGCAGAATGGGGCGTTGAAGTCACCATGTTTAGCTCGCCTTGTGTTTCCCTCCCAATAAGCACATCATGCCTCGATTTCACTGTTTACCACGAAATTCACATTTGTTGTTCTTGAGTGTTTCCCGTCAGAGAACGTGACGGGGAAACTGATCTGTCCGAGTGGAAAAACCATCTCGTTGCAGAATCCGGACAAGGGATAATCGACTGGCTCAAGTCTCGCCTTGTCCTCTTCATCAAATTGGTTGAAGCACTGCTCGTAAATGATGTCCGCTGTACTTCCTGGATCAATGAATATGTATTCTGTCTCATAATGACCGATTATACCGGTAATGACGACGGGTCGCGTGGCGCGAGAACCGTCGCGCACTACCGGGAAAATATGACCTGCTGCTCCTGCCAAGAAGGTTCATAGGGGCGCTTGCCTTTCTCTTTCGCGCTATATCTAGGTCCGTTGACCATGTGAGTCTCTAGGCGTCGGACTTTCTTGTGGTTCCCTTCATCGTGGCGCTGGAGTTGACGGGTTTCTTTGCGCACGTTATTCACCAAATGACTTAGCTTACCGCTCTTGAGCACTCTCTCGATTTCTTGGCGCAAACTATAACAGTCGTCGGTCAAGTGCCCTGAGTCTTTGTGAAAGTCGCAGTACAAGTTGGGGTCTTGTCCTTTCTTGTTTGTCATAGGCCTGGGAGCCTTGAAATCGTGATTCTCCGTCATCAATACCTCTTTTGGCGTTTTTGTGAGCGGAGTCCAGTGCTTGTCACGATTGTCGTCTCTGACCGCTTTCTTGTAACCAATTCGGTCAATTGTGTCACGCGCATCTTCCCTGTAGCGCGGCTTGTCATCGTGGCCTCTTGGTCTCCCAGACTTCCAGTCGTTATTCTTGTATTTGTTACGCTTGTTGTTGTTGTCGCGTGTGTTTCCTCTGGAGAATCGATCTTCAGAGTAGCAACTCCTGTTACCAGCAAGTGATTCCTCGGTTTGCGCGACGATTTTTGCGGCTTCCATGAGTTTATCCCACTCCTTCGGCATTCCATCCTTACCTGTGATAGTTCTAATGAGACTATCGCAGCGTATGGCCTTCTTGAAGTGACAACGCATGAGTTGTTCACTGACGCCGCCTATCTCCAAACATTCTTTGTTAAAACGGGTGATGAAGTCCTCCAGACCTTCACCATCTCTTCGCCAAATATCCTCTACTTCGGCTGTGTCGCGCTGGTAGCGACGCTGTTGGCTGAAATAGCTCAAAAACTGAGTCTTGAAATCTACCCATGATTTGATCTTCCCCGGCGGAAGGCTATCGAACCAGGCGCGAGCTGCCCCGGTAAGAGTTTGGATAAACAAGTGGCACCACATGGGCATGTTCCAACCTCCCATGCAGCCCACACTCGTGAATGTTCTGACGTGATCGTCTGGATCAGTCAATCCATTGAATTTCCCGACAGTCGGGGGTAGCTTCTCTCGTGAAAGCGGCGCGAGTGCAATTTTCGGGATGAACTTGGAGTGTTCCGCAGCTTCCGCTGGTCGGTATGCCAGACGGAAATCTCTTTCAGCTTCTTCTGTGTAACCGATGTGCTGTCTCGGTTTGAAGTACTCGTGATTTTTTGGCAAGCGGTTAAAGACTGACGAACCCTCGTCATCTTCCCAAGTCGGATCATTTGGGTATGTTTCCTCCCATTCGTTGTTTATGTTGCGCGGCGTCAGCCGGCTGTGGACAGGGCCTCGTTGAAGGTTCGACGGATAGTCGTAGTAACTATCCGTTTCCCCTCTTGTATCGCGCGTGTCTTGTACGCTTAAACGTCTTGTAGGGGGAGGCCTGTTGATTCTGCCTTGTAGATTGGCTGGCGGGGGCATTTGGCGCACCCCCTGACTCTGAGGGGTGACCAAGGACGGTTCTGCCGTCAAAACTGCTTGCTGCGCGATCAGCGATTGGTATGCTGCATTGATGGTGGCGATGTTCTTAGCATACCACGAGGCTGGAGTTTCGCCTTCTGGTAAGCCTAGTAATGCCGATACATTTTGAGCTGGCGCTGGGTTCGAAGGTCCTTCTCCGTTGTTCCCTGGGGTGACCACTTGGGTGATGCGGGTGATGCTCCCGCGCGGACACCCAGTATTGGTGATTTCAACTTCACCGATTTCTTCGATTTGTTGGGCTTGGAAGTTTTGGATTCCTTCACCCAACGCCGTGTTAGAGTTGGCTCCGAAGCCGAACTCTGGAATGGTTCCTTGACCCGCCATAGTCAAAGGATGAAAAGATGTCAAAGGCTCAAATAAAAGAAGATGAGGGTGGTTATAGAAAAAACCGGTGGGCGCCAATGAAGAAACACTGAACTGATTAAGGCTACTAATCAGTTTGGTTTATGTTCCTATCATAGTGGTTAATCTTCCAATGAGTATTTGAGCTCCGACTTGATGTGTGATCCTGCAAAACAGAACACCGTTACTCGTTAAGAGGGGAATGTGGGGGTTTCCCTCTTAACCAGGCTCCGGCGTGAGAATAAGCGACTGCTTTGGGAATAATTAAATGCTAAGAGTGAGAGTAGAGGGAATAGAATGTTTAACCTGTGGGATGAGGTCCCTATTTATAGCCGGAGAGGTGTAAGAGGTTATGGGCTGATGGGCCTTGGGCCGGAAACGGACAACATATCGGATATGCTCTTTGTCTCGCTGGCGTCGACCGTTTAGTGGCTTCTAGAAGTTCCTTGGTGCTGGCGCACCTTGATTGGAGCCACGTGTCATTGTTGTCGGCCTTGTTGTCCTTCTGCCATCAGCAGACAAGTGGAGATCGTGGGACAGTTGTCTCCGTCCTCTGATTGGTGCCACGTAGGCGTCCTTGTGCACTTCTCGTCAGACGATCGTGGCGCACGATTGACCAGAGCCTGCTGGACGCTCATTGGCTCCTTTTACTGCCACTTGTACCTTGTGTACCCCTGTAGGTAGCGTTGCGCTTCACTACTGTGTGGTTCTTGTTGGGCACCAAACTAACCCGCGCGGGTTAGTATGCTCATTTGTTCCATTATTTTATGCTAAGTGCTGATATCTGAGCTTCTTGTGGGCTGTGCCTCGCGCGGGATAGATCAGAATGTGGTGTGGGCCGCGCGAGGGTCTTAGTAGTAAGTTTACTGAAATAAGGAGTATGGTCTCGCGCGCAACCTTAGCGAAGGTTTGCGCGGCTTTTTGGGACCATACCCCTTCAATTCCTTTATAAAAATGTGTTTAGTCTTTATAAATTTAATTTCGTACAAATTAATTGGGTAAAGATACTTTATATTAAATTTAAGGTGCATTTATAGAAGCAACTGTTTTTACATTTACAAAAGAAAGGTGCTACATTACACAAACATATTTACATATTAGAAAGGTGCATTTGACGGATGTGCTCTATGTTATGCCTCTCTCTCACACATTCTCATGCATGATTCTCCACTCGCGTTTTCAGCTAGGCAGTCTTGGGGCTTAAGTAGGGATAAGCATTTGGTATCGAGTATCAATACTAAATTGATACTGTACCAGTACCGAATTTCTCATACCAAATTATTTTCGCTGTCGATTCGGCATCCACTTTTTGGCATTTTTTATACCGGTTTGGTACGGTACCAATATTTTACCGAATTTTACCTTCGTATATGAACAATACGACAATATACGATACGGGTTCTGATGTTCAACAAAATAATAATCAACATCAACAATTAAACTAACAGTTCTATAATATGAATATGAATATGAAATTATGAATATATGATGATCAGTTCTATCAAAGTTTCAACAATTAAACTAACAATTAAACTAACAGTTCTATAAATATGAATATGAAATTATGAATAATAATCAACATCAACAATTCTGATGTCACAACTTTTACTGTTCAATCAAAGTTTCATCAATCATCAGAAATCAGAAATTGAGAATCAAAGTTTAATCAATACGACAATATTCTATAAACGAACAGTTCATCAATCATCAGAAATTGAGAATCAAAGTTTCAATATATCAAAGTTCAATCGGAAATTCACCTGATCTTCTGCCGTAGTGCCATCGTCGTTTGATTTTCCTGCTTGCGTATTTCGAAGTTCGTCCGTCCAGTTTCCAGCAGGCTGAGGCTGCTGCGTATTTCCTTTTTTTTTTAATCATGTTAGTATTAGATTGGCCCAATAAACCTATTGTTAAGTTGGGTAAATTATAAAAAATACAATTTTTTTGATAATGGGCCTCTATATTGGATTTGTTACGTGTGTACAATTTTTTTAAAATAACATATATATATCGAATTTTTTAAAAAAAAATCTCGTACCCCTCGAAAAAACAGGCCTTGTGTGGAAGTCCTCCCTGCACACCTAAAGAGCCGCCCATGTTCAAAAAATTTGAGTTTTGGACAAAGTAGCAAAACCTCAAACCATTTTGGCAGTTTACTCTGTTTTGAATGCTCTAAATACTGTTTGGTTGATATAAGGGATATATGAAACTTTCTGTTTGATTGCGTGAATGCTCTAAAAAATGTTTTGTATATATGAAATTCACTTTCTTTGTTTTGATTGCTCTTGTTTGTTATTTCTCAAGAAACTATTCGATGCAATTTTCCTACATTTTTAATTAAAAGTGGGAATAAAAAATAGGATTATTTAAATAGAGCCACTGAATTGCAATTAAAAAAACAGATGGAATTGACTTGGATGAGATCAGATTCATTTAAAAGAAGATGCTATTGTGTTTTTTAGTTTATGTGTATCATGTATGTATGGACAATTTTGAGATAACAAAAATCTATTTAAAAAATTAGTTTAGATCCCAAAAGTGAAAACTCATTGACTCATGGAGGGGCAGACTGAAAGTTGAAATATATATTATTATAACATTGTCCATGAAATCCCTCCCCAAAGCTGAAGAGGAAGATGTGGATTTACCACCACTATGTCCACGTGATTATTATGACATTGATGAAGTGAGAAAAAGGCAACCTGGTATTGGAATCCATCTACTTGATATCGCCTTACTACTGGACGAAGATCGTCGCCTAATTGAAAAAGTATCCAGATATTCTATTGAAACTGCTTTGCGTCGGATGCATAAGGTTTCGAGGTTGAAGTGATTCGAGGATCCTGATTGGGTTGTTGGTAAAACTTATTAGTGTGTTTCAAATGTTTTGAACTTGCACTTGGGTTGTTGGTAAAACTTGTTAATATGGTCATGTTCTTGGTTAATCTCACAAAATTCAGTATGCTAAAAGCCAACTATTTGAACCGGTTTAGTAATTCAAATCCATATTTTGTTTTGCTTCCAAAAAAAATTGTTTAATTATGACTACATTGCTATTAGATTTGATGAATATTGATGTAGTAATGTCGTCCATGATCGATTTATGCCACTTTTCATATAGGATTTTGTGGTGGTTGTTGGTAGTAAGACATGATGATTTTGCTTTTATCCTTTGCATAATTGCATAGAAGACTTATTGTTTATCATTCTCAAATCCATTGCAAAATGAATCAAACATGGAAGGTGGCAGCGGCGGATCTAGAAAATCCGCCAAGCCGTAACGTTTTATAAATAAGTCGTAACGAAATCGAAAAAACCTCAAATTTTTCCAAAATTTACACTAATTTTTCCAAATTTTTCCGCGCGAAGCCGTAGCGGGCGTTGCCCCCGGCATAAGGTAGCTCCGCCACTGAAGGTGGTTGCATAGTTGTGGGTTTGACATGTTATGATAATCAAAGTGAATGAGACCTTTTACAAACGTCGTCTTTTTAAATTTTAAATAATAGCATAGCAAGAGTTATATCATATTAAAAGATGATATTCTGAACTTAATAGTATATTTTCTTAAGTACATACGTGCAACTGAATTTGCTCGTTTGCCCTTCTAACATATTTTTTTAAGGAGGTGTTTCTTCAAAGGATTGAACCTTTGACCTTCAAGGGGAGCTTTACTTTAACTCTAAAGGCTTTGCCATTGGAGCTAACCCCTGAGTCCCGACCCTCCTCCTAACATGTTTAGCTTCAATTAATTATTATAGAGATATTGGATTATAATAATCTTATCAAGAGGTGGTTGGCCATTATAGATCCTACCTTTGAATATTACCACTGACAGTTCCACCTTTAGGTATTTTTTTCTCATTGCATCTCCGTTAAAAAAAACATAACGAAGTTAAGTTTTATTCCGAATTATAAACTTATGTTTTAGGTTTTTTGATCAAAACGATGATAGAAGTCGATTGATGTAAAACTTACCTTGAAACGTTGTTCAAAACAACGAAAACAGTGCTTCAATTCAGGTGTTTAAACTTCAATTAATAAAATTTAAGCCGTTTGAAACACTGTTCCGAGGTAATATTCAAAGTTGAGATCAATATTGACCAACCACCTCTAGATGAGATTATTAAAATCCAATTTCCCATTATAATATTACCACTAAATCTATCTTGACCATAACCATTGATTTGATGAAATAAATACTAATTTATTTTCAATATTCACATTCAAACAAACAGAAACTATAGGTTCTGTAACCATAACGACAATTCTCATTCTACTTTGGGGTCTAACTATGCAATTGGATGCTATTATATCGTCTTTTTTATTCCTTTGGACAAACATTATCTTTTGCTCCTAATCTCTTAATCTCTTGATCAAAGAGTGGCTCGATAGCAGCCAAAAGAGCATTAATTGTTTTTGTTATCCCCAACAATGTTTACTTCAATTAGGAGGCCAAACGAATTAAAAGATAAAAAAGGTTTATAATCATTAAGGTGGTAGATCCTTAATAACAAGTTAACTTTTTAAGCCAAAATAATAGAGGTTTAGGCTTTTGGGTATACTTTAACCTATCTTAACTTCATTTAAGTGTCACATCAACCTTTTTTTCCCCATTTTATTTTGTCTCATTCCAAGGAAATGGTTTAATCCCACTAACTTCATTTAACCCTATATTTTAGTGGTTTTTTTGTCTAAAAAAAGAAAAGAATAATTAATTCAATCTCTTAACATTAGGTTAACATGTTAAAGCATAACCTATTTAATACCCTTTAACAGTGGTTTGCAATGTCAGTGGCCATGTCAGTGTTAACACTCTAAATGTTATAGTACACCTCATGACCTTAGTTATTTCCTTGTTCCATTTGTTTTTTAGTTTGCTCATCTTAAGACTTGACGTTGTTGTCTCGCGCTCTAGCCACATCAGCCCTTTAACGCCCCAAACACCGTCCCTGGGGCGCCAAGGGCACCTCCACCATGCCATTCATGGGCGTTAAGGTTAAGGTTGATTTTGTGTGGGAGCACCTAAAAACAACCAAACAACCTTTTTTTTTTAGTTTTTAAGTTTCTTTTTTTTTTTTTATTTCTAGTTAAATTACAACATGATGGTTAAGGAATGAGTTAGTTAAAGTCAGTTGTTTACATGGCAGTGATGTGACGCTTTAAAAGAATTAACAGGTTTCTTCTCGTATACATTGGTCTTTATTATGTTGCCTAAAAAACATTTTAAGCATTAATCTTTTAGTTTCGTTATTCACAAATTCAAAGATATTCTTTCGTATTATGAAGCCTAAAATTATCTTTTTGGGGGTAGTAACAAGAATACCGGATGCTATCGCCTATCATACCATCATAGATACAAAGATTATCTTTCTGTGACGTGTTATTTATTCCATTGGACACACATACACAAAACATGATGTTGTTGTGATGCTTACAGCAACCCAATAATGTTGACATGGCAACAGCTATATAACTTCCCGTTATATAATTATCACAAGAACACACTTTAGGAAACATGGGCCAACCCATCGTGATCAACACATGGGTTTGCAACTCAGAAGCCAACACAAGTTGAAATAAATAAAATTCATATGTCCCCTAACAGATTTTCATTTCATTTCATTTCATTTCAAACGTGTAAATCACACATAATTTTCATTTTATTCACTGTAACTATCATCTACTTTGGTATTTACCAAACATACACTTCCGGTTACACGATAAATAAAATAATTAATCAAAGATATAACAATAATAATAATAACAATACAGTATTAAAGTATGTCTATAAAGGGAATGAGAGGAAGCATACTTGAAGAACTTAGGTTTGTTCATAGTTCCACCCCATGACAGCTCAGCATCTCCTGAATTTAGGTAAAAGCATTAGCATGTGATGACAGTATCCCTCTGTAGTAGCTCCAAACTAGTTATTTAAGATACAGCCTAAAATTGTTCACAATATCACATGTTCATCACCTTCCTTCCATTTTCCTGCCTACATCTTTTACCTATACAGAAAAAATAAACATATATAATATCTTTTATAACTATTTTAATATAAGGGTCAGATCCAAAATTCAATTTTTACGCGATAAAGACTCGCAGCGCCTCAGGTGTTTTGGTAGTTAGTGTGATATGTGAACATGAATGATGAGAATGTGACCTAAGGACTTACATAAAAACTCGTTGACGGTTTGACACTCGTGCAAGTTACGTGTTCAGTTAGTCATGGTGATCCGCTTGCGTTTGTTAGACATGGAAAAGAAAATATGAGTCCATGATTTCTTCTTTTTGACTGGTTGAACCTTCTCGTCCTTCTTCTCATGAAGTTCGTTCATGTACAAGACAACCGCCTGAAAACCATATATCGGTTATATAAGTTAGCTAACAACAAATACTGGGAAAGAAAGTTTTAATCATATAATAATACAAGATAATGAAAATGAGAATTTACCCGAGCGCCTTTGTCAAGAACGTCTCGTGGTGGTATCTCCAAAGGGTTCCCTTCGGTTTTTAACACTTGTAACTTTGATAGCATCCGGAATGAATCCGGAAGAACTCGTATTTGGTTGTTGCTCATATCGAGTTCTTCCAAATTCTCGAGGTTCCCGATGGACCTCGGTAGTGATCTTAGGTCAGCAAAGTTGTTGCTGATGTTGACTTTTACGAGAGTGGTAGCAAAACATAAGCTCTCAGGTACCGATTCAAGTTCGTTGAAACTTAAATCAAGCTCCTTTATGTTTGTCAGTGATGACATGGTGGTCGGCAGCCTGCTGATGTTATTGTAACGAACCGATAACGTTTCGAGCGACTCGAGTTTTCCTACAGCTTCTGGTAGGGCTTTAAGTTTGTTGTAGTCTGCAAGAAGCTCTTTGAGCGATACACAATGACCGATAACATGTGGGATTTCTTCAATATTATTGGTTTCAATGTTGAGTTTTTGTAGATTAACAAGCGAACCGATTGATTCCGGAAGAACCGACAGGTTGTTTGAGCTCAAATCAAGCTCTTGAAGCCGGATCAATCTACTCAAGCTAGCGGGAAGCGTTGACAACTGGTTCGCACGTAGATCGAGATAGACCAAACTGAGAAGATCACCGATAGATTCCGAAAGTTCAACGATTTTGTTGGAATGCAAATCGAGCTTTGTCAATGATGAAAGCCCTGAGATGGAAGACGGTAATGTAACAAGACGATTTTCTGATAGATCTAGTGTGATTAAGCCAGATAACTTCCCGATTGAATCGGGAAGCCATTCGATCTGATCCATCAACTTATTCCGAAGATTCAGATCTTTAGTTCCTTTTTTCGAAGACACTTCAATCAAACTAGCAAGCTTCATAAGATTCATTTTCGAATCACCTTGACCTACATATCAAAACCATCACTTCAGTCAAACTTCAACAGACAACAGTTCAATATCAACTTAACAAAATAAAACAACAAAAATAAACCATCTCAAAACTCACCAGAACCAACAGCAGGTTTTAGCGTCGAATCCACAATCTTCGGCTTCAAAACATCACTCGACTGAAACCCTGATCGTATTGAGTCGCCATTAAACACTGACTTCGACTTACTAACATAGCTATCATCTCTAGTAACCAACTCAGTAGTTTTCGCAGGCTCCTTATCAAAGTATGAGCTCGAAACAGAGACCGGCTTTGCAGCCACACTCACCGCACTCGGAGAAGCATAACTAGCAACACTACTCGAACTCGACGCACCCGATGCACCTGCTTGCGTCCCACGCGGACCGCAACAACCCGAAGCTCTCAGAATCATTTCATCAAACAGTTGGTGGGCATTTTCAAGATCCAGCAATTTAACAGCTTCCTTCTTCTGTTCTTCACTCTGGAACCTAACAAAATGCTTCTGCATCTCTACAAGCACATTAAACAACTCATCTGGAACATCTTTTCGCTTCTTTTGCTTACAAATTGCTTCAATTTTCGCTTGTTCTTCAGCCTCCAAATTTCGAATTAATATTCTGGCACCTTCAACATCATCAATTGCAGGTCTTGCAGGAAGCGATTTATGAATCCTCATTATCTCCTCCAACACTTCATCCACTGATTTTGCCCCCAAATCCATTGTTTCACAAACCCTAATTTCAAAATTCACCAAAAAAAATATATAAAACAAAAATTATCGAAAAAAATTATCAAAAAACAGTAATTAGAACTAAAAAAAAGTAAAATTTATTGTAATGACTTACAGAGAAAAACAAAATGCAGCAAATTTGTTAATAGAAGTTGAGAAAAACGTTGAAACGACGTCGGGTAGGTTCTAGAAGCATCGGCGTTGACAAAATCCGATTGTGGTTCTACAAAACAAACACATTATATACAATAATAATTACGTGCTGATTAAATTTAACTCAATAAAAAAGAAATGATTTACGGAGAAAGCGGAATGAAAATAATCAGATAATAATAAAAAATAATGAAGCAGCGGGCGCACACAGATCCTGAATATTTTTCAGAACTTTATTGAAAAGGAATAAAAAGAAAGGGTAATTACGGAATTGTGATGGAGTATCTGAAAGTAAATGGAATGGAATGAGGAGAGTGATAGTGAGAGTGGTGGAATTGAATTGACTCAACGGAGGAATGGGATTAGGATGAGGGGGAATATATTTCTGGAGTGGAAGGGCGGCGGCTACTGAGTGAGGATCCAGGTTGTTTCGGATTGGTTATTGTACTAATCAGCTTCTTCTTGTTGTTTAACATTTGGATAAATGACCGACAAAAATAGTTTATCGATTCATCATTTATTAAGCTTTTTTTTTCTTTTTTAACGGGAAGGAACGATGTGCTAATCACTGTGACACCATGTGTTGTGGTCAAGGTCGTCCCTTAGCTCTCCTAGATGCGTGGAAACCCGACCTCCACCCCCTCAAAGATACGACAGTGGAATAACCGGTAAAACCCGGTCTCCCATTCAAAACGAACCGACGCCACCCGTATTCGCCCTTCACCCGGCTCTAAAGCTTTATCCCATCCCAAATATGTTACTAGACTATAAAACGATATGCGAGATCATTTGAGTAATCAAGTGGTTTAAAAGTTGATAATTTATCTTTATGTATAGTAAAAATCTTTTTTTTTTCCTTTAAAAAGTTATTTATCTTTATCTCTTTAAAAATTATATATATTTTTATGTTAATATCTCTAGAGTAAATTACGTTTTTGGCCCTTGTGGTTATATCACTTTTACTATATTAGATCAAAATATGATTTTTTAATAGTTGTCCCCCCCCCCCCCCCGTGGTCTCTATAACTAATTATTTTGTCCCCTGAGTCTAACTCAACCTATTAACCTGGTTAATTATTTGTCACATGACAGACACATGATGGGTATATTTGTAATTTCTCGTCCCCCCCTTTACTTGACTTTATAAAAAAATAAAATCCTTAACCTCTAAGCATGTGCTGGATTTAAGCTAGCTACTTCCTATTAAAACTAAAGATACATGTCCATGAGTCCATCTTAAAAACTCGATTCGTAAAATCCTTAAACTCAGAATTCACAACAAGTCCTAATTAACAAACCTAATACCTTCTCAAATGCAGAACTAACACCGAATAGGTTAAACCAACACCAATTTTAATCTATTTGCAGTTTGTGCAATATAAATCTCAATCAACTCACAAATCTTATTCACATAATGTTCAAATTCACATCAACAATAACCTAATTAACCGATTTACAATTACTAGCACACCAGTGGATCAATCATCAATACAAATCCTAAATCTCCCAATTGCTCATACAACACACGTACACATTCATTTATATAAACCTAAAACCACATATTCTTAACGTTATTACCTTCTGTTCGATCTTAGGAACCTTCAATACTTTCAAATTCACCTCTCTCTTTCTGAAATTGAGAAGAATCAAACGAAAGTTTATAAGAAATTGAAGAAAAACTAGATTGTCCCAGTTAGAGTCCTGCTACATTTCACTGGGGAAGAAAGAAGGAATTGAGTCAAAATTACATAATTTGAAGACGAAGACGATGCTGATTGTAACAACCCGCACGTTCGTGCGTTGTTACTACTCGTTATACTCGTTACGCCTAGCACCAGAGATTCGGATCATAATGTACCTATATCGCATATATATCGCTATATCGTAGTATTTTCGCATACTTTATCGCTATCACACCACATTGTACTTGCTGACAATCACGAAGATGTCAAGTGGGGACCAATTCTACCCTCCTTGATAGTCGTGATGTGTCGCAGTGCAACTCAATACTCAAAAACGCACTCGCAAGCACGCGTAACTCGATTATCACAGGATTGGAATATGGATACGTACATACGACCCCTTGTGATAATTATATATAATAAATAAATATAGGAAAATGTGTAACCAAAACTATCGCAACGCTCGCCACATAAATTGGAACGATGAAGTTCTTCGCACCGAAGATCCAACCGGGTTGCCTATCCGAACGGATTGGCTATTCGAACAGACTGCCCATCCGAGCCGGAGCACAACATCACCTCCACTCCCCCCTTGCCTATAAATAGCCTTGTCTCTTTACTTGAACAGTGATGTGACAGCTCCCACTCGACCAGCGCGCTCTTGGACCCTTTTCTCTCGATTTCTCGCGATTCCGTTAAGATCCCAACCTAAATCTTGTACTTCTATGATCTACACGCAATTCTACACCTCTCTATCTTTTAAAACTCAACTTTTAACCATGGAATCTACTGATTTGAGGTGTTCTAAGATGATGTCATCAAGAGTTCATATGAACTTCAAAGTGTAACCTCATTTCACCATGAACAGCTTAGATCTGAGTGATTTTCACCATGTTTTTATAAACAATCTCATCTAAATCTATGTTATCTAATCAAAGGGTGTGTGATTTCGGGTTAGACATGGAAAAAACTGTCAAGAACGGCCAGACCTGATGGAACAGGGTGGTTCCCGGCCGTTAGAATGGGTCGGATTTGATGGAATTTCAGTTGTTTAACACGATGTCACACCGTCTCGGTTAAACCACCTGTATTCTTTCCAAAAACCATCAAGTACAGTATGACCAGGACGTTGGAATGGATTGTCGTCCGATCGGACAGGCCAACAAATTGCAACCGTCCGAACGGACTGCTGTCCGATCGGACTGTCCATCAATTTCAATGCCATCCGACCGGACAGATCATCCGACTCAGTGTCACTCGACCGGACAGACCACCAATGCTGTCCGATCGGACTGTCCATCAATTTCAATGCTGTCCGATCGGACTGTCCATCAATTTCAATGCCATCCGACGGGACAGATCATCCGACTCAGTGTCACTCGACCGGATAGACCACCAATGTCGTCCGATCGGACTGTCCATCAATTTCAATGCCATCCGACCGGACAGATCATCCGACTCAGTGTCACTCGACCGGACAGACCACCAATGTTGTCCGATCGGATTGTCCATCAATTTCAATGCCACCTGACCGGACAGATCACCCGACTCAGTGTCATTCGACCGGACAGACCATCAATGTTGTCCGATCGGACAGACCATTAATACAATACCGTTCGACCGGACTGCTGTCCGATCGAACTGACCATTCGGTTTAAGCCATCCGACCGGATCGACATCCGATCGGATTGCCACTAGGCCGTTTACTCAACTCTTTCTGTTTAGCACACCGCGCATCGCTTACGATACCATTCTATGTTTAGGCTAACTCAGACGCACTCTCAATCGAATCAATCAAGTTGTATTGCTTGCTAAGCACCGACTGTGAGTATACTTGAACCCTTTTTGCTTTTGCACTTTTGGGTGTAACATACGTTGCTATCAAATCAAATCACATCAAATGCTTAAACTATTTACCACTTGCGAATGACCAATGTGCATAGCTATATGTGATGCTAGTTACATATGTGCTAGGACTTATACTCGCGACGTCCCACCATGACTAGTATAGTACTATTGCGCCCGACGGGGTCTAGTTTAGCAATCGTGATCGAAGCTCGAGGACTTAGCTGGTAGTATCAGTTTTGTGAGTATATATATCGGGTATTACGTTTATGTATGTGGAAATTCGCAGCTTTTATCTATTACACTATTACATATCAAACCTGTATACTCGCCAATACTTTTGTGTTGACATTATTTTAACGTATGTTGCAGGTTTAGTCGCAGTCTACATCAAATCAAGCTAGGAGGTCTAGAAACTCACCTAAAATCTAGGTTGTCGGATTTGTATTGTTCTAGAGGACAAGAAATCTGTGATAACTTATGTGATTGTACTGATTGTTAGTATGGGATAACAAATGTAATAAATATTGTCGCAATATAGTTGTTATGGATTCTCTTGAGCAATCTGATTCGCCTAGTGCTGCGCCCCGATGATTCCGCCATCGGTTGGGGTGTGACAGATTGGTATCAGAGCCATAACTATAGGGAGTTAGGCAAGACATGACCTAGTCCGGGTCAATGTCTTAGAAACGACCTAGTCTATAGTCTAAGTACCAACGAGCCGACTCGTACGAACCCAGTAGGGTTTGTATGGGCCTACTTGATGCTCTAGATCGAAATTGCTAAAAACTACAACTTTGTGTGAACACCGCGTACTATAGCTTCACACGAAGAAGCCTTTCCTAAGGCTAAAATACTACTTAGCCTTTCTTAAGGCTGACACAATGCACACGTTTTCAAAAATAATCGCATAATGAAACCGAGTGATCCAGACGAGACCAGGTGTGAAAACCAAGAACTCTCGACGAGATCGCTCACTCTGCGCATTTTTCTAGCACGAGAACCTTTCATCGAGCTAGGAGTGACATCCACATCTCGACGAAAGTCTCCATTTCGAACTCTAGTGTAACTCACAAATTTATTCGAAGAGCATAACCACAATTAGGAACAAAGTTGTTAAGTCAGGGGTAAAACCCGTATCTTAATAAACCGTTCCACTCCCTAAAATGGTTTTCGAAAAGTTCACACCAAGGACTCGACCATAACAATGACTCGAGCCACGCGATGACTAGGAAGACGAATGCCATGAGCTGCCTCCCAGTGGAAGCATAGGTCTTCTAGGTCAACGCACGTGCACGAACTTGTTGGGTATAGTTGGGTTACCTTAGGTAGTCGATGCCTAAACAATCGAGGCACTCCGATTAGTTTTACTAAACCTACGACTCGCCGGCTTTACGCTTTAATGAACTTAATCACGCTATATGTGTTTATCTTACGCCTTATCGATTTCTCGGTTTAACAATTTTCGCTCCTTGTTTTACAAAATGCACAACTCGCACAACCATCGCAATCTAAAACGAAAAACGAATGTTCGCAACAAAACTAATGTCTAATTACTCGCTTACGCTCTCGCTCTCGCTCTCTCTTCACCACGTCCTCGTGCAATCTACACTGATATGTATGTGGGTAAGTATAAACTACAACTATTTATATGTATAAAACAAATCAATTGTATGAGAACTTAGGAATCTCGTGTCTCCTATGTGGCTCCTATGTGAAGTTTATTATATTACTCGCAACAAGTTTTGACCGCGCTCGATCGCATCACAAAACTCAAAATCATTATGATCGAATCTTGTAACACCTCGAAATTTTGTGTCTAATGATGTGTTAACATGTGTCATGAGTTTACACGTGGCATTAGATATTAAACAAAGGACTAAAGTTGACAAACCTTGGAAGTATGTAAATTCGAGGGTTATAAATGTCAACAAAGGGTAAATATACTGTATAGTAACCCTAAACGATGCTCGTACCTTCAAACGAATAAATCATGGATCGTACGGAAGCGAAACGCGGAAAAAAGTGAGCGATTACAAGCTGCAAGGGTTAACTGTGTCAACATGTTTAATTATACCTCTGAGTGACCCTTTGACAAACCCGAAGCTTTGTAACAGTAAAATACGCTCACTAGAATGTACTATATAAATTTCGCGAAGTTCCGTTTTGAAACGAGAAAGTTATGATCAAATTCGTACGAGAGGGGTTAAAAGCGTCAACAATGAAAGTTAAGGCTTTTCGGATAGTAATTAAACTAACCGGGGGCTTGACAGTACGGGTAATTGGCACGAGGCCCTTAATTGTAATTAACCGAGGGCCATATCGCAAAGTTACCCCTTCAAACCCGAAAGGTGAGGTTATTAATTACCGAAGATTTCGTTAATCATTACAAAAGATTCAAAAATCCTGAAAATTAGACCTAACGCGGGCCGCGTAAAGGTCAGGGGTTAGTTGATGCTGTAGATAACGAATCCGGATCACAGTGGTTGGTTGTTTTAACCCATAACACCTATTGATTAGGTATTTGAGATATGAAAAGTTAAGAAGAATCAAAGATGAAGGTGAAGCTAATGGATTAATGAATACAACAAGTGTTGTATTGAATCCAAACAATAAGATATAACAATAAACAACCTTGGATATCAGATTTGAGCACAAGAACAACACAAGAATGTAACAACACCAATATTCATTGAAGAGCCAAAAGCTTGAGTTGGTTACAATGCATGAGCTATATATAGTGTCTGACTTACCAGCAAATTTATAAATTTGCTGGAATCTTAACTACACCAAGTCAGATTTGCCACTATCAAAATATTACAATATTAGCCCCTAGACTTTACAAAGTCTAATAAACTTAACCAAAACAATCCATAACCATCTAAAGCAAGTACCAACGGTCTCATATGACCTAACAATATTCCCCCTAGACCGTTGCGTACTTGATCGTTCTTCATTCTTGTTTAGCGTTTTAGACCCTAATCGACTCAAGTACCTACGGTCTCAAAATGGTCTAACAATATTCCCCCTAGACCGTTGCGTACTTGAGCGTCTTCATTCCTTGACTCTGGTGACAGGATTTGTTGCGTCTTTTCCCATGATGTGCTGTGATGGAGTTTGCTTATTTTCAACTTCACTTGCATCCTTCAATGTGACATTGTATGTGGATGACATTGGAGATTTAATTTCTCGGAATTCTGATTCTGATGAAAGAAGCTTGTCTTTTGAAGCAAGCGATTGATGATAACTTCTTTCTTCTCTCGAGCTTTGTCACACTCTTTCTTTTCTTCAATTTTTGAATAACATCTCCATCATCTCAGTCTTTCTTTCTCTCACCTTTCTCACAGCTCACGTGTATCCCTTCGCGGGTAAAGTTGGCATCTCAAGATCAGCTTGTAGCACCGAATCACCCCGCCTTTTCTTTCGCTTGTATCTGCTTTATGCAACCTGTTGGGGATCTTCTTCAATATCTTGTTCTTCGTTTTAGTGTGAGAAACTTCAAATAAAACATTTGCAGAATATATCTTCAATCCTGCATCATTCCGTTTCTCTTGATCTCGTTTCTAACAGTTCTTGTATTCTGAAACATACAAACGAGCTAAGTAAGATCTGGATTGCAAAGTGCTATAATGTGTATTTGCAGAGGGTAGAAGTAGTAATAAAAGAAATAAAAATATTTACAAAGGCGCAATCAAATATGCAGGCAAGAACACTACATATTTTTGATATTTAGACAATTACGCCGGTCAGATACAAATTTCAAACTTTCTCGAAAAACATGCCCATTCTTTTTGTTTAAAATAGCATAACTTATGAAATATTTATAAACCAGAGAAAGTTTGGGCCATTTTGACACCGAACTTCGAATTTTCAGCTCAGGGGAGGGGTTCCATTTGATGCGGACATTCGACGCTCGTCGACTTACCTGCAGAAGATCATATTGCCAACACTTGCCAAATTCTTATTCATAATTATTATTATTATTATAATTAACCAGGGTACAAGAAAAACTGCCAGTATGTTTGTCCGCTTAAATCCATGCATCCTTCTTTCAACGTGCCTTTGGGGAGCGCTTTTATCATGTTTTTGGTAATATTGACAAGTCTTCGATGGCCCCCACACAAGCTATTGAGAATAGAATCATTACGCCCCCGTGAATCCCACATCAGGACATACCCCCGCGATCAAGGTATGCGCAAAGATTCCTCATAACAGGTGAGTATATTGGTTTCATTCTCTTCAACGATAGAACATATATCAGGTCTGTACTTTCGTACAACAGAGATCCCAAGAGTTATCGAGGGCTAGGACAGATAGTTTGGTGAACAGGTCAGTACCACCGTACAGCAGAGTTACCAAACTAATCTGTCAGAGGATTTTGGCCAAAGATGGCGCTTATTATGGGTTTTGGCCAAAAATGGCACTTATTAGAAAGGGTTTGGCCTCTTTTTTTTTAAGGCACTTATTATTAAGAGAATATCATAGCGTCTAGGTCAGCATGTATCTGGATGCAGCAGAAGAACAACTATGATATCCTCCGAATGAAATACCAATATAAAGACCCGAAATCTCAGACTTTGGCAATCTGTCAACGCAAGATTCAAGACCATTAAGCCATATGCCGCAACGTGTTACCCACTGAGATGCGTAATGCCTGAGAAAAGCCAGAATTCTTGTGTAGACATTATGTTTTGCTCCCTAACAGCAGTTTACTCGTCGGTGTTGCTGAATCTACCGACACGTCGTTGCTTGGTACCCCGATTTCTTTTTGTTTTCTGTTTTGCAAGAAATGACAAAGTGTTAGCAATTTTCTATCATTTCTTCTAACAGGAGTCAGACACAAGCATCTAATATTGGATTTTCTGGAATACCCCCCCCCCTAAAATCTTTATTTTCAAAAGTCCGTTGCCTGAAAATAAAATTTTAAAAGTCAGAAAATCTTTTTGGTGGGCGACGCTTCACGATACTTGTTTTTCTTTCAACAAACGTTTTTTTTTAATATTGACAAAAGATAGAGTATTTACAAATGCTTTTGGATCACAAGATTCATTTCCAACCAGGTTACCAGCTGGTTGAATCGGGTTTTATCATTTGTCTTGGCATTTTTCATGTCGAGCACGTATATGTTGTTTTGTCATGTAACAGTGAGCATGATCATTTCTGCAGGAACGACATATTCAGGCTTGAGAAACAAACATTCCATGTCGTTGAAAAGCACCGCTATTCCTTTATCACTGACTTGTGATACGCTCATGAGATTGTAGCACAATTCTGGAACATAGTTGACATTTTCCAAAGTAAGTGCTTCAGATACAACATCTCCTATTCCAACGATCTTCCCTCCCTTTTCATCTCCAGTGAATGACACATAATCACCATCAATAAAACAAAAATTCTTCAGAAGTTCCTTTAAGCCTGTCATGTGTCTTGACCATCCGCTGTTGACATGCCAGATATATTTCATGAGCATTCGAATCCATTTCTGGAGTTTATTCTGAAATACAAGTATATACACAAATCAGTTTGATTTGGGAACCCAGATTTGCTTCACTTTGGATCTATCATGGTTTTAACCCACGATGTCCTCTTTTTGCTTCCAAAAATAAGTTGTTGAATTAACCAGATTTTTAACAGATTTCTTAAGAAAATCAAGCTGATTTGTGAAATCTTTAACAAAATCATATTCTAGTTTAGAAAAATTCTTGGTTTTACAATGTTTCGCTGTATGTCCTAAATGATCACAGCGAAAACATCGTTTACGTCTGGGCTTTTTGGTGTTAGAAGATGATGTAAGTGATGAGTGTCTTGAGCTTTTTGAAGAATCTTTTGATGTGGTGTATCTTGAACTCTCGGCTTTCTTCATTTTCTTGTCAACTCTGCTTTCATCTTCTGAGCATTCTTCATCACTATCGGAATCGGATGAATTTTCAGACGTTTGGTATTCACTTGAGTTTTGCTCTTCACTTGCTTCGTAACTTGAATCATTGCAGCTTTGATCTTCGCCTGAACTTTCTGAATCTTGGTCTTCAATTGTTTCAACACTTGATCCTTCGGAGCTTTCATCATTTGTTGTTTGATCTTCATTTGTGGTTTTCGAGGTTTCTTCACTTGAAAATTCAGGGCTTTCACCATCTGTTGTTCGACCTTCGCTTAATGTTTCTGATTTTTGCTCATCCTTAGGACTTGAAGTCTCCTTTTCCTCTTCTGAGGCAGCACCGCTTGAGTCTTCATTGCAGTGATCTTCAATGATTTTCTTTTCTGACTCTGTTATACCTGTTCTAAATGGAACAAATTCTGGAATTTCCTATGTGAGGAATTTTCCAAAGCTATTCTTTTTCAATTCTAGCACAAATACAGGAGATTCACAAACAATTTTATCATTACAAAATGCAGAATTTTGATCATGACATTCAGACATAACATGTTCACGATCACGGGTCTCAAATGTAGGCACATGGCCCTTACAGTCATCCGGAGATTTAAATTCAGGCACACAGCCATTACAGTCATCCCGAATATTGTTCTTCTTAGAACAGTTCCAGGCGAACCAGTTAACAGTGGAATAACTGTCGCCTGAATAACCTATTCCTATTTTTGAACAACCGCAGTCTCCATCCTCATCGCACACATCTTCTTTACACACAATTGGATCTGCATTACTTTTAGAAAAGTTAGCGGTTGTTTTATTTTCACAAGATTCGTTTTGTTCTACAGAGGCCTTTTCATCAATTAGATCGTTTTCGGGATGAGAAGTTGGCATAGGCACATAGTTTTTGCTATATGGTGGAAAGAAGAGTTTTCTTTCATTTCCTTGCCTGTCCTTATACCCGATCCCGTCTTTCACATACGTTGGTCGTTGGCAGTTTTTGATGTCAGTAAAGGCCTTTTGACTGACATTCCATTTGTCTATGACGATTTGCAACTTGTTCTTTTCGTTTAAAGCCTTTTCTAGTCTATCTGTGAGATCGTTAATGATAAAATCTTTTCTAAACACAAATTCTTTTAGAGTTTGCATTTCAGCTAAAGTTGAATTCAACTTTCTCTGATATGCGGCCTCGTTCTGTTTAAGCTCTTTGTTAAATTTTAAAGCGTTGTCTTTTTGTCTCTCAAATTCTAGATTTAGAGACTTGTAATGTGCCACGACATCAATGCATGCTGGTGTGCATAACTTTACTTTAAAGTTATGTGGAATGCTATTTACCAAATCCTTGTCTGCCTTTTCTTTTGAGGATTCGGTTTTCATGGCCACAGCTGAGGCTTTCGCTTTCTCTTCCTTCACAGAAGTTGTTTCTTTCTGAACCTGCTCTATGGCCTTCACAGCTTCTTCAACCTTCTTGTCTTTCTCAGGCTCGGAGAAAGTGAGAATACTCTTCAGACCCTTGTCGGTAGCATCATCTCCTTTTGGGATTCCCGTAGCCTGTTTCTCGGTAGGTTTTGACGATGAAGATAAAGAATCGCTCGAGATTTTTGCCATGAGTGCTTTGTGAACTTGTTCCTCTGCTTCAGCATTCTCTTTAGCTTGAGTGTCACCGAGCACAACTGTCTTTTCGTTGGACCGTGGAGCCTTTGATGCGCTTGCGGAAGCGTTGAAGTAAGTTGTGTCTGAAGCTTGTTGACTGACACCTTCAGATGCAAGAAGTGCCACGTTCTTCAATCCTGCAGAAGTCTGAGCAGGCTTTGGGGTGTAACCAGTCGTATTCATTTCTTGTTTGTTAACATCCATTTCAAAATCCTTCAAAGTGAAATCGGTTAGAGTGACAGGATTTAGATTGTTGAGGAAATCCCTTTTGATCATCATGCACTTTAGGCTCCATTCCTTTGTAAGTGAGTCCAAAAGCTTCTTTATGGCAGCACGGTTAGTGATATGATTTCCTGCCTTCTTCATCTTGGTCATCATATTTTGAAAGCGACTGATATGATCGGAAAGACTTTCTCCACGAATTCCACAAAACAGGTCGTATTGCTTCTGAACCATGATTCTTTTGCTCTCAATCAGCTCTTCATTTCCCTCGTAATATCCGATCAAAGCGAGCCAGAGTTCATTTGCTGTTCTGTATTTTTCAAACATGTTACAGTCATCAGTTGACAGAGCCATGGTTAAGGCGGCATGTGCACGACAGTCCCGTTGGATTAGGGCCTTGTCTTCATCAGTGAAGTTAGTTGCATCATTGTTGGCAACTACCGCATCTCCTCGAACAACCGTTGGAATATGGGGTCCAGCGGTGACAGAGAGCCACAGATTGTAGTCCGTGTATTCGAAGAACGACTGGATACGAGTCTTCCAAGTACCAAAATCTTCTGCTCCTTTCAACTTTGGTGGTTTAGTGGTGGTTCCGGTCTCATGTTCTGCTTGAGCAATTGGACTTAGTTGATTCAACGACATCTTGACTTGTTTTTGACTTAAGAAAGCTGATCAGACAATAATTTCGCTGGAAGATGATTCTGAGAATAATTTCACAGAACTATTTCGCCGATAACTTCGCCAATGCAATAACTTCGCCGGATAGAGGATGGATCCTGCACGAGTGAAGATAGCTAATTTCGCTGAGACAATTAACAAACACGTTAGTTTGGCTAAATTCGCCGATCACCGTGATAAAAACGCTGTGGTTCTTTATCACTGTCCTCGAAGTCGCCTTCGATAAATTTGCTACCGGGTCAATGACGCTATTTCGCTGGTAATTAACAATTTTGCTTGTGTTTGATCGGCGAAACTGTTAATTTTGCGATATTCAAGTTAAATTTGCTGAATTCAAACTAATTTTGCTGTATTCAAACTAAATTTGCTGGCTTCAAAATAATTTCGCTGGCTTCAAAAATAATTTCGCTGGATTCAAAATAATTTTGCTGGCTTCAAAATAATTTCGCTGGCTTCAAAATAATTTCGCTGGCTTCAAAAATAATTTCGCTGGATTCAAAATAATTTCGCTGGCTTCAAAATAATTTCGCTGGCTTCATAATAATTTCGCTGGCTTCAAAAATAATTTCGCTGGCTTCAAAAATAATTTCGCTGCATTCAAAAATTGTTCGCTGACTTCAAGCTAACTTCGCTGAGCAGAGGGTTTAACACGAACTTAAACCCTCTAATCACCCAAATACAGCTCAAAAACCATGTTTTGATACATCAAAATGTCCAAAATGACTCCCTAATCATATATTAACAACAACCTATCGATTAAACACACCAAATCAATCCATTTGAGGTCCAAAAATTTGAAAACTTTGAAACTTTTGAAAAACCTTCAAAACTATGAAAAATCTCAACAAAAACACAACAACCAAGAGCACTAAGGCTCTGATACCAAATTGTAGATCCCAAAACGAATCCGGATCACAGTGGTTGGTTGTTTTAACCCATAACACCTATTGATTAGGTATTTGAGATATGAAAAGTTAAGAAGAATCAAAGATGAAGGTGAAGCTAATGGATTAATGAATACAACAAGTGTTGTATTGAATCCAAACAATAAGATATAACAATAAACAACCTTGGATATCCGATTTGAGCACAAGAACAACACAAGAATGTAACAACACCAATATTCATTGAAGAGCCAAAAGCTTGAGTTGGTTACAATGCATGAGCTATATATAGTGTCTGACTTGCCAGCAAATTTATAAATTTGCTGGAATCTTAACTACACCAAGTCAGATTTGCCACTATCAAAATATTACAATATTAGCCCCTAGACTTTACAAAGTCTAATAAACTTAACCAAAACAATCCATAACCATCTAAAGCAAGTACCATCGGTCTCATATGACCTAACAGATGCGGGCCGCGAGCCACCTGTTAATCCGGTTTCTGACTTAAGGATTCAGGCGGCCCGCGAACAAGTTGCATGATTATTCATGCGGGCCGCGTGGGACGCCCAGTAACAGAAAACATGGGCAGATTCAATGATTTGGCTTGTAAACGATCTTGTGAGCAATCAATGAAGCATGGGCGCCCTCTACCTGACCCCTAGCACCTTAGGACACTTGCTGATCATCCATGAGCAATGTAGGATGTGTTGTAATGATCTTGTGCACCAAACTTTACTATAAAAAGGCCTACATTGTGCATAAGTTCACCACACCTCAAACACTGCTCTCAAGATCATTCCTGGAGCTCTCAAGTGTTCTTCTATCATCCTAAGTCGTGCACAAGCTTTTGTAAGTTGTCTAACTCTTTTATGGCTTAGTTTTTGCTTAGTTTAGCTTAAAAGTCAATCCGTCGTAGTTAACGATTGACTTTGTGATAAATCACGAATGGTCCAGTGTTTGTCGAATCAAAGATAGTTATGTGTTGGTATTTATGTGGGTAATAAACCCTTAAAAGGGTTCCCCCTGATCACCACTCTAACTAGGTCAAATGTCGAGTCAAACGTGTACTTAAAAAGTCAACAGAAAGCCATTTTGCGATTTTACGCATAATCTGTAATGTAGATGATATGCAACCTGTTTAAACACTCATAAAATATGATAATAAGTGTATTAACAAGTCTAAGCTTGTTTGATTCGACCATTTGCTATATTGACCCGGTTCGGAGCCGAAAGTCGCAAAACTTTGACTTTTTCTTTGACTTCAGTTCTGACCCGTTTTAGTGCAATGTAGATATGCCTTAGGACTCTCTTAGGACCAGGTCACATGATGGTATCACCCTCTGTGACCGGTTCGTCGTTTGTCCAAGTCCTTTACACCTTTCCGTTAAGTGCTTAAAAGTTGACCGTGACGCCCTTTTTAATTTAAAACGAGAATTTCGGACACGTGAACGAATTATGACCTTGGTTACTGATTTCTAAGCATGTCCCTAAAATTTCATGTCAATCCGAGGTCCAGAATAGGAGTTATGCTAAATAGCGCAAATTGCGAAACTTTAGTAATTAAATAGCGCAATTAGCATAACGCCTATCTAAACCCGGATTTCGACACCAAACCTTTTGCTCACTGTTGTAAAATAATATTTTGGGTATTTAATGATTTTTAATTATTTTTAACCTGGCAACGGTTCGGTAAATACCGAATATACCCTTTTCGGCCATAACTTGAGTTCTACAAGGTCTTTTGACCCGATTCCAGTTGCTACTGATTTTAAATAATAAATAAAGTATTTTAGACTTTATAAACTGTTCGGGAAACTCAGATTTCCTGTGGAACTCTAAAACCTCTTTTATAATATTTAAAAAGACCGGAATACCCCTACGGGGCATAATAACAACTTAAACTCGTTACGGGCATTACGGAAGGTATCCTACTGATACCACAACCTCTGTTAAGCATGTTGACTTAGGAAAACAGCGTAGGACTCTTAGGGTTACCCGTTGCGCCTTTTGCGCGCACGGTTCGGCTTATGTAACTAGTTTACATAAAAAAGCCGAAACGGGCCAAACCATATTGTTTTGACCCCAAAATCCAGAGTATGATTATTATACCCATATAAAACAAGTCTTCAAACTTGTTGGGTCAAAATCACACTCCATTCACGGTTTTGGCCTTTCACGCGATTAAACCGTAACTATCCTTTAAAACCGACCGGTCTAAGCTGCGGCAAATATAAAGACCCGTTAGGATTCTAATAGGTTATTTTAAACCTTCGTTCCAGAATAGGAGACCAGTAAAAGCTATCTGTGATTTATTCAATTAAGGATTTTACTTGCAAAGGTAAATACTTTTAACTTATTTTCCGTTATACGGGCTTGGGTTACGGTATCTAAAGTACCGCTTGGTCGGGCAATTGACCCCAACTCATTAGTAGTTGGGTATTATCAATGTGACCCGTTTAAAACTTGTTTTGTTGACTGAACGCCTTTGGGGGCTTAATGACCATGTCCCGGATATCCTTGGCAGCATTTATGAATGGCCACGACCTTGACATCCCGGTGTAGGCGTACACCCGACATTATGTCTATAATTATAAAAGTGTAGCCGTTGGTTACCTGCCACAGTTTTATACTATGTGGTGTGTCTATTAAACTTTAACCCGATACGACTCGGGCGATCGAACGCATAGTGAACATGTAATTCTTTACAAGATTATATATTTAAATAATTCTCCCAAGTTATAAAAGAGTTTGTGCCTTGTGCATTCAAATCAATTTTAATAAACATTTTACAAAAGTGTCGGTTGAATGTATTTACCAGTGTAAACTGACGTATTTTCCCCAAAAAGATTAAATGCAGGTACTAAATGTAATCGGCTGGCTATAGCTCCTTAGCATCTTAAAGACTCTCGCAAGCTCTTGATGCCTTGTCTGTTGAACAATACTTTTTATTATTTTGATCCCTCTGTGGATACCATTCGACTATTTGTGATACATTCGATATTACGATCAATGGTTGAATTATAATTATCTTTATGCTTCCGCTGTGCATTCATATATTGTGTGGTTTGACTATAATGTTGCCAACTACGTCACGATAATCCCCCACCGAGCCCACCGGTGAGACACGTGGAAATCGGGGTGTGACAGGTTGGTATCAGAGCCAACATTGAGTGAATTAAACACTATCCTTATGTGTTTAATCTCAGTGACACAATTGCACATACTTGAGTCTAGACAAGAACCTAGGACAATTTCGAATTGTTATTCCAAGTTGTCTTTTTGTTATTATTGTTATTTAAAGTTTTGAAAGCAGGAAATATGCCACCTGTAATTTTCCGAGGAAGAGGAAGGGGAAGAAGAGGCAGAGGAACGATCATTACTCACAATGATCACGAAGCTGGACCTTCGAATACGCGAGCTCCTTCGACCACAAGGAGTGAAGAACCACAAAGACGAAGAAACCTTTTTGAACCTGCGAGACATTCTACCTCGCATAGCTCGACGCCATCGTACCGTCACTCGTTCGGGCCAGATTCCGCAAATGATCCCAATAACCCTCAACCCTCCTACATACCTCTGCAGCATTCGGTATCGCACCGTGCTTTTGATGATCCCACTCCTTACTTCAGGGGCCAGTTTAACCCAGCGGATTACATTCAGGAACCTGCAGGCTTTGTCCCGTTAGGACCACAGGATCACTTCTCAGAAGACCATATGGATGAGGACACTGATCCAATCGAAGCTGCTCGTGGTACGCCCACACATCCTATCGAGATCTCTGATGGATCTTCTTTTCATGGCACACCTTATCAAGGGCCAGATAGCTTTCAAGCGCTGTTCAACCAGCACGAGTGGTACTTCACACCCTCCCATCAGACATCGCAACACGAGCAGCAACAACAACAAGATCCCTCCGAGGATCCACGTTTCGTGGCAGTTACGCAACCACCACCGCCACCGGTTCAACCAGTAGTTCCAGATCCGCCAAGGCGTAGAAGATCAGGCGCACGGATTATCTACCCGAGGAGGGGAATTTCATTTCAGCACCCCTCGCCACTCGAGTGCTAGTCACTTTCCGTCAGTACCTGAAGAAGGACCTTCAAGTCCAGTACAGGAGGCGAACTCCGCACCAGTTGCACCATCTTCGCCACCATTTGGGTATGACCACCCAATACCTGCGTACACGGGTCCAACGGCATACAACCCGTTCGAACCATCGTCGCACGCGCATTACAATTACAACTATGATCGTGACCCATATGTGATAGCGGCTAGGTATAATGCCCGCTATCCCGACGGAGCCTTTGGAAACATGGGGATACCGGACTACTCAGCTCATGGGTATCCAGCACCTCCTAGACCTCCAGTTCCGCAACCGGCGCCACAACCACGTTTCTCTCCTCCTGAACAAGAAGAGATCCTCCACCGATTAAGTCGTGTGGAACAAGATTTCGAGGAAGAACGAAAGAACAACAGGGGATTCCTTAAGGGTCTGGCGAACCTGTTGAAGGGCAAGAAGAAGAAACGAGACCATTAGTCTCCTTATGTAATGCTGTATTTTCAATTTAGTCCCTGCGTGGACATTTATCGTATTTCAGCCCCTACGTGGACTTATCTTTATAGTCCCTGTGCGGACACCTATCTACCTTATGTTGGTCCCTGTGTGGACTTGTCTTTCTACAAACCTCTGCGTAGGTACTTATTTAATTATAAAGTCCCGTTTAGGGCAGCGTGTAATCGTATTTGAAGTTATGGAATGTTATGTTATAAATTTCATTTTTGTTATTACTATATATGAAATAAATCAAAATCATTCCTTTTAAATTTAAATCTGCCTAAGTAAAGAATCTTAAGAGTGAAACCAAGCCAGGTGTCTTTTTGGACCCGGCCAAGATGGTAAGACCTGATTAAAAGATTCAGAATTCCAGTTAACCTCTGTAATCATGTTAACGTTCGTGGCAGATGTGATTCGTTAAAATCGCACGCGTCATTCATGTATAAGAATCCTTCTAAGGATTCCAAGGCCCAAATTAATTATATAATAAATCATGGGTTAAATCATCAATGAAGATGATCACTTGTTAAACATCCATTAGCGATGTAGTGCCTACGGGCCGAATTATCAAACATCCATTAGTGATGTAGTGCCTACGGGCCATAATCATTGTCATAATAAGACAAAAGACAGTGGTGGTCTATGACTCCCTGTCAGAAAGGGTAAAAGAACTACGGTTCAAACCTTCATACCTTGATTCTCTGTAATCTCGACTAATATTATAATAACGTCCTCGTGACTAGGTCTTTATGCCACTAGCAATATTATTTGTAATTAGGATAAGTATGTTCAAATCCTAAATAAAAAGTGAGTAACAAATTAACCAGATATGGTCTTTGTTACCATGGTTAATGAATTGCCATAAAAGACAATTCAATAATAAACTCCTAAATAAAATTTTCGTTATCTTCTGTAACAGATTCAAGTTACCATGGCTGACCCTAATGGAGAAAATAGTCATACGAATGAAGACGAATATGATAACGCCCAAGTACATTTAACGGGCGCTCAATTAAAAGCTCTTGTCGACAACGCTATTCAGGCAGCTCTAGATCGACAATACGAGGAACATACCGAATCTCGGAGCAGAACCATATCCAAACCACTCTCAAAGCTGAAAACCCACTCAAAATCCCATAGCAAACCACTGTCCAAGCCCAAGAAGGACGATGATAATCACTCGTCCAATGAAAACAGTGTTCGTCGTGAAAGGGAGTATACTGATGCATCCCGTGCAAGGGGCTGCACCTTCAATTACTTTGTGTCTTGTAAACCCCGAGACTTCATTGGGGAGAAAGGCGCAGTCGATTGTATGACGTGGCTGGATGAGATGGACACCGTGGTGGACATCAGTGGCTGTGCGGAAAGGGACGTGGTAAATTTTGTGTCGCAATCGTTTAAGGGCGAGGCCCTGGCTTGGTGGAGGGCTTTGGTTCAGGCCTCGGGAAAGGCTGTACTATACAGCATGACATGGGAGGAATTCATTTCTCTCATCAAAGAAAATTACTGCCCTCAACATGAGGTGGAAAAGATAGAATCCGACTTTGTATCATTGGTGATGACAAACCTCGACTGCCAAGCTTACCTAACGAGCTTCAACACGATGTCTCGGTTGGTTCCATATCTGGTAACCCCGGAGCCAAAGAGAATCGCTCGTTTCATCGGTGGGTTAGCCCCTGAGATTAAGGCAAACGTGAAGGCCTCTCGGCCAACGACCTTCAGATCTGTGACCGACTTATCTTTGTCCCTCACCCAGGATGCAGTCCGGCAACGGTCGCTGAGGAACAAAGAGGCCGAGAAGAGGAAGTGTGAGGACGATACCTCACGAAGGTCGAGCAAGAAACACCGTGGGAACGGTGATAACAAGAGAGGGTCAGAGTCGAGGAAAGATGGGCAACAATCTGGGGAGAAGCCCAAGTGCAAAAACTGCCAGAAGTATAACTTTGGGAAGTGTAGGCTCGGGTCAAACTCACAGTCCCAGTCGAAGTCGTATACTTGTGGACTGTGCAAGTCCAAGGACCACGAGACTGTGGACTGCAAGAAGATAAAAGATGCGACCTGCTATAACTGCAATGAGAAGGGGCACATTAAAAGCAACTGCCCCAAATACGCCAAGAAGCCTGAAGAAGCCAAAAAGAATAATGTAAGAGTCTTCAAGATGGATGTGAAGGAAGCTTTGCAAGACGATAACGTAATCACAGGTACTTTTCTCGTAAATAATATCTTTGCAAGAGTACTTTTTGATTCAGGCGCTGATAAGTCCTTCGTAGACCAAAAATTTTGCAAATTGCTGAATATGCCTGTCAAAACCTTAAATGTGAATTACAAGGTAGAGCTAGCAGATGGCACAGTAGAAACCGTCTCCACTATACTAGATGGATGTGTGATATCCATTAAGAACCACTCTTTTCCTCTATCTCTACTTCCCTTTAAACTGGCTGGTTTTGACATAGTTCTGGGCATGGACTGGTTATCCCACAACCAGGCCCAGATCGTCTGCAACAGAAAACATATAGTGCTAAAGACCCCGACTGGTGAATCGCTTACCATTCGAGGAGATACGCAGTATGGATTGCCCGAGAACGTAACTATGCTTAAGGCTTCAAGATGTTTAAAAAGAGGCTGTGTCATCTACATGGCACAGGTGATTATTGAAGAGCCCAAACCAAAGATAGAAGACATTCCCGTCATTTCGGAGTATCCAGAAGTTTTCCCCGAAGATCTGCCTGGTTTGCCACCAGATAGGCAAGTGGAATTCAGGATCGATATCATCCCTGGAGCGGCTCCTATTGCAAGAGCACCTTACAGGCTAGCACCAACCGAAATGAAGGAGTTGAGGACCCAGCTGGATGAACTGTTAGCGAAAGGTTTCATCAAACCTAGTTCATCTCCCTGGGGAGCACCTGTCCTGTTTGTTAAGAAGAAGGACGGATCGATGCGTCTGTGCATCGATTACCGCGAACTTAACAAGGTCACGATAAAGAATAGATATCCCTTGCCGAGGATCGATGATTTGTTCGATCAGTTACAAGGGGCAAGTTATTTCTCAAAGATCGACTTGAGGTCAGGCTACCATCAACTGAAAGTCAGAGATGAAGACGTACATAAAACAGCATTTAGGACTCGTTACGGTCACTACGAGTTCCTAGTGATGCCTTTTGGACTCACAAATGCACCGGCTGCGTTCATGGATCTCATGAATCGCGTCTGCAAGCCGTACTTATACAAATTCGTCATCGTGTTCATCGACGACATTCTTATCTACTCAAAGAACAAAGCTGACCATGAGAAACACCTTCGTTGTATTCTCAAATTGCTGCATCGCGAGAAACTCTATGCCAAATTCTCTAAATGCGAATTCTGGCTTCGAGAAGTCCAATTTCTTGGACATGTCGTCAGCGAGCGTGGTATCCAGGTGGATCCCGCTAAGGTAGAGGCGGTCATGAATTGGCAAGAGCCAAAGACGCCTACCGAAATTCGTAGTTTCCTGGGGTTAGCAGGATACTACAGGAGATTCATTGAAAATTTTTCAAGGATTGCTGCGCCCTTAACTTCCCTGACCAAGAAGAAGATAAAATTTGTTTGGGGCCCTAAGCAGCAAGAATCCTTTGATATTCTGAAGCAAAGGCTGAGCAACACTCCTGTGCTGACGCTACCGGAAGGTACCGAGGAGTTCGTAGTTTACTGCGACGCATCGCACACTAGCATGGGGTGTGTGCTCATGCAAAAAGGCAAATTTATTGCCTATGCTTCGAGACAGTTAAAGGTGCACAAAAAGAATTACACCACTCATGACTTAGAGCTGGGTGCCGTTGTGTTCGCACTAAAGCTGTGGAGGCATTACTTGTACGGCATCAAGTTTGTGATCTATTCTGATCACAAGAGCCTTCAACATCTGTTTAATCAGAAGGAGCTAAACATGAGGCAACGCTGTTGGATGGAGACTTTAAATGATTATGAATGTGAAATCAGATATCATCCCGGCAAAGCGAATGTAGTCGCTGATGCTCTGAGTAGAAAGGAAAGGGTGAAACCCATCCGAATCAATGCCAAGAGCATTGAAGTGAAGAATAATTTGATTGAAAGGATATTAGCTGCACAGCGAGAGGCTGTGTTGGAAGCTAATTATCCTAAGGAAAAGTTAGGAGTAACTGAGGAGCAGTTAACTCTTAGCAAGGATGGAATTTTACGATTGAATGGGCGAATATGGGTTCCTATATATGGAGGACTACGAGATGTTATCCTCCAAGAAGCCCATAGTTCCAAATATTCTGTCCATCCTGGAGCAGATAAAATGTATCAGGATCTAAAGGCGAATTATTGGTGGATAGGCTTGAAAAAGTCTGTAGCCGCTTATGTAGCAAAATGCTTAACTTGTGCGCAAGTCAAGGCTGAGCATCAAAAGCCATCTGGCTTGCTACAACAGCCTGAACTTCCTGAATGGAAGTGGGAATGTGTAACTATGGATTTTATTACCAAGTTACCCAAGACAAGGAAAGGAAATGACACAATATGGGTTATCGTTGATAGGCTGACTAAATCAGCGCATTTCTTACCCATCAAGGAGACTTATGGCTCCGACATGTTAGCCCAGTTATACGTAGATAAGATTGTAGCCTTGCATGGCATACCTGTGTCTATTATCTCTGATCGGGATACTAGATACACGTCGCATTTCTGGAAGAGTTTCCAGAAATCTTTGGGCACCCGTTTGAATTTTAGTACGGCTTACCATCCTCAGACAGACGGTCAGAGTGAGCGTACTATTCAAACGTTGGAAGACATGCTGCGTGCATGTGCTATCGATTTGGGAGGTAGTTGGGATAAGAACCTACCATTAATCGAATTCTCCTACAACAATAGCTACCATACCAGCATTAAGGCTGCGCCTTTCGAGGCATTATACGGTAAAAAGTGTCGATCGCCTGTTTGTTGGGTGGAAGTTGGAGATGTCCAACTATCTGGACCAGAGATAGTTTTCGAAACGACGGACAAGATTGTCCAGATTCGAGACCGTCTCAAAGCTGCCCGAGATAGGCAGAAGAGTTACGCGGATCCAAAGTGTAAAGATTTTCACTTCGAAGTAGGTGAAAAAGTGTTACTCAAAGTATCACCCTGGAAGGGGGTGATGCGTTTCGGTAAGAAAGGCAAACTAAGCCCGAGATACATAGGACCTTTCGAGGTTATCGAACGGGTCGGGTCAGTTGCCTATAAGCTAAACTTACCGGAGGAGCTCAATGGAATTCACAATGTATTCCACATCTGCAATCTAAAGAAGTGCTTCGCTGATGAATCATTGGTGATTCCACACACAGATGTGCATATAGATGAGAGCTTGAAATTTGTGGAGAAGCCCTTGTCGATCGAAGATCGACAGGTGAAGAAGCTTCGAAGGAAGCATGTACCTATAGTAAAGGTCAAGTGGGATGCCCGTATAGGTCCCGAATTCACGTGGGAAGTTGAAGCCACGATGAAAGAGAAATACCCTTATTTGTTTGAGTAAATCTCGGGTCGAGATTTATTTTAAGGGGGTGAGGATGTAACACCTCGAAATTTTGTGTCCAATGATGTGTTAACACGTGTCATGAGTTTACACGTGGCATTAGATATTAAACAAAGGACTAAAGTTGACAAACCTTGGAAGTATGTAAATTCGAGGGTTATAAATGTCAACAAAGGGTAAATATACTGTATAGTAACCCTAAACGATGCTCGTACCTTCAAACGAATAAATCGTGGATCGTACGGAAGCGAAACGCGGAAGAAAGTGAGGGATTACAAGCTGCAAGGGTTAACTGTGTCAACATGTTTAATTATACCTCTGAGTGACCCTTTGACAAACCCGAAGCTTTGTAACAGTAAAATACGCTCACTAGAATGTACTATATAAATTTCGCGAAGTTCCGTTTTGAAACGAGAAAGTTATGATCAAATTCGTACGAGAGGGGTTAAAAGCGTGAACAATGAAAGTTAAGGCTTTTCGGATAGTAATTAAACTAACCGGGGGCTTGACAGTACGGGTAATTGGCACGAGGCCCTTAATTGTAATTAACCGAGGGCCATATCGCAAAGTTACCCCTTCAAACCCGAAAGGTCAGGTTATTAATTACCAAAGATTTCGTTAATCATTACAAAAGATTCAAAAATCCTGAAAATTAGACCTAACGCGGGCCGCGTAAAGGTCAGGGGTTAGTTGATGCGGGCCGCGAGCCACCTGTTAATCCGGTTTCTGACTTAAGGATTCAGGCGGCCCGCGAACAAGTTGCATGATTATTCATGCGGGCCGCGTGGGACGCCCAGTAACAGAAAACATGGGCAGATTCAATGATTTGGCTTGTAAACGATCTTGTGAGCAATCAATGAAGCATGGGCGCCCTCTACCTGACCCCTAGCACCTTAGGACACTTGCTGATCATCCATGAGCAATGTAGGATGTGTTGTAATGATCTTGTGCACCAAACTTTACTATAAAAAGGCCTACATTGTGCATAAGTTCACCACACCTCAAACACTGCTCTCAAGATCATTCCTGGAGCTCTCAAGTGTTCTTCTATCATCCTAAGTCGTGCACAAGCTTCTGTAAGTTGTCTAACTCTTTTATGGCTTAGTTTTTGCTTAGTTTAGCTTAAAAGTCAATCCGTCGTAGTTAACGATTGACTTTGTGATAAATCACGAATGGTCCAGTGTGATTTGTCGAATCAAAGATAGTTATGTGTTGGTATTTATGTGGGTAATAAACCCTTAAAAGGGTTCCCCCTGATCACCACTCTAACTAGGTCAAATGTCGAGTCAAACGTGTACTTAAAAAGTCAACAGAAAGCCATTTTGCGATTTTACGCATAATCTGTAATGTAGATGATATGCAACCTGTTTAAACACTCATAAAATATGATAATAAGTGTATTAACAAGTCTAAGCTTGTTTGATTCGACCATTTGCTATATTGACCCGGTTCGGAGCCGAAAGTCGCAAAACTTTGACTTTTGCTTTGACTTCAGTTCTGACCCGTTTTAGTGCAATGTAGATATGCCTTAGGACTCTCTTAGGACCAGGTCACATGATGGTATCACCCTCTGTGACCGGTTCGTCGTTTGTCCAAGTCCTTTACATCTTTCCGTTAAGTGCTTAAAAGTTGACCGTAACGCCCTTTTTAATTTAAAACGAGAATTTCGGACACGTGAACGAATCATGACCTTGGTTACTGATTTCTAAGCATGTCCCTAAAATTTCATGTCAATCCGAGGTCCAGAATAGGAGTTATGCTAAATAGCGCAAATTGCGAAACTTTAGTAATTAAATAACGCAATTAGCATAACGCCTATCTAAACCCGGATTTCGACACCAAACCTTTTGCTCACTGTTGTAAAATAATATTTTGGGATTTTTAAAGATTTTTAATTATTTTTAACCTGGCAACGGTTCGGTAAATACCGAATATACCCTTTTCGGCCATAACTTGAGTTCTACAAGGTCTTTTGACCCGATTCCAGTTGCTACTGATTTTAAATAATAAATAAAGTATTTTAGACTTTATAAACTGTTCGGGAAACTCAGATTTCCTGTAGAACTCTAAAACCTCTTTTATTATCTTTAAAAAGACCGGAATACCCCTACGGGGCATAATAACAACTTAAACTCGTTACGGGCATTACGGAAGGTATCCTACTGATACCACAACCTCTGTAAAGCATGTTGACTTAGGAAAACAGCGTAGGACTCTTACGGTTACCCGTTACGCCTTTTGCGCGCACGGTTCGGCTTATGTAACTAGTTTACATAAATTAGCCGAAACGGGCCAAACCATATTGTTTTGACCCCAAAATCCAGAGTATGATTATTATACCCATATAAAACAAGTCTTCAAACTTGTTGGGTCAAAATCACACTCCATTCACGGTTTTCGCCTTTCACGCGATTAAACCGTAACTATCCTTTAAAACCGACCGGTCTAAGCTGCGGCAAATATAAAGACCCGTTAGGATTCTAATAGGTTATTTTATACCTTCGTTCCAGAATAGGAGACCAGTAAAAGCTATCTGTGATTTATTCAATTAAGGATTTTACTTGCAAAGGTAAATACTTTTAACTTATTTTCCGTTATACGGGCTTGGGTTACGGTATCTAAAGTACCGCTTGGTCGGGCAATTGACCCCAACTCATTAGTAGTTGGGTATTATCAATGTGACCCGTTTAAAACTTGTTTTGTTGACTGGACGCCTTTGGGGGCTTAATGACCATGTCCCGGATATCCTTGGCAGCATTTATGAATGGCCACGACCTTGACATCCCGGTGTAGGCGTACACCCGGCTTTATGTCTATAATTATAAAAGTGTAGCCGTTGGTTACCCGCCACGGTTTTATACTATGTGGTGTGTCTATTAAACTTTAACCCGATACGACTCGGGCGACCGAACGCATAGTGAACATGTAATTCTTTACAAGATTATATATTTAAATAATTCTCCCAAGTTATAAAAGAGTTTGTGCCTTGTGCATTCAAATCAATTTTAATAAACATTTTACAAAAGTGTCGGTTGAATGTATTTACCAGTGTAAACTGACGTATTTTCCCCAAAAAGATTAAATGCAGGTACTAAACGTAATCGGCTGGCTATAGCTCCTTAGCATCTTAAAGAGTCTCGCAAGCTCTTGATGCCTTGTCTGTTGAACAATACTTTTTATTATTTTGACCCCCCTGTGGATCCCATTCGACTATTTGTGATACATTCGATATTACGATCAATGGTTGAATTATAATTATCTTTATGCTTCCGCTGTGCATTCATATATTGTGTGGTTTGACTATAATGTTGCCAACTACGTCACGATAATCCCCCACCGGGCCCACCGGTGAGACACGTGGAAATCGGGGTGTGAGAAATCTCATTCCAAATCTCTCTCTGTCTAGATGCCTTCCAACGACTCTACCTCGAGACGAACAACTAGGAGAAGAGCCAAACGAAGCGCCGATAAGAGGATTGCCTCGCTTGTGACCAAGGAAGTGGCCAAAGTCATTCCTCAAATTGTCGCTCAGGTGCACTCTCTCAACAACTCTCGAACCTCGGAAGACTTCAAGACAGAAGCACCGCAATCTGCTTTCCTCTACAAACACTTCAAGGCCTGTGACCCGATGGAGTTCACGGGTGAAGGAGGTGTGTCCCAACTACTCCAGTGGTTCGATTCTATCGAAGTCACCCTTCGTCAGAGTGGGTGTCCCGATGGGTTTCGTACTACTTGCGCTACCGGAGTATTTCAATCGTGAGCACTCGACTGGTGGACAGCCGAACGTAACAAAGGTGGGATCTCCGCAGCTTACGCCCTCTCTTGGGATGAGCTGAAAGAACTCATGAAGGAAGAGTACTGTCCGCCCCACGAAGTCCAGAAGCTAGAAAACGAATTTTGGGAAATCAAGCAAGTCGAAGATGACAATGCTGGCTACACCGCAAGGTTCAAACAGCTTAGCATAATCTGCCCAAGTCAAGTAAACACTTCGGAAAAAGCCATCACGAAGTACATACGCGGCTTGCCTGAATGTGTGGGTGATTTTGTCTAAGCTGCAAGACCTGCTACCATCGAAGAAACCTATCGCTTGGCCGCAGAAATCAACGACAAACGAGTCTTGGACGGATTCTTCTCCAAGAACCCTGTCAAGCAAGCTCACCAAGCAATCGTCATCGATTCATCCGACGATTCTTCCGACGATTCTTCTGAAGACTCCTCCGATGATATCTCCAGCGAATCATCAAACGAATCTGCCAACGACACTGCATCATCTCAGGATCACAACGAGCTCAGCAATAAGCGCAAGGAACCAAGCGTGGATGAAATTCCAAACCCCACACCGCTACGGTTTGTTCCCGTTCTTGTGAAGCGCCCCTACACCGGAAGCCATCCCCTGTCTCATGTGTACGTACCATCACCCACCAGGAACTAACTGTCGTTATTGCGAAAATTGCAACTGGTATGGCCATTTTACCCAGAGCTGCTGCACAAGACCGCAACCTTGAGGAATTTCAGCAGCCACCGCAGTCTCCGCAGAAGTACTCTACAGCAACGTTATTTTGCTTCTAATGTTGCTGTAATAATACGACTTATCGCCATCAATTTCTTTTATGTGTGGAAACTTATTCTATCTCTCGACGCATGTGGATGCTATTTCTCTCTTATACTCGCGCACGATCTATATGCTAGCACTATGTACTATATAACGTACTTTACCCCTACTATGCGTTCTTGAGATAAGGTACGATAAACGTGCGAGAATCAAACTAATCACGGGTGCACACATGATTATTTTGGTTAGTGCACGGAGGTCGTAGTGAGTTTTAATGATGCCTTAACGTTCAGGGCATGGTTAAGCGTGGTGGATACGCCGCTGGTACTTCCTATATATAAGCGTCTTGACCATGTCTGACGAAGTGTGACACCTATTCATGAAACTGAGGCGTATGGTTGAAATATGACGATGTTTCGCTACGCTAACCGAAGTTTTGTGAAGAAAGTGCCATGTGGAGTTGGAACGTAGACCTATTATTATTATGGTTATTTTCGACATACTATACTACATCGCAAGGCGTAACAATCTCAATCGCAACTCAAGCGTGTGATCGCAAGACTTTTCGTAAGTCAACTCGCTCGTAATCGCATTATCGCTAGAATCTATCTCGCAAATTGCAATCGTTTATTATGTGTCACGCGCTATCGCTTTTTGTGTGTTCACAATCTCAACCGCTTATTATATGGATTGCTATCACTTATGGGCTGTTAAGCTTAATCGCATATCTTGTGTGTATCGTTCCATCGCCTACCGCTTACTGTATCGCTTGCTGTGAATCGCGTATCGTGAATCGCTTGACGAGTAACGCACATCACTCGTCGCTTTTCGCCTTAACGCTTCTCGCACCTATCTCCTCGCTTCGATATCTTCATCGCTTATCGCCATCGCTATTTGTGTTATCTATGTTATCTGCATTATGTTAGCACTCATGACCTCGCTTCACGAGACGAAACTAATAGGGCTAAGACATGGTGGTGTTTTAGCTGTATCAGCAGACTTTCGTGGAAAAAGGCCATGTGGGTTAATGATAGTTAAAACTTGTGGTGTTATAAATCTAATCGAATCGCATGTCTCCATCGCTTGCAACGCATCGACTGTCGCTTATCGCTCGACGGTTGTCGCTATCGCTTATCGCTATTGCTGCCGTCTTCACTTACGATGCTTGGTGTTTGGTGTTTGTGTTATCAATTATCGCATACCGCTCGCCGCTTATAGCACCCGCTCGTGTCACTAAACTGAGTTCAAAAAACGACTACTTCGCTCAGTTTGCTCAATCCTCCTCTTACACTTGGTCCGACCATCTTTCGCTTGGACCAAGGGAACCGAAATCCAGCAGCACTATGTCGACACGCATGACACCGCCTCACGGGACGGAAGCCATATGGTTAAAACATGGTGGATACGCCGCTGGTACTTCCTATATATAAGTGTTTTAGCCATATTGTTGAACTTTCGTGGGAAAGTGCCATGCGGGGCCGACTTTAAATTTGAAATTTTAAGATTATCAAAGCCTTTGTGAAAACAAAGTTTTCTTACAAACTTTTTCTAAAATTTGATCAAAACCTTTGTACAAACGAGATTATCTTGTAACGATGGTGTGACGATCGACTCAAGTTACTATCGCATGAAGAGAAAATTTCGTAAAACGAGTTTAATCACCCTAAAGTCTTTTAGCAACCTAATAAAACCCCTCTCATAGCGCTGGTATGGACATCGAAATAGTTAACGCCACACTATGGGAAGATTTTTCGTAAACAAGTCTTCTCCAAACCCTTTCGAATTAATCCGTTTTTCGAGAAATCAAAAACACTTTTGGAATCGCATTCTTGTATGTGTGTTATCGCATTTTGGATATATGGATCACATTTCTCGTCGCTCTCGCTTGGTCTTCGCAACGCCCTCGCATGTGCATACTCAATCGATCGCTCGCTGTCTCGTCGCTTATTCGCTTACTCGCTCGCATTAACTCTCACTACCCCACTTATGGATTAATTTCGGGACGAAATTTCCTAAAGCAGAGGAGACTGTAACAACCTGCACGTTCGTGCGTTGTTACCACTTGTTATACTCGTTACGCCTAGCACTAGAGATTCGGATCATAATGTACCTATATCGCATATATATCGCTATATCGCAGTATTTTCGCATAATTTCGCATACTTTATCGCTATCACACCACATTGTACTTGCTGACAATCACGAAGATGTCAAGTGAGGACCAATTCTACCCTCCTTGATAGCCGTGATGTGTCGCAGTGCAACCCAATACTCAAAAACGCACTCGCAAGCACGCGTAACTCGATTATCGCAGGATTGGAATATGGATACGTACATACGACCCCTTGTGATTAATTATATATAATAAATAAATATAGGAAAATGTGTAACCAAAACTATCGCAACGCTCGCCACATAAATTGGAACGATGAAGTTCTTTGCACCGAAGATCCAACCGGGTTGCCTATCCGAACGGATTGGCTATCCGACCGGATTGGCCATCCGAGCGGATTGCCCATCCGAACGGATTGCGCATCCGAACGGATTGGCTATCCGAACGGACTGCCCATCCGAGCCGGAGCACAACATCACCTCCACTCCCCCTTGCCTATAAATAACTTTGTCTCTTCACTTGAACAGTGATGTGACAGCTCCCACTCGACCAGCGCGCTCTTGGACCCTTTTCTCTTGATTTCTCGCGATTCCGGTAAGATCCCAACCTAAATCTTGTACTTCTATGATCTACACGCAATTCTACACCTTTCTATCTTTTAAAACTCAACTTTTAAACATGGAATCTACTGATTTGAGGTGTTCTAAGATGATGTCATCAATAGTTCATATGAACTTCAAAGTGTGACCTCATTTCACCATGAACAGCTCATATCTAAGTGATTTTCACCATGTTTTTATAAACAATCTCATCTAAATCTATGTTATCTAATCAAAGGGTGTGTGATTTCGGGTTAGACATGGAAAAACCGTCAAGAACGGCCAGACCTGATGGAACTGGGTGGTTCCCGGCCGTTAGAACGGGTCGGATTTGATGGAATTTCAGTTGTTTAACACGATTTCACACCGTCTCGGTCAAACCACTTGTATTCTTTCCAAAAACCATCAAGTACAGTATGATCAGGACGTTGGAACGGATTGGCGTCCGATCGGACAGGCCAACAAATTGCAACCGTCCGAACGGACTGCTGTCCGATCGGACTGTCCATCAATTTCAATGCCATCCGACTGGACAGATCATCCGACTCAATGTCACTCGACCGGACAGACCACCAATGTCGTCCGATCAGACTGTCCATCAATTTCAATGCCATCCGACCGGACAGATCATCCGACTCAGTGTCACTCGACCGGACAGACCACCAATGTTGTCCGATCGGACTGTCCATCAATTTCAATGCCATCCGACCGGACAGATCACCCGACTCAGTGTCATTCAACCGGACAGACCATCAATGTTGTCCGATCGAACAGACCATTAATACAATACTGTTCGAGCGGACTGCTGTCCGATCGAACTGACCATTCGGTTTAAGCCATCCGACCAGATTGACATCCGATCGGATTGCCACTAGGCCGTTTACTCAACTCTTTCCGTTTAGCACACCGCGCATCGCTTACGATACCATTCTATGTTTAGGCTAACTCAGACACACTCTCAATCGAATCAATCAAGTTGTATTGCTTGCTAAGCACCGACTGTGAGTATACTTGAACCCTTTTTGCTTTTGCACTTTTGGGTGTAACATACGTTGCTATCAAATCACATCAAATGCTTAAACTATTTATCACTTGCGAATGACCAATGTGCATAGCTATACGTGATGCTAGTTACATATGTGCTAGGACTTATACTCGCGACGTCCCACCATGACTAGTATAGTACTATTGCGCCCGACGGGGTCTAGTTTAGCAATCGCGATCGAAGCTCGAGGACTTAGCTAGTAGTATCAGTTTTGCGAGTATATATGTCGGGTACTACGTTTATGTATGTGGAAATTCGCAACTTTTATCTATTACACTATTACATATCAAACCTGTATACTCGTCAATACTTTTGTATTGACATTATTTTGACGTATGTTGCAGGTTTAGTCGCAGTCTACATTAAATCAAGCTAGGAGGTCTAGAAACTCACCTAAAATCTAGGTTGTCGGATTTGTATTGTTCGAGAGGACAAGAAATCTGTGATAATTTATGTGATTGTACTGATTGTTAGTATGGGATAACAAATGTAATAAATACTGTCGCAATATAGTTGTTATGGACTCTCTTGAGCAATCTGATTCGCCTAGTGTCGCGCCCCGATGATTCCGCCATCGGTTGGGGTGTGACACTGATGGTGGTCGGGTCAGGTATGGGTGGCGCGATGGTTGTCGGATTTGGTGGGTCAGTCAGAGTTGGGGGTGTATGGTGTTGGTTTAACGAATCTGAATCACCCAAATCTGTTAATGTTTGATTTAAATCGGATTTGGTGGGTTTCATTTGAACACACAAGTACTGAATCTGAATCACCCACTCTTTAACGACATCACCATCTCCCTATGTTCCAGATCTGAATTACCCAGATTTGGGTTTTGTTTTTGATTTGTTCTTGTTCATGAAGATCTGAAACTGAAATGTGAGTTTTGGTTAGAGGATGATGATGATGACGATGGTTGAAGGTGGTCATGTCCTTGAAGATCTGGGTTTGAAGTGTTCTTGAAGATGATGATGTATTCTTGAAGATCTTGGTTAGAAGATGATGATGTGCAGATGATGGGTTCTTGTTCTTGAATTTGGGTTTTGTTTTTTTGATTTGTTCTTGTTCATGAAGATCTGAAACTGAACTGTTGATTTAATTATTGTTTTATTTTTTATAAAGTCAGTAAAAGTAAAGGGGGGATTACAAACATTCCTATCATGTGTCTGCCATGTGACAAATAATTAACCAGGGTAAGGGGTTGAGTTAGACTCAGGGGCTAAAATAGTTAGTTATAGAGACCACAGGGACACAGTTGTTAAAAAATCCTATTTTGGGCTAATATAGTAAAAGTGATATAACCACAGGGGTCAAAAACGTAATTTACTCATATCTTTATGTATAGTAAAAAAAAAATTTAAAGTTATTTATGTTTATCTCTTTAAAAATTGTATATATTTTTATATTAATGAATCAAAGTTGTTTGTCTGTGACAAACGTGTTATAATAACTGTAAGACTCGATTTTAGCGATTTTTACAATAGTATAAACCCTGTAAAAAATATTGGTTATGATGACTTTTACGTTACCTTAATAGTATTCCACAAGAGAAAGAATTTCAAGTCGAAACGTCATTGAATCTAAACACGTCGCACCGGTAAATCCATAAGTTTATTAAACATCACGTCTTAAAGGTTTGGAAGGCTCGGTTTTAACAACTTGTTTCAATATGGGAACAGTACCAACGCTCGTAGCTTATGATTCCAAAAATACTCTATTTTGAATACAACTCTGTTTTCAACAAAGTTTTTACCAGAGCTTCAAGAAAAAAAGGTAAACACACATATGTATCCAGTTTCTTTTAAGTTAACGAACAGAAGTTATTAAAGAAAAATCAAATAGAATGCAAAATAGATGACTACCACTCAAACTTTACAAAACAGACACCACCAACCTCTTGACAAGAAGGGAGTTCTCCCTGTTACCACCTTCCGGTGTAAGAATAAGCATTGGTTTTTAAAGAATGAATTATGTTAAGTAAGAACAAGTGAGAGTGCAAAAGAGTGAACGAATTGTAGTATCAATGATAGAGTATTTATACGAGATAATTAGGGGTTATATCATTATCTTGTGGTGTGAGACTCGTATAAAGATATAAACGTTTCGATAGTGACATCTTGAATTCTATTGAAGGAAATAAACATTCATTTTTCATGTTGTATTATTTCTACCACATAGGCATAAGGCTACACATAGGGGAAAGGGGAGGGCTCGTGGCCCGTTCCCGAGCCCAACACTGCCCCCTGGCCCTAACCTCGTGGTCTGCGTGCGATATCCCACATTCTTGGACAGCCCCCTTTTGAACTTAAAAGTTGTGATTACCGTTGAACGGTCAAATTTAAAAAAAAAAGTAGAGTAAACTTCCGTTTTACTCCCTGTGGTTTGGTCACTTTAACAATTTTGCCCCAAACCTTTAAAAATAGTCATTTTCCTCCAATAGTTTGCTATGGTTTTTTCCATTTTGCTCTCTGCGGGGAGCAAAATGAAAAAACAGACAATTTGGATGGAGTTATAGGCGAGGAGCAAAATGGAAAAACCATAGCAAACTATTGGAGGAAAATGGTTATTTTTAAAGGTTTGGGGCAAAACCGTTAAAGTGACCAAACCACAAGGAGCAAAACGGAATTTTACTGAAAAAAGTATTATTTACAAATTTTATATAACCACACATTCACAATTATTTTTCACACATTCTCTTTCAACTCCATTTTACAAATTCACTACAACCTTTTCATTTTTATACAACCCTCAATTCTGAAAATTTTAGAGCTTAAGCCATGGATTCTTCATCATTTTCGAACAAAATTAATCAGTTTTTTAATCACTTGGTAACAGAGATGGCACAAATTATTTTGGAGGAAGAAAAAACTACGTCTCAACCTACCACAAGGCGAACGTCAATAAATAGAGATCGTGAACTTAATTAAGTTTCACATATTATTTTTATAGTGTAATTAGAATATATTGTTATCAATATTTATTTTTTTAGCGTAAATATACTTTTTCTTTTAACGTAAATCTTTTTTAGTGTAATTACATTTTATGTTTAGTTTCATTAAAATGTAATGTAATTAATATTTATAATCAACATAGGTGCTCACGATAGGTTGGCGGTCGATTACTTTAATGAAAACGTTGTCTTTATTGATGAAATTTTTAGGCGTCGGTTTCGAATTAGTCGTCATCTTTTCCTACGGATAGCCGATGATTTGGCAAAATTTGATCCGTTTTTCACATTACCGAGGGATGTTAGAGGAAACAGGGGTTTACTACTTTCCAAAAGTATACATCGGCAATTCGTCAACTTGCGTACAGCACAGCTAGTGACACATGGGATGAATATTTGCATATGTCTGAAAGAACGTCACGAGAGAGTTTGTACAAGTTTTGCAAAGGTGTGGTTAAGTTACACAGTATAAGGTATTTGCGAAAACCAACCAAAAATGGCATCCGAAAATTGTATGACGCGCATGAAAGTAGACATTATTCCCCATGAATGCTTGGTAGCATTGATTATATGCATTGGTCGTGGAGTAATTGCCCTAATGCATGGTGAGGTCAATTTACACGAGGTGATCAGGGACACCCCACATTAATTTTAGAAGTTGTGGCTTCACAAGATTTATGGGTTTGGCATGCTTTAGTTGGTGTTCCAAGTTCAAGTAACGACTTAAACTTTCTTGGTCAATCGGATGTTTTCAATGACATCATAAAAGAGGAACATGACCCGATTCTAGATTTATGGTTTCGGGGTGGAATACAAGCATGGATATTATCTTGCGAATGGAATATACCAAAGTTACGCATCGATCGTTAAAATTATAATGTATCCAAAAGATGAAAAAAGAAAAGAAATTTGCCCAAATGTCAAGAATCTGTGAGGAAGGATGTTGAACGGTTATTTGGGGTTCTATAACAAAAATTATACATTGTGGAAAATCCAGCACGTGCATTTGAACAAAAAAATCAGATATTAAATGTATGCTTGTATCTTATTGCATAACATAATCATCGAATACGAAGGGAATGCAATATGCGACAACGATGAAAACGACATTCATGAGAATGTTGAACAACTTGATGAAACTCAACAAAAGTCTAATACGTGGGCGTTACACAATGACACCACTCATAACAACCTTTAAGCAGATTTGATTAAACACATTTGGCAATTCGGTCGAATCGACCCTGAAGATTAGTTTACTTTGTTTTTTTTAAGCTAGGTGGCTTGAAGTTTACTTTAATGTGTATTTTTTTTATCTTTAATATGTATTATCTGAATTTTACTTAATTTTACATTACGTAGTTTCGTTGTTTTATTTGATATTATTTTTCATAAATTAATTGTATATAAAATAAAATAAATTATTTGTTAAAAATTAAAAAAAAACTAGGAAGGGGGTGGGGGAGGACCATCACCATATCATATAGGTTGGTGATGGAGAACGGGAATGAAGGGTGGGATGACATGGTGATAATGTGGAGGACCATTAAAAAGGTTTTGGTTCATTACTATACCGCATAGCCTAAGGGTGGAAGGGGCATCTTTCATCCTATCACATTCATCATACTCACTTACTCAATCACCTATCACATTTTCACTATCACACTTACAAGTAGGGTTGTAAACGGACCGAACAAACATGAATACAGCCTTGTCCGTGTTCGTTTGTTATGGAAATAATGTGTTCATGAACACTTACTGAACAAGATTTTTGTCCGTGTTCGTTTGTTAAGGAAATGAACGTGTTTGTTTGTTAATTTTAGGTACTAGACAAAAGCGAACACAGACGAACGTTCATGAACACAGACGAAATAAATGAAGGCAAACCAACAAACAAGTGTTCATGAACAAAAACAAACACAAAGCACCATATCTTGTATTGAGGATGACGAAGAACACGAGCACAAAAACACTAAATCGAAGACTAGAATGAGAGTGGGGGATTGGAATGAGAACAACGACAAATTTTAACTAGGGTTTCCAGGATATAAGGAGTAACACTAATACGTAATACACGAAATCTGATAAATAATTCAATAGTGTGAAAACTTTGAAGTAGTTAAATAAGAAATAAAATTTAAAACCCCTAATAAACCATCGAACACAAACGAACACGTTATCAAACATTCACGAACGTAAATGAACGAAAGCAACCCATGTTCATCTTCGTTCATTTATTAAACGAAAGAACACAAACGAACTTCCCACCATACGATTCACGAACTTGTAACACCTATCACAATCCATCACTAGTTTTTTCTCTTTTTAAATAAAATATAAAAACACCAATGTTTTTTAATTAAAATAAATTATGAAAGACAAATAAATAAAATCACACTTTAATAAAATAAAAAATTACATTGAAAATTAAATTAGATAACCTAAATGTTACAAATAAAAAAATGTCGACCGAAAACATGAAAAAAAAAACCTAAAAGTTATCGGACCAGTCTAAAAGTTATTGGCCTAACTAAAAGGTGCTCTTTTGATTATTGATTTTCGATTTTTTTTGTCACTAGAAATATGTAAGAAAGACTTAACCAAGGCTACATTTTCATCTTCCGTCCAATTTTGACACCCCCATGTTTGCTTGTTCTTTGCCGCATCTTCCACTAGTAGCTTGCACTTGAATTTCTTCCTCTTGTTCATCATCTTCATCTTCTTGTGGCTTTTCTTCATCTTCGTCTTCATCCGAATCAGGATCTTGTCCAACGGGTTGGGAGATGAAGTGAAATGACTGGTTGCGACTTGGGTTGGCATGTTGAGTTGGGAGAAGTATCATGGATATTGGGATGGAAACGGTTAGCTGGGAAACAGTTAGGTGAGTATCGGTTCGCCTTGTAAACGAAACCTATTGGGTTCACCTAGATTAACAAGAACCTTTGCCATATATTTTTTTCTTCGTAGTCGACGCTCTTTTGCTCGAACCTTCCATTTGTTAATTATGTTTTGGTTGAAATGTGGGTGTTGTAGTGTGTTTTTTAGTAGTGGATTGTGTTAAAAGTTATTTAATGTTGAAATATTTATCGGGGTAAAAATTATATATATATATATATATATATATAGGTAGAGGATCCTGTACAAAGTGGAACTTTTGTGAGAAGTGTGAGAAATAATTTGGGAATGACAAGTGTCCTTTATCCTAATTAATTCAAAAGGGTATATTAGTAATTTGACATTCTTATCATTTAATTGATTTCCAATATAACTGCCAAAAAAAAAAAAAAACTGGCGATGAGTTTTTATCGGGATTGAATCGAATTTTGAATTAGGAGAAATTTTAGGAAACATATTTGTTTTTACGATTTTATACATCTGATTGTTTTATCTTCTTCATCATCTTTTAATCGCAACATCTTTTAATCATACATTGTTCATGGCGTGGTGTTTTAAATATCTGGATACATTGTTCATGGCGTGGTGTTTAAAACATCTGGAGACATTGACACTATGATTCAAGTCATGGTGTTTTATCTGGAGACATTGTTCATGGCGTGGTGTTTTAAACATCTGGAGACATTGTTCATGGCGTGGTGTTTTAAACATCTGGAGACATTGACGATGATTCAAGTCATGGTGTTTTATCTGACTTGAATTCCAGATAAAACACCATGACTTGAATCATAGTCAATATTTCCAAATGTTTTAAAACACCACGCCATGAACAATGTCTCCAGATGTTTAAAACACCACGCCATGAACAATGTCTCCAGATAAAACACCATGACTTGAATCATAGTCATGGTGTTTTAAAATCTGGGAATGTTTTGTGTTGATTGTCCAGATAAAACACCATGACTTGAATCATAGTCATGGTGTTTTAAAATCTGGGAATGTTTTGTATTGAATCATAGTCATGTTTTGTATTGAACAATGTCTCCAGATAAAACACTGTGATTGAAGTCATGGTGTTTTCTGGATTCCAGATAAAACACCATAACTTGAATCGTAGTCAATTTATCCAGATGTTTTAAAACACCACGCCATGAATCTGATTACATTTCTTCTAAACGTAAAACACCACGCCTTGAATCTTATATAAAACAAAGAGGCTTCCGATTTAGATCTTGGTTATTAATTCCGATATTTAAGGAAAAAGGAGTGAATGTAGGTGTTTTTGGTTGTGTAGGATATGGTTACCATATTTGAAACATTGAAAAAGACACTATTGCCCTTCAATTTTACATAAGGTCCCTCTAATTAAAACACAATTTACATTTTTATACCCTATTGATCTCAACCATTAGATCAAATATCCAATGGTTTAAAACACTTCTTACCCTTCTCACATTTTAAACACTTTTTACCATACCCCTTCCCTATATATATATATATATATATATATATATATATATATATATATAGGGCAATGCTACACAAGAAACCCTTTATTTTTAGAAAACTTTGAAAACTCATTACTTGGCCAAGATTCATCCACATGTGCATCAAGAAGCTATTAACTCTTATAGCATATAAGGGTATATGTGTAATTTTATCCTAAAAGATCATTTCTACTTTGAATTGACCAATATCATTTATTTCCTTTCACATCACTTGTACAACCCCCATTCCTTTTACCTTTTTTATAAACTAATAAAGAAAATTTTCACTTGTTCTTCATCTTTTTAATATCTTCATGTACGAGGTCCACCATTAAATAACCATGGAGCTTCACTCCCACTACTTATTCCACGAGAATCAACACAAGATGTCAGATCGATCAATCCCTGATGAAGAACGTGGTTTTGTGATGAAGATGTTAATATATGAAGTCAGATCCACGTGAAAACCCCTTCCAGATCTTGTTCCATTCCCATTTAGATCTCGTTTGTCCACATGTTTCATAATGTTGTTACAGATCTGGATATTTGTGTGTTTTTTTTCACTTTTTTAGTTTATATAAAATATGATTTGTATATGTTGTTTCAGATCTTGATATTTGTGAGTTTTTTACACTCTTTTAGTTTTATGCAACATATGTTTTCATATATGTTTGATTCTGGGTATTTCGTATGGATATTTCTGATTTTGTGGAGTTTATGTTAGTTGATAACTTGAGCATGTAGGTATTAACTTTTGAAAGATGATTATAATTTATAGTTCTATTATTCACACTTAAATATTGAACCAATAAAATATTGAATTTAAAAATGATATAGGTATGGACTTTATAAGATGATATTCAACGTATGGCTCCATTTTTTATACTTAAAATATCAAAAATTATTCATAAAACCTGGTTGTTAATAGGTTTTTGTGTAATGGCTGTTTTAGAGATGAAACATGATTTTTTTTTGTTAAAATGGTTCTTAAAAGGGGTAAATGTTTATGTAATTTGCAGGTTTTTATTTTTGTGTTAAAAAGTTATGCTTGGTTTGCATATGAACTGATTTTTGGCTATGTTGTGATGTTATTTGAGAAAAAGATTGCAATTTAGCTAAAAAGTTGTGATGTTGTTTGAGAAAAAGATTTTCTGGCTATGAATGTGTTAATAGTTATGTCTGGTTAACGACTTAACGATTATCTTATCTTTTTGTTATTAGGATGGTGATGGATACAAGGGAACAAGATCCAATTCTCGGGACCGTTGGTTTCGTCAAATGTGGATCAGATGCTTAAGGATCATGACCATGTTTATGTTACAGCACAACACAACTAACACGTGTTATAGTTTGAACTTCAGGACATGCATGTGTTACGTGTGACATGAAACCCATGTACAACGTAACACGTGTTAGTGCTATGTATTTTTGTTTACTAGTAATATGTAATGTTAATGTGAGACTCTTCTTGTTTTCTCTAGTACACGATGTTAAAACGGTCTAGACTTAACACATTTTCTGTTGGAGGTGCCCGTATTTGTACCTCTACTGTTACAGTTACTATTGAAGTTTATGCATCCATTCTGGAAGTCTTAACACATGTTATAATAGAGGCTTAACACATGTTATATCAGGTTTACTCTGTTGTTATTAAGTTACTATTGGAGTTTATTCATCCATTATGGAAGTCTTTACACACGTTATAATAGATGCTTAACACAAGTTATACATTTCAGTCGCTTAACACATGTTACAATATGTATATACACATCATGGTGTTTTGGAAACCAATAGCTTATACATGACACCATGTTAGGTTAAACCAAGATTATAACAGAGGGTTAACACATTTTATCCCAGGTATACGGTGTTACGATATTAACTTGTATGTTCCATATTAACTTGTACACGTGTTTACTATCAGTATATGCATATCATAGTGTTTTGCAAACCACTTTCATATACATGAATACAAGTCGGGTTACAACAAGATTATAATGGTGGAGGCGCCCGTATTTGTACCTCTATTGTTACAGTTACTATTGAAGTTTATGCATCCATTCTGGAAGTCTTAACACATGTTATAATAGAGGCTTAACACACGTTATATCAGGTTTACTCTGTTGTTGTTAAGTTACTATTGGAGTTTATTCATCCATTATGGAAGTCTTAACACACGTTATAATAGATGCTTAACACACGTTATACATTTTCAGTCACTTTAACACATGTTACAGTGTGTATATACACATCATGGTGTTTTGGAAACCACTAGCTTATACATGACACCATGTTAGGTTAAACCAAGATTATAACAGAGGCTTAACACATTTTATCCCAGGTATACGGTGTTACTTGTATGTTCCATATTAACTTGTTCACGTGTTACGATCAGTATATGCACATCATGGTGTTTTGCAAACCACTTTCATATACATGAATACAAGTTGGGTTATAATGGATGCTTACATGTTATCATATGTATACAAGTGGGGTTACAACAAGATTACGATATTAACTAAGCTCCCCATTAAACTCATCACCCCCGTCGACTGTTTTCACCCTTGTCACATGTTAAGCAATTCATGTTCCGAACAGACAAATTGTAACACATGTTAGATCAGTATATACACATCATGGTGTTTTGTAAACCACTAGCTTATACATGAATACATGTCAGGTTACAAAAAGATTATAACAGAGACTTAACACATGTTATACATTTCAAAATGTGCAAAACAAATGACCTGTTTCATATTATATATTCCAAAATTACCGGTACATGTGTTACCCATAAATGGCTCGTTTCATATTACACGTTACATCATGGTGTTCTGTTACAGCATGAACCACCAACACATGTTATAAATGAACGAAGACTTCTTTCCCAAAGGATGTGACTTATTCAATGTCCCCGCATTAACGTCGCCTACATCCATCCAGCTTGTCAATTCAATATCTTTTATGGATCTGTTTCTGTAAATCAACACACGTTATATATCATTCTAACAGGTGCTTAACACATGTTATGGGTCTGTCTCTGTAAATCAAGCAACCCAACAAAAAAACAATTATTGTTAAGATCAAAAGCCCCAAACAAGCAACCAAACCAACAAAAAAACCCGTTCAAAATCTCATCCTAAAGTTTTGGATTTATTTAAAATACATGAACATTAACCATTACTAGAACACGCATTAACTTCGCCTACATCCATCAAGCTTGTCAATTGAATATCTTTATGGGTTTGTTTCTGTAAATCAACACACGTTATATAACATTCTAACAGGGGGCTTAGAACATGTTATGGGCCTGAGTCTGTGAATCAAGCAACCAAACAAAAAAAAAACACTTACTGTTCAGATCATAAACCCAAACAAGCAACCCAAACCAACAAAAGAACAGCTACTATTAAGATCAAAAGCCCCTAACAAGCAACCAAACCAACAAAAAAACTCGTTCAAAATCTCATCCTAAAGTTTTTGATTTATTTAAAATACATGAACATTAACCATGGATACCCCATTAACCATTACTAAAATGCTTTCAGCACACAAAAACATATTAACAACCATTTCAACAAAAAATCAAGTGTGAAATGATATTTCAAGAACACTTACCGGATCTATAACCGTTCGATGAACACGAAGCAGATCTTCAAACCTTCTTCTCACACACACACACACACTCGTGCGTGTGTCTTTGTGATAAAGATTGTTGTTTCTCTATCTAAAACATCAACTTTCTCTCTCTAAAACATTCTTCTTGTCATCGTTCTTCTCACACACACACTCGTGCATGTGTCTTTGTAATTTTTCAGACCAGATGATGCTGAAATTATCTTCAAATGAAGATCACCATTGAAGGATCACCATTGAAGACCATGAAGCTTTTCTCTTTCACATGATGAAGAAAGAGGAGAGAGACAATAGTGTTTTGAAAGATTTGACTAGAAGAAAGAGGAGAGAGATGATGATACTAGTACTACACAAGTGGGTTTTGTCATTTCCAATACCAAAAAGTCTTCCAAAGTTCAATTTGCACTACCCAAAATACCCTTCCAGTTGTACTAATGGGTATTATAAGATTTCTTTTAAATATAATTCTTACCAAAATTATGAGAGCCATTGATCAAGTTAGATGAAAGATAATCAATGGATGACAATGGGTTTGCATATTTTTCTAAAAAAGATAGAGTTTTCTATAGAGCCCAGCCCTATATATATATATATATATATATATATATATATATATATATATATATATACAGGTTATGGAGAAAACGCCCTAAAGTGTAAAAACTGTGAGAACGATTTCCAGCTACAAGATCTTGGTGATTTGTGGTTGGGATTGATGCGGTGACGTTTTTGTAAATATTGGAAACATTAGAACTACCAGAATGGTTAAATTGGGAAGATCCAAACAATAGTGCAAATGCTAATCACATGCCATTTCCCCTATCATATTTAAACGTCAATAACTTTTTTATACATGACTATTTTTTTTAATAAAATTACACTATAGAATCCAGCGTTTTTTTATCTTTCCAACAACTACTGTTGATATACTTTTCGAAAAAATGAAGTGGGTTTTTATGGCGTTTTCAACTTTGTGTTTTTATGCATCTTCAGCTGAGTTTTTCATGTTTTTTTTTTTTTTGAGCTGGGTGTTTTTATGGGCTTTTCAACTAGGTTTTTTATGACGTTTTTCTGAACTTGGTGTATTTATGGCGTTTTAAACTGGGTTTTCATGGTGTTTTTTCTGAACCAGGTGTTTTATGGCTTTTTTAACTGGGTATTTCATGACGTTTTTCTGAACTAGGTGTTTTTATGTCGTTTTTATTTAGACACCCAATTAATGTAATTTTTTTTATTTCAAAAGGTAGGAATAATATACTTGTTGAAAAGATAATAAAACACTCGATTTTATGATATAGTTTTAAAAAATAATCACGTATAAAGAAGTTACAGGAGTTTAAAAAGATGGTGGAATATGCATGTGACTTGCATGTGCATGGTCTTTGGTATGTTTGTGGCATGCGCATGAGTTTTTTTACAATATTACCCTTAGTGTAAGTTAGCATCAACGACGCATGTCAACACCAAAATTGTTCTCACCGTTTTAACACTTTTAGACGTTTTCTACAGATCATGCACCTATATATATATATATACACATACATACATATACACATATTTATTCTGGAATGGTCATATGACGTTTGACAAGGGTCGTCTCCACAAATCATTCCTTTTCCACGACAGCGATGTATATTGTCACAGATTCGGTCGAGTGACAAATACTGTGGGTAGTTGGTTGATATCAGAAACATGCGTAAAAGATCTTAACACTGTGAATAATCATAAAACGTGTCATTTTCAGTAAAATGAATAATTCACTCAGTATTTCCCGCTGACAAAATCTTTTTAAAACGCGTTTCAGGTAATTACAGTAGATTGGAGTAAGGATTGGATCCGGCACTAAAAGACTTCAAGAAGTGGCTTATTTTATTAATTAAATCAACTTAAGAAATATTGTTTTCATTAAAAGCTACCTTTGTAAAACTTGGAATTTATTCCATCCATTTAAATAAAATCCGGTGTTTCTAAACTCTGATATTTTTCCTAACTCACGGTCCTGATGAAATTTCCGCTGCAATATTTTTCAAAATAATCACCGGTACCACTGAACTGCTCACGGCACCGATTCCGGCTAGATGGGGTCGTGGGTCGTGACATATATCACGGTGATGTACATCACCACCATGAAACTACCACATGCGACGGTGTTTCACGGTAATCATGACCGCTATGCGTGTTTTCACGAGGGTACACCTAATGTGTTTGATCTTGGTTAGCCGGGTCAAATAGGATCTTATGAGCATATGAATTAAATTCGGGTCATACCTATTCATTATATATATTATACATAAAATATAGTATCTGTGTATATATAATATTTCCACATATAAAGTCATGTTTTCATGAATATAAATTCAAAATAAGTTTATTCTCCGATAAGATCTTAGAAGTTTAACTTACATTTTCCTTTAGAACATAACAAATTCCAGCAATTCAGCAAATTCAACAGTAGCTTGTTGGTGTGAACTCCCTTGACCTCCCTTTATTCCAACAGTTGCTCTAGGATTTACTATATTAACAAACCAAAAATTTATATTTTGTGTTTAACATTATGTTGTAAACTTCGTTAGTTATAGTTGGTGTTACATAACAATAAATATACAATACAATGCATGTTTATTATTATAAGGTTAAATATGTTATAAACCAGACATTTTAGGCCCAACCCATTACTTATGGGCTTTAGGGTTTATGGTTTTATTTATCTATATATTGTATTGTTGAATAGAATGAATGGGTAGAATTCAGTTTTATCCCTAATTCTCTCTGGTTTTTATCACGTTATCAGCACGATTGTTCTCCACTAAGCATTAATCCGCAATCTGAAATCATCCACAAGTCGCTATCATTCACAATCTTCTGTTCAACACAATCCGGACAAAATGTCGAACTTAACAAATCTTGAATTCACTGCACTTGAAATCTCGGGCAACAACTACCCCCTCATGGGCTTTTGATGCTAAAGCCTATCTGGAAGCAATGAGTCTGGGGGAGACAATCATTGATGGGAATAAAACGTCCTTTCAAGAAAAAACTAAAGCTTTGGCATTCCTTCGACTTCATCTTCATGAAGACCTAAAGAGGGAAAACCGTACTGTCGAGGACCCTCTCGAGTTATGGAAAAACATTCAAGAAAGATTTGACCACCTGAAGTTGGTCTTACTCTCTAAAACTCGCTACAAGTGGGTTCATTTAAGGCTACGAGATCATAAGACTGTTAGTGAGTACAATTCTGCCCTTCTTCGCATCACCTCTGAGTTTAAATTATGTGGTGAACAAATCACCGACAAAGACATGATTGAGCAAACTATCTCAACGTTCCATTTATCCAATATGCTCCTGGCGCAGCAGTACAGGGAACGTAATTTTACAAAATATTCTGAGCTAATATCATGTTTGTTGGTCGCGGAACAAAATAACAAGCTCATACTACAAAATCATTAAATACGTGTTATGTGATGGTTTGGTTTTTATCACGTAACTCTAGTGGTATTTTATGTTTTGAACTATTGATATGGTTTCATTTAAAACCTAGTGATGTTTGATTTATAGTTGCATGATGTTTTTATCATACTCAAACATGCAATTTCTTATACTTAATGTGTTTTATTATTTCCAGAAGAAATATGTATACTAGCTCCAGCAGAGCTATTATTGGTGATGAATGTCTGGTAGATAGCGGTAGTACTAACACTATTCTCAAAGATATGAAATTTTTCTCTGAGTTGTCTCCGGCAGAGACACCGATTAGTACTATATCTGGTGTCAGTAACCTTATCGAAGGCTCCGGCAGAGCACACATAATATTATCTTCGGGTACCCAACTAACTATTGATAATGCATTATATTCAAGTAGATCCAAAAGAAATTTACTTAGCTTTAAAGATATTCGAAAAAACGGTTACCACCTAAAAACAATATCTGAACAAAATATTGAATATCTTCAAATTACTTCAAACAAAAATGGCAAAGAAACAATTGTTGAACAATTAGAAGCCTTATCCTCTGGATTATATTGTACTAATATCAATCCTATCGAATCATACATGGTGAGTAACCAAAAGCTGTTAGATAAAGACACATTCAATATATGGCATGATCGTCTAGGTCACCCTGGTAGCATAATGATGAGACGAATAATCAAAAGTGCAACCGGACACCCTCTCAAAACTTAAAAGTTTTGCTACCACAAGACTTATCATGTGCAGCATGCTCTCTAGGCAAACTTATAATTCGGCCCTCACAAACTAAATTGATACATGAAACCCCATCATTTTTGGACAGAATCCAAGGGGATATTTGTGGGCCCATTCATCCTCCGTGTGGACCATTCCGCTATTTCTTGGTCTTAATTGACGCATCCTCAAGGTGGTCACACGTGAGCCTTTTAGCTACTCGAAATGTAGCATTTGCCCGACTTTTAGCTCAAATCATACAATTGAGAGCCAATTTTCCCGATAATCAAATTAAAAACATCCGAATGGATAATGCGGGAGAGTTTACATCTCAAGATTTTAATGACTATTGTATGTCAATTGGGATCAATGTTGAACATTCAGTACCTCATGTTCACACACAAAACGGTTTAGCTGAATCTCTGATTAAACGATTACAAATAATCGCTAGACCACTCTGAATGAGATGTAAATTACCATCTTCTGCATGGGGTCATGCTATTTTTGCATGCCGCTGCACTGATTAGATTGAGACCAACTGCTGATCACGAATACTCCCCATTACAACTGGTCTCCGGACGAGAACCAAGTTTGTCCCACCTTAGAATTTTTGGTTGTGCAGTATATGTACCAATACCGCCACCACAACGTACTACAATGGGACCCCAAAGAAGACTGGGTATCTATATTGGTTTTAACTCCTCGTCCATAATTAAATATTTAGAACCAATGACGGGAGATATGTTTACAGCACGGTATGCTGATTGTCATTTTGATGAAACAATGTTCCCAGTCTTAGGGGGAGATAAGGAAAAAGAAAGACGGGTAACGCAAGAAATAACGTGGAATGCATCATCGCTATCAAATCTCGACCCCCGAAGTGGTCAATGTGAATATGAAGTCCAAAAGATCATACATTTACAAAGAATAGCGAATGAATTACCAGATGCATTCACAGACACGAATAGAGTGACAAAGTCACATGTACCAGCATCAAATGCACCTGCTCGAATTGAAGTAATCCCAGAAGCGATTACTATACAACGAAAGCGTGGGAGACCAATCGGTTCCAAAGACAAAAACCCACGGAAACGAAAAGAGCAAAGTAACGCAGTTGGTGAAAACTCACAAAAGATTATAAGTGAAACCCCGGTAGAGGTAAATGTCCCAGAAGAGACAACTATGAATCCAGAGGAAAATGAAGTTTCAGAAGAAACTCCGGTACCGAACGAAAATGAGATCTCTATTAATTATGTACAAGATAGTACAATGTGGAACCGGAATAAAACACGTGTTGATGATATATTCGCATATGCTATAGCAACGGATGTAATCAATGAAAATGATTACGTACCTAAAACTTTAGAAGAGTGCATGCACAGAAATGATTGGCCAAGATGGCAAGAAGCCATAAATGCCGAATTAAATTCGCTCGAAAAGCGACATGTTTTCGGACCTGTAGTCCGAACGCCCATAGACGTCAAACCAGTAGGTTATAAATGGGTGTTTGCAATAAAGAGAAATGAAAAGAATGAGATTGTACGATATAAGGCTCGACTTGTAGCACAAGGGTTTTCCCAAATCCCAGGAGTTGATTATGAGGAAACGTATTCCCCTTTAGTGGATGCGATAACCCTTAGGTTCCTAATCGGCCTCACAATCTCTGAAGGACTTCATATGAGACTAATGGATGTCGTCACCGCATACTTATACGGGACACTTGAAAATGACATCTACATGAAAATCCCAAAAGGATTAAAATTGCCTGAAGCATTAAAATCAACACCTCGAGATATGTGTTCTATAAAGCTCCAGAGATCTTTATATGGTCTCAAACAATCTGGTCGTATGTGGTACAATCGACTTAGTGAATATCTCGGAAAAGAAGGATACAAGTCTGATGTAATCAGTCCATGTGTTTTTATAAAAAGATCACTCTCAAATTTCACTATAATAGCAGTCTATGTTGATGATATCAACATCATCGGATCTCCTGAAGAGATAGAGAAAGCTGCTCAGTTGTTAAAGAAGGAATTTGAGATGAAAGATCTTGGTATGACAAAATTATGTATCGGACTACAATTTGAATATCTGTGCAATGGCACATTTGTCCATCAATCAAACTACATCCAGAAGATGTTAGTACGTTTCAATATGGACAAAGCACATCCGTTTAGCGTACCTATGGTTGTCCGACCGCTAGATCCACACAAGGATCCTTATCGCCCTCAAGAAGAAGGTGAAGAAGTACTTGGTCCAGAAGTACCGTACTTAAGCGCGATCGGTGCCCTTATGTATCTCGCAAATAACACAAGACCTGACATTGCATTTGCAGTACATGTACTAGCGAGATACAGTTCGAATCCAACACGTAGACACTGGAATGGTGTAAAACATATATTCCGGTATATATGCGGGACACAAGACTTAGGTCTTTTCTATCAGAAAGATCAAAAGTCCCAGCTTATTGGGTATGCTGATGCCGGATATCTATCAGATCCTCACAAAGCAAAATCTCAGACAGGTTACGTATTCACATACGGTGGCACAGCAATTTCTTGGAAGTCAACTAAGCAAACACTTACAGCAACATCATCAAATCATGCCGAATTAATAGCACTATATGATGCTGGTCGAGAATGCGTGTGGTTGAGATCAATGATTAATCACATACAAGAAGCATGCGGATTAGAACAGATCAAGAAGGAGCCGACAATTATTTATGAAGACAATGCTGCTTGCATAGCTCAGATCAGAGAAGGTTATATCAAGGGTGATCGAACAAAGCACATCTCACCAAAGTTCTTCTCAACATATGACTTGCAGAAAAAAGGGGAAATCGATGTTCGTCAGATCAAGTCAAGTGAAAATCTAGCAGATCTGTTCACAAAATCTTTACCTAGAAGCAGTTTCGAGCAGTTATCACACAAGATCGGTCTTCGTAGATTGAAAGATGTTTGTTGAATTCAGGGGGAGAATTATACACGCTGTACTCTTTTTCCCTTAACTAAGTTTTGTCCCACTGGGTTTTCTTAGTAAGGTTTTTAATGAGGCAGCATAGCTGATCCAGTAGTATCAGTTTATTTATTGAGGTCCAGAAGTACCTATTTAACATCATCCTGAAGTATGTCGTTAAATTGTGTATAATTCTAAATGTCTGAGGGGGAGTGTTATAAACCAGACATTTTAGGCCCAACCCATTACTTATGGGCTTTAGGGTTTATGGTTTTATTTATCTATATATTGTATTGTTGAATAGAATGAATGGGTAGAATTCAGTTTTATCCCTAATTCTCTCTGGTTTTTATCAAAATAATCATTTTTCGTCACATGTTATCAAATTCTATCATTATATTGGTAAAAGGATATTTTATACTATTGGTTTTGACATAATTTAAAAGGTTTTTTTTACTTAATTTCATAATAAGTTTCTTATTTTTTCACATGAATGAATGTTTTTTGTTTGGATTTTTTTATATACGACTATTATAATGATAAAAACATACTTGAATAATTGATTGTCTAATAATAACAAGGTGGGCCAAATAAAACCATCTATACATTATCTCTTCTGTTCTGTTTTATTGTAACTTCTTATTTTATTATAACATCCAATATAAGAAAAAAAATTAAAAATAAAATAAAACCCCCTGCCCACTACAAGACGCTTTACTTATTTAACTAGTATAAAACAAAAGATATTTTATGGCACTTAACTATACTCACTTTCACTTTTTTTAATAATACTAGGTGTTGCACCGTCTGCGTTGCTTGGTAATCGCCGAATAATTCTTAACCAATTAAAAAAACAGTATCATAGTTTTGCTAGAAAGAAAAAGTAAAAAGAGTGTTAGGCAGTTCCTTAACACGATTTATAGCTCGGAGCAAAGTTAAATTTTTATTTTTACTTGGGGGAAAAATCAAATTTTTTTCCCGAGGGTAAAATCCTAATTTTTAGCTAGGGGAAAACCATATTTTTATTTTGCACTGGGGGCAAAAAACGTAATTTTGAATTGAGGGTGATATCGTAATTTTGAACCGAGGGGAAAATCGTAAATTTTAGCTGGGGGTAAAAGCATAATTTTATTTTGAGCTGGGGGCAAAGACGTAATTTTAAACTGGGGGAAAAACCGTAATTTTAAAGTGGGTATAAAATAAAAACCTGATGTGAAATCGTAATTTTGAGCCGGGGGAAAAACAAAATTTTATTTTGAACTAGGGCGAAAACGTAATTTTTGCTGAGGGTAAAAGCGTAATTTTTTTTACCGAGGGCGAAATCGTATTTTCGGTTTAGCTGGGTGTAAAGTCATGTTTTTATTTTGAACTGGGGGAAATCATAATTTTGAACCGATGGTAAAATCGTAATTTTTAGGTAGGGGAAAACTATAATTTTATTTTTAGCTGGGGGCAAAAAAGTAATTTTAAACTGAGGGTGAAATCGTAATTTTGAACCGAGGGAAAAATCGTAATTTTGAGCTGGGGGCAAAAGTATAATTTTGTTTTGAACTGGGGGCGAAGACGTAATATTAAACTGGGGGCAAAACCGTAATTTTAAAGCGGGTATAAAATAAAAAGTTGAAGGTAAAATCGTAATTTTTGAACCGATGGCAAACTCGTAATTTTAGCTGCTGGCAAAAGGGTTATTATATTTTTTAGTTGGGAGAAATGCGTAATTTTAAACTGGGGACAAAACCGTAATTTTAAAATGGATATAAATTAATAAAATGATTGGTCCAATAGAAGAGGGGCGGCCGCCCATTTCAACCAATGATAGGAAAACACTATTCCCTGCCATTTTCTTTGAATAATAATAATAGTTTCGTTCCCTTTTCTTAGAAAGTTACAATTTATTATATGATTCTTGCGGCCCTCTATAAATAATACGTTTGCATGGTCGTTTTAGGGGAAAGTAACTACATAGGACGGAGAAGCCTAACTTCTTTTCTTGTTTAGAAATCATAGGTGAATTAACATGTATTATAAAAGATTGTGAAATAGTACCAATTTCATATTTTACACTTTACACTTTACAGGGTGCTCAGTAAGTTAATACCCATCTACTAGGAATGTTTATTATTTGAAGGGTCGTATTATTGGCACACCTTGGGCATTAAATCAACACCCTTAATACGCATCGTATAGGTCTATACGATGCGTATTGAGGTGGGTTCAAACTTCTATGCCTGCCTAAGGCTGCCATTGTCCCCTATCAAAAAGTAATACGCATCGTATAGGCCTATACGATGCGTATTGAGGGTGTCGATTTAATTTTTTAATTTTTGCAAGGTAGCTTCCTGTCACGCGGTAGCTTTCCGTCACGCGAATGAAGAAGTAACACTTTGGACATTTGTTGGTCTTCAAACATCTAGGAAAACATTATTTGAGAATACCCCTTAATTTAGCGAAGCTGTCGAATGAGATCCTCCACTGTTGGGTTATCATCTTTCAACCCCATTTTCCCTAAATTTTTCGATTATGTTTTTCAACAGGGATGTAATGCAATGATTCCTCTAAATTGAATAGACCGACACTTGCTTCATAGGACTCACTTGAATCGTCTCGGATGTAATAACAATACGTTTAGCATCCGTGCCTGCTTGAATTGTAGAAAGCAAAGGGTAACGAAGATGAACATTGTATTTATCACGAAAGTACTAAACAACCGAGATAACAACTCTGGTTTCATCAACTGCAATTGGAATTGATCTTGGAACAACATACTCTTGTTAACAACGGTTCTCCAATTCCAGATCAATAAAGGTTGCGGTTTGCAGATTCAATCTTCATTGCTTCATTAAAATTAACAAGGCGGTCTCTTTGTTTCGTCCACTAGAACTATTTGTGTATGCATTCTTATGGTTTTTATTATTTGATCAATGGAAGTTGAAATCGGCTTTGAAACCGGATGGAATCTACGAAGAAACTGCTCGATTTCACGGTTTGTTTGAGAACCTGATTCAGATACACAACGGTCTCTTTGCTTTGTCCACTAGAACTATTTGTGTATGCATTCTTTTGGTAGTGAACAACGCTGATGGTACCGAACAACAGCTCCGGTTTCATTTGCTTCGTCCACTAGAACTATTTATGTATGCATTCTGTTGGTACTGAACAACAAAATCAGGTTCTCAAAACAAGGATCGTTCTAATAGATTAAAGAGAACTATTTCAGTTATTTCTGTTGATCCACAAATTACAACAAATTGTGTCTAATGCAAGGATCTTCGAATGCGGTGTGTACGTTAAATACCGTTCACCACTTGTTTAGTTGCTTCTCCTGTTAAGTTTCTGAACCAACCGAAATCCACAAATTCAAATAGTTTCTCCGTCGCTAATTTCTCCACTCACCGTGAAATCGAACAGTTTCTTTGTAGATTCCGTCCGGTTTCAAAGCCAGTTGAAGATTACGAGTGATCTAGACTCGTTCAAGGCATGCAATGTTTCCTCTCAATTGAATAGACCGACACTTGCTTCATAGGACTCACTAGAAGAAGAACCCAACACGTCTTCTATGATGATTCAGAGGTCGGTCTCGGGTAGGCATAAGATCCGTGGGCCAGATACACGAGCTCACCCTTGTTATGGATGATTACTTAGAAGATTACAATTGTTTTGAGTTTTGTCAGATAATACTTCATTTGTCGAGAAACCATACTGTCAAGAAACTAACATCTTTTAATACTTCATTTGTCGAGAAACCATACTGTAAAGATCTCTACACAAACTCTTCTACATCTTTTAACCAATTGTCCATCACTTAAGACCTTGAAAGATTTGTTGAAATCGAATTTGTGTATCTGAATCAGGTTTTCTGCCTTAGATCGGTCATTGCTTGTGATACATGAACGTTTGATTTGAATTTTGAAAATGACAAATTGATGGATAATGCAACAAAGAGACCGCCTTGTTAATTTTAGAGTATTTTTATCTTTTGTTGATGGATAACGCAAACAAGTTCTCCACAGTTTGTTATTCAGATCTCTATTCGGTTATCTTTCCAAACTGTAACACACGATAATGTAACACCCCGTGTTTTCGAATGTCAAAGTCAAAGTCCAAGTCAACTTTGACTTCTTTGACTGTTAAGGTTTCTTTTTACTTTTTGTATTATGTGGAGTAAGTGTTGTCTAAATGAAGTAATCGAATGTTTAATCAATGCGACCGATTTACGACTATGAATAGTAGGAAGTAACAATGCGATAAAGTTAATCAATCAATAATCAAGTTAATCGATTCATCAATCAAGCTCGAGACTCGAATTATGTGAACTCTGGTATTGTATTACGTGTGTGTGTGCCTTATGTGTTACTTGTGCGTGTTTTACTTATATGTTTGGCGTGGTATTCAAGCAAATCAATCGAAAATCGAATCGAAACTCGAAAGGCAATCAAACTCAATCGAAACTGACATCGAAACGTGAAATGTAGATGCTTGTATGTAGATATAGTGTTTGGGACTGAAAGTAATTTGACTAGGAACTCTATCGTATTCGTATCGTCGTCCATCGAAATCGAAACATCGAAAATCGTCGCAAAATACTCGAAGTGGGTCGCGGATCGAACAGGAGGCATCCTGGTCGAACCGGCAAGCGATCGGCTAGCATCTTCCTAGCTGATCGAGCAGCCCATTCGATCGGAGCTCCTGGCCGATCGGCTGCCACTTTCCTCTTTTGGAGCTTATAAATAGGGCTGTCATTGTCACACTTTCTATTTTTGGAAAGCTGTGACCGAACCAGCCATCTTCTTCACCTTTTCTCAGATTTCTTTCAACTCCGGTAAGTTTTCACTCTAATTCTTGTACGATTTTGATCATTGCATGATTCTACACCTTTCTATCTTTCAAAACTCGATTTCTAACCGTGAAATCACCAAGATCTAAGTGTTCTTGGGTGATGTCATCATGGTGTTCTTGAAGAACACCAAACTTTGGCCTCATTCAACCATGAATAGCTTAGATCTGACCGGTTTCCACATAAACAAACTAAGATTTGTAAGAATCTTAACATTTTTATGAATAGTTTCCAACTTTCTTCAACCTTTTACACTCGAAACCTTAAAACCGGTAGAAACGGAGCTTGAACCGGCCAACTAATCATTCTAACAGTTAAGAGGTTCAAGATTCGGATTCTAGATACAAGGTTCACCGACGATGGGTTAAACTCTAAACCGACGTTCCGAACCGTTCACCGGCCGGACTTGGGATATTCCTGTTCGAGCCGAAGAAACGAGTGGGAACGGAGGATATCATAGTTCAACTCGTTATCAAACTACCTCGAAATGACAACAAGTAATTAAACAGCCAAGAGTTAGACGAAAGGCCGACCAGGTCAGACTAGCTGGCCGAACGGCTAGGCTGTTCGAACAGCCCAGCCGATCGGACATGCCAGCCGATCAACCGGGCCAGCCGATTGGCTAACACATGGCGTCTCACTTTTCAAACTTCCTGAGGTATGGTATTGACGAAGTGATGTTCGATCGAGTATGCTACTCGATTGGTAAACATTACTCTTCGGATCATGAGATACTATGCTTCAACACTTGATTGATTTTACAACTCGTTCGTAGTAGGGAATGCCAGCCGATCGAACAGTTTGTTCGATCGAGCGACATCCTGTTGAGAATCACTTCTAAAGTTCCCAGCCGATCGGTTAAGCCGGCCGATCGAACGGACCGTTCGATCGATTGACCTGAAAGGTAAGGACATTTTAGTGTTCTCATATACTACAACGAAAACTTCAAAAGTTCAAATCCTCAAACACAAACACACCATAGGAAGAAACAATCCACTCGAATGGCCCAGCCGATCGAGCCTACCGGCCGATCGAACAGGACTGTCCAAACGGACATACCAGCCGATCGAACAGCCCGTTCGATCGAACCTGCCGTTCGATCGACCAGCCTATTCGATCCATCCACATTTGTTTACATTTCCACGTTACTCATTGTTGTGCTATCGAACTATTCAGGCTAACCCTACTCTCAGCGCTCCCTTCAATCCATAATCAATCACTATGAGTATACTCGATCCCTTTTTGCTTTTAGCACTTTTGGGTGTTACATATGTTGCTTATATCAAAACACAAACGATCACACTACTCAAACTATCTAAACGCTAACCAATATGCATGTATTACGTGACTTAATGAATGCTTGTTGATTGTGTTTACACGTGGAATGTTGTCTACCTGCCTTAACGACGTAGTACTATAGTTTGGACTCAGCACCCGTTCACACGGGGGTTGTTAAGGACAATTACTTGCATGGATTATGGTGGTAATCATGTATTGCGAACCGTCTCGAACGGTCAACCCGCAATCATTGGTATCGATAGGTCCATGTCGATAATTAACATGCTTCGTTTTCCTCTGTGTACGTCCTGGTTATGCGTAAACTATTCAAACTCTATATGCTATTATCAAACTTGTATGCTCACCTTTACATTATATGTATTGACTTTATTTTAACGTATGTGACAGGTAATTAGGATGCTTATTTGCTAGGAAAGCGAGGCTAGAATAAGTTTCTAGAAGCCCCCAACAAATGGTTGTCTGCCAAGAACAAGTGTCTGGGGCATAGTTGTCTGTAGATCTTGTCCTCTGGCATTACAGCCAGAAAGTCAACAGAATAGGGGTCTAGAAGCAGATAAACAATTGATGTAATAATATTTGAATCTGAGTTGTCGGAACGGAATTTCTTGTTTGGATGATTATCTGTAATGACATGTTTGTTTATTCGGGATACGGTATGGGACATATCTTTAACTGGATTATATAATAGTTGTTATGGAAACTTCTGAACAATCTGTTTCGCTCAGTGCCGCGCCCCGATGATTCCGTCATCGGTTGGGGTGTGACAGATTGGTATCAGAGCCATAACTATAGGGAATTAGGTTAGACACGACCTAGTCCGGGTCGCTGTCTTAGAGACCTAGACTATAGTTAGGAACCAACAGACCCAGTTTATGTGCCTTATTCTGCAATTCTTCACTATCACTGCACTCGAAATTTTCAATTAAAGTCAGGCGATTCAGCCAGGAATAGGTGTGAAAACCGCAAACTCCCGACTAAATTGACTGACTTATGATGATTTTATCCATTACTCATGCTTATCCTGACATTTTCAATAACATACGAGGAGAATTATACCAAATCAGGAGTGAAATCCCCATTTTGATGAAAATTCTCCTCAAATTTTCTTAAAACAAGGAAGAAATTGCTAAGCCAAGGGGTGAAACCCTAACCTTGGCAGTTTGTTCTGGACTTTATTTATCTCACCAAGGCCTCGATGGACTCCAACGACCTGAACTCATGAAGTATGACCTAGGGAATAGGTGTTCAATGCCCAACAATCGAGGCAAGGATATGAGCCCGAACGTTGAAAGTGACAACAAGTCCGTTGCGAATAGTCGAATCGCTTTGGGTAGTCGATGTCTAGTAGCCGCAGACAATCTACCTCTCGATTTTTATGTGTTTCGATTCTGAGAACTGCAGCCGTGTACTCTGATGACTCGTTGATTTTATGTGTTTCTGTGTGCTTTATCTGTTTACGTGTTTATAATTTGGACATTATTCGATTTTGCCGCCATTTCGATCAACACACGACTCGCATTTGCTGTTCTATCTCAATTCGATCTCCAGTTGCTGCAATCTAGACGATGTTATATTATGATATGCTATACGACTAAGTTAGGCTATACTATACGATGCTATTCGATATACTATACGAACGACACGCGAGCTTTGAAGGATAGGTTTCTGTTTTCTGACTGCCTCTGTGATTAAATGCGTATGTGCCTTTCGTGACTATGTGCTTCTGTGGTTATGTGGATTCTGTGCTTTTGTGTCTATGAGATTACGTGATATGTGTTTCGACGTGTTCCTAAGCTTTAGTAATCTAGACGTGTGAGGTGAGAATCGATTACGTTGTGTTGAGTCCTGTGACGATGTCTATTGCAGACCATGTCGTCGTCTGGATCACGTCAACGTCTGACCCGCCAAGAGAAGAGAGACAGGCGTCTCGCTGCTATCATCTCCAAATCCGTAGCGAAAGCTGTGAGTGAGGTGTATGAAAACGCTAGCAAGTCGTCTGAAGGTTCTCATGCTGATACCCCTAAAGATTCCAGCAAGACTGCTTTTAGCTTCAAGCAGTTTAAAGCGTGCGGACCGAAGGAGTTCACCGGTGAGGATGGCCCTACTGCCATGTTTCATTGGTTTGACTCGGTCGAAGTCACCCTGCGACAAAGCGGATGCCCCGAAAATCTCCGCACTCTCAATGCTACTGGCGTCTTCCAGTCCCGTGCTCTAGACTGGTGGACTGCTGAACGAAACAAGCGTGGGAATGATGAAGCTTACGAGCTGACATGGGAGGAACTGAAGGCAATCATGATCGATGAATTCTGCCCTCCTCATGAATGCCAAAAGCTAGAGGATGAATTTTGGGTCATTAAGCAGAAGGACGGAGACAACGCTGCTCTCACTGCTCGCTTCAAGTAGCTCAGTATCATATGTCCCGATCAGGTCAAGACTCCAGAGATGACTATCAAGAAGTATATCCGAGCTCTGCCCGACTGTGTAGCCGACTTTGTTCACGCCGCCAAGCCAGCAACGATCGAAGAAACCTACCTACTCGCCGCTGAGATCAATGACAAGCGAGTAAAGTCTGGTTTCTGGGATAAGCAAACCAAGTCTCTGCACCAAGCTACAACAGCATCCACCGATAACACCACTGCTCAAGCCTCCAAGTCTTCAAGAAGAAGGAAGAAGAACAACAGCTCTAGCAACAAGAGCTGTGCTGCCGCAACCACTGCTGCTCCTCTTCAAGCTGTACCAGTTCAACAGCAGCAGCACCAGCGCTCAGCTCCAGCGATCAACGCACCGCCAGCGAAGCGTGCATACACAGGCCCTCACCCACTCTGCCCGACATGCTCTTATCATCATCCAGTGGGTCTGGCTTGTCGTTTTTGCGCTCACTGCAACCTTTACGGTCATTTCACTGCGAACTGTCGCTATGGTCCCCGTCAAGCCCCAGTTCAAGCCACTGTCAACCAAGCTCTACTCCCTGCCCCTCAAGGCCAACAAGAAGCTCAAGCACCAGCAGCCAATGCTCGAGTCTGCTTTGCATGTGGTGACCCTAACCACTTTGCAAACAGGTGCCCGAACAGGGTGGTTAAGCAAGAGCCCCAGCAACAACAGCAGCCTCAGCAACAGCAGCAAGCAGCCCATGCCCGAACCTTCAACATCAATGCCCGTCAGGCTCAGGCGGATAACAACGTGGTTAATGGTACGTTCCTTGTGAATGGTATTTATGCATCATGTTTGTTTGATACTGGAGCCGATAACTGCTTTGTGTCATTTAAATTCGAGAAGCTCCTTAGTCGTAAGCGCTCTTATCTGTCCTCGTCCTTCGAAGTCGAAGTCGCTACGGGAAGGACTATTGCCGTTAATTCTGTACTCCGTGATTGTACTCTCGAGCTCAACAATCACATCTTTCCAATCGACCTTATTCCAATGCAACTCGGAAGCTTTGCTGTCATAATAGGCATGGACTTTCTTCGTGAAAACCATGCTGAAGTTGCGTGCTTCGAAAAGATGATTAGATTCTCGCTCGCGAATGGTGATCTATTGTGTGTGTACGGTGAAACAGCGTCGAAAGGTCTCAAGCTTATGTCATGCGTCCAAGCCAGCGAGTATCTCCGCAAGGAATACCGAGCCTTTTGGCCAACTCCAGGAATTACACGAAAAAGGCTTTATTCGCCCAAGCACCTCTCCTTGGGGCGCGCCAGTCCTTTTCGTCAAAAAGAAGGATGGATCGTTCCGGATGTGCATCGACTATCGGGAATTGAATAAGCTAACCATCAAGAATCGATACCCCTTGCCCCGAATCGACGACTTGTTTGATCAGCTACAAGGTGCATCATGTTTCTCTAAGATCGATCTACGATCAGGATATCACCAGCTACGGATTCAAGAGGAAGACATTCCTAAAACCGCTTTTCGAACCCGTTATGGCCATTACGAATTTGTTGTTATGCCCTTTGGACTAACCAACGCACCCGCGGTTTTTATGGACCTGATGAATCGCGTGTGTAAGCCTTATCTTGACCGTTTCGTCATCGTGTTCATCGACGATGTCTTGATTTATTCCAAAACGAAAGCCGAACACGCGCAACATCTACGTTTGGTTCTCGAGTTACTCCAGGGGAACCGACTCTACGCTAAATTCTCCAAGTGCGAATTCTAGTTGGAGGAGGTTCAATTTCTGGGTCACATCGTGAATAGTCAGGGTATCCATGTCGACCCCGCGAAGATTGAAGCCGTCAAAAGCTGGATTACGCCTAAGAACCCGTCAGGAGTTCGTTCTTTTCTCGGACTAGCGGGCTATTATCGACGATTCATTGAAGGATTCTCCAAGATCGTGTGCCATTTACCGCTCTTACTCATAAGGACAAGCCTTTTGTGTGGGGAAATGCACAAGAGACGGCCTTCCAAACCCTCAAGCATATGCTGTGCAACGCTCCAATTCTTACGCTGCCCGGACGGAAGCGAAAACTTCATTGTCTACTGTGATGCTTCTAACCTTGGTCTCGGCTGTGTTCTCATGCAGCGAGACAAGGTTATAGCCTACGCATCTCGTCAGCTCAAGATCCACGAGAAGAACTATACAACCCATGACCTCGAGCTAGGCGCGGTTGTCTTTGCATTGAAGATTTGGCGACACTACCTGTATGGCACTAGGTGTACAATCTACACTGATCACAGGAGTTTACAACACATCTTTAATCAGAGAGAGCTTAATATGCGTCAACGCCGATGGGTAGAACTTCTCAACGATTATGACTGTGAGATTCGTTATCACCCAGGCAAGGCGAATGTGATTGCCGACGCGTTCAGCAGAAAGAGTTACGTGCTTAGTACCCGAAACATCCAAGCCCATCACAATCTCGAAACTCTTATCCGCGCAGCTCAACATGCTTGCTTTAATGAGCATACATTGAAGAAAGAGAGGATCTATCATGATGGAGCTCAGTTAGTAAGCAAATCCGATGGGGTATTCTATTATCCGGACCGAATTTGGATCCCTAAGCGGACTGAATTGCGAAAGATTATCATGAATGAAGCCCACAAATCCCGGTATTCTATTCATCCCGGTGCAGATAAGATGTACCAGGACCTTCGCTATAAGTACTGGTGGCCGGGCATGAAACGAGATATCGCCCTCTACGTTGGAAGTTGCTTAACTTGTGCAAGAGTCAAGGCTGAACATCAAAGACCTTCTGGCTTACTCGAACAACCGCCGATACCTATTTGAAAGTGGGAGATTATAGGTATGGATTTCATAACAAAACTCCCGCCCACGCCATCAGGTCACAACAGTATTTGGGTCATAGTCGATCGTCTAACGAAATCAGCCCACTTTTTGCCGATACGAGAAGACTACAAGGTGGAGCGACTAGCCCGAATCTACAACGACGAGATCATTTGTAATCATGGTACGCCTCGTGACATCATTTCAGACCGTGACGCTCGTACGTCGCTTAATCTGAGTACTGCATTCCATCCTCAAACCGACGGACAGACTGAAAGAACGATCCGTACTCTTGAAGACATGCTCCAAGCGTGTGTCATAGATTTTGGTGGTAGTTGGAACAAACACCTGCCATTGGTGGAATTCTCGTACAATAACATCTATCATGCCAGCATCCAAATGGCACCTTTCGAGGCTTTGTATGGTAGAAGATGTCGATCGCCTATTGTATGGCACGAGATCGGTCACTCGCAACTAACCGGTCCCGAGATCCTACAAGAAACGACTGACAAAATGCACCAGATTCGAGACAACTTGGTGAAAGCTCGGAACAGACAGAAAAGTTAAGCCGATAGAAGACGCAAACCCCTTGAATTTGACGTTGGCGACTACGTACTCCTAAAGGTGTCCCCTTGGAAGGGTGTAGTCAGATTCGGCAAGAAAGGGAAACTAGCGCCTCGATATGTTGGACCTTTTAGGATTCTGGAAAGGATCGGAAAAGTCGCCTACAGACTCGAACTACCGGAGGAACTCAGTAACGTCCACCCGACTTTCCACGTCTCTAACCTCCGAAAATGCCTTGCTGATCATGATCTAATCGTACCACTCGATGATCTTCAGGTCAACGAAACCTTACACTTCGTGGAAAAGCCTGTCGAAATCATGGATCGCCAAACCAAGCAACTCAGACGCTCACGCATCCCTATCGTGAAGGTCCGATGGGAGGGCAAACGAGGCGCGGAGTTCACTTGGGAACTCGAAAGCGACATGAAGGCCAAGTACCCGCAGTTGTTTAAATAGATCTGAAGCGTCAAATTGGTCAAACGACTCACGGTGATGTGCAGCTTCGAGCCTAATTTCGGGACGAAATTCCCTAAACAAGGGGAGGCTGTAACACCCCGTGTTTTCGAATGTCAAAGTCAAAGTCAAAGTCAAAGTCCAAGTCAACTTTGACTTCTTTGACTGTTAAGGTTTCTTTTTACTTTTCGTATTATGTGGAGTAAGTGTTGTCTAAATGAAGTAATCGAATGTTTAATCAATGCGACCGATTTACGACTATGAATAGTAGGAAGTAACAATGCGATAAAGTTAATCAATCAATAATCAAGTTAATCGATTCATCAATCAAGCTCAAGACTCGAATTATGTGAACTCTGGTATTGTATTACGTGTGTGTGCCTTATGTGTTACTTGTGCGTGTTTTACTTATATGTTTGGTGTGGTATTCAAGCAAATCAATCGAAAATCGAATCGAAACTCGAAAGGCAATCAAACTCAATCGAAACCGACATCGAAACGTGAAATGTAGATGCTTGTATGTAGATATAGTGTTTGGGACTGAAAGTAAGTTGACTAGGAACTCTATCGTATTCGTATCGTCGTCCATCGAAATCGAAACATCGAAAATCGTCGCGAAATACTCGAAGTGGGCCGCGGATCGAACAGGAGGCATCCTGGTCGAACAGGCCAGCCGATCGGCTAGCATCTTCCTAGCCGATCGAGCAGCCCATTCGATCGGAGCTCCTGGCCGATCGGCTGCCACTTTCCTCTTTTGGAGCCTATAAATAGGGCTGTCATTGTCACACTTTCTATTTTTGGAAAGCTGTGACCGAACCAGCCATCTTCTTCACCTTTTCTCAGATTTCTTTCAACTCCGGTAAGTTTTCACTCTAATTCTTGTACGATTTTGATCATTGCATGATTCTACACCTTTCTATCTTTCAAAACTCGATTTCTAACCGTGAAATCACCAAGATCTAAGTGTTCTTGGGTGATGTCATCATGGTGTTCTTGAAGAACACCAAACTTTGGCCTCATTCAACCATGAATAGCTTAGATCTGACCGGTTTCCACATAAACAAACTAAGATTTGTAAGAATCTTAACATTTTTATGAATAGTTTCCAACTTTCTTCAACCTTTTACACTCGAAACCTTAAAACCGGTAGAAACGGAGCTTGAACCGGCCAACTAATCGTTCTAACAGTTAAGAGGTTCAAGATTCGGATTCTAGATACAAGGTTCACCGACGATGGGTTAAACTCTAAACCGACGTTCCGAACCGTTCACCGGCCGGACTTGGGTGATTCCTGTCCGAGCCGAAGAAACGAGTGGGAACGGAGGATATCATAGTTCAACTCGTTATCAAACTACCTCGAAATGACAACAAGTAATTAAACAGCCAAGAGTTAGACGAAAGGCCGACCAGGTCAGACTAGCTGGCCGAACGGCTAGGCTGTTCGAACAGCCCAGCCGATCGGACATGCCAGCCGATCGACCGGGCCAGCCGATCGGCTAGCACATGGCGTCTCACTTTTCAAACTTCCTGAGGTATGGTATTGACGAAGTGATGTTCGATCGAGTATGCTACTCGATTGGTAAACATTACTCTTCGGATCATGAGATACTATGCTTCAACACTTGATTGATTTTACAACTCGTTCGTAGTAGGGAATGCCAGCCGATCGAACAGTCTGTTCGATCGAGCGACATCCTGTTGAGAATCACTTCTAAAGTTCCCAGCCGGTCGTTTAAGCCGGCCGATCGAACGGACCGTTCGATCGATCGACCGACCTGAAAGGTAAGGACATTTTAGTGTTCTCATATACTACAACGAAAACTTCAAAAGTTTAAATCCTCAAACACAAACACACCAGAGGAAGAAACAATCCACTCGAATGGCCCAGCCGATCGAGCCTACCGGCCGATCGAACAGGACTGTCCAAACGGACATACCAGCCGATCGAACAGCCCGTTCGATCGAACCTGCCGTTCGATCGACCAGCCTATTCGATCCATCCACATTTGTTTACATTTCCACGTTACTCATTGTTGTTCTATCGAACTATTCAGGCTAACCCTACTCTCAGCGCTCCCTTCAATCCATAATCAATCACTGTGAGTATACTTGATCCATTTTGCTTTTAGCACTTTTGGGTGTTACATACGTTGCTTATATCAAAACACAAACGATCACACTACTCAAACTATCTGAACGCTAACCAATATGCATGTATTACGTGACTTAATGAATGCTTGTTGATTGTGTTTACACGTGGAATGCTGTCTACCTGCCTTAACGACGTAGTACTATAGTTTGGACTCAGCACCCGTTCACACGGTGGTTGTTAAGGACAATTACTTGCATGGATTACGGTGGTAATCATGTATTGCGAACCGTCTCGGACGGTCAACCCGCAGTCATTGGTATCGATAGGTCCATGTCGATAATTAACATGCTTCGTTTTCCTCTGTGTACGTGCTGGTTATGCGTAAACTATTCAAACTCTATATGCTATTATCAAACTTGTATGCTCACCTTTACATTATATGTATTGACTTTATTTTAACGTATGTGACAGGTAATTAGGATGCTTATTTGCTAGGAAAGCGAGGCTAGAATAAGTTTCTAGAAGCCCCCAACAAATGGTTGTCTGCCAAGAACAAGTGTCTGGGGCATAGTTATCTGTAGATCTTGTCCTCTGGCATTACAGCCAGAAAGTCAACAGAATAGGGGTCTAGAAGCAGATAAACAATTGGTGTAATAATATTTGAATCTGAGTTGTCGGAACGGAATTTCTTGTTTGGATGATTATCTGTAATGACATGTTTGTTTATTCGGGATACAGCATGGGACGTATCTTTAACTGGATTATATAAATAGTTGTTATGGAAACTTCTGAACAATCTGTTTCGCTCAGTGCCGCGCCCCGATGATTCCGCCATCGGTTGGGGTGTGACAGATAAGTTCTCCAAAAAGAATGCATACACAAATAGTTGGAGCATGAAGAAACGAAACCCTAACAACTGATTCAGATTTAAACAACTTATTTGTGTATGCATTCTTTTGGTAGTTAATAATATCGATTGCTATAACTGGATGGATGTGACACACACATATAGATAAGCCGTCACAGTTGTCAAGACTGTTTGTCGGGTTTCCAATGCTCACACAGGGTGATAAACAACGCTGATACGAACACATGCGTTTTGAAAATAGGCTTTGTTCTTGGTTTAATGAAGTTACACGTAACATCTAGTTATATTCAGATTTAAACAATGCACGCCTCAATTGAGATAACGGACATCCTTCAAGCTCAAAAAGAAAACTTGTGTTTCCCATAGTCACAAACGATTGCGGTTTGTATTTCGCATAGCCACCGTTTCCGTAGTAAAAACAGTTGCGGTACTATTTGTTGAAATCGAAGAAAAGAGTAAAAATGATGAATTGAGGCGTACATTAGGAACAAGAAGTCCAACAATCCGTTCATTATCTGTTGTTGTCTAAAATACGTTAAAATACGTTACAATACGTTAAAATACGTTAAAATACCCTAAAATACGTTAAAATACGCTAAAATATGCTAAAATACGTTAAACTACGCTAAAATACGTTAAAATACGCTAAAATACGTTAAAATACGTTAAAATATCCTAAAATACGTTAAAATACGATAAAATAATCTAAAATACGCTAAAATACGTAAAAATACGATAAAATACGTTAAAATACTAATAAATACGCAACAATATGTTAGAATACGTCAAAATACGCAAAAATACGTCAAAGTACGCGACTAACGATATTTCCACACACGTATACATATAATGCGACACTATGGAGTTCAAGTGGATTTCAAACAAAACTGTATGTAATCATAGAATAAGATATTCGCACGCAACCGAACGACACCGAAACGACTTATGTTGAAGGTATACATAATAAAACGACAAAATATGCGAAAGTTCAGCAAAAAACGAGACGTATACGCGTTGAACCGAGGGAAACACGATAAAAGTAAATTTGAAATAATGCCATATACGATCGTATAGGCCTATGTTGTATCGTATATCAGCTTAATACGAATCGTATAGGCCTATACGATCCGCATTAAACTTGGAATTTTCTCAAAAATACCCCTGAATTTATCAGAAAACTAGGGGTATTTCAGTAAAATCATCGATTAATACGCATCGTATAGGGCTATACGATGCGTATTGAAATATAAATTTCTCAAAAATGTTTTTTCAAATCAAGGGTTCCATCATTACAACCACTTGTTTTCAATGGAGATGTAATGCAATGATTCCTCTCAATTGAATAGGCCGACACTTGCTTCATAGGACTCACTTGGATCGTCTCGGATGTAATAACAGTACGTTTAGCATCCGTGCCTGCTTGAAATGCAGAAAGCAAAGGATAACGAAGATGAACATTGTATTTAGCACGAAAGTACTGAACAACCAAGATAACAACTCCGGTTTCATTTGCTTCGTCCACTAGAACTATTTGTGTATGCATTCTGTTGGTACTGAAAAACATAATCAGGTTCTCAAAACAAGGATCGTTCTAATAGATTAAAGAGAACTATTTCAGTTATTTCTGTTGATCCACAAATTACAACAAATTGTGTCTAATGCAAGGATCTTCGAATGCGGTGTGTACGTTAAATACCGTTCACCGCTTTTTTTTACTTGCTTCTCTTGTTAAGTTTGTCACACCCTGGCTTTGCGGAAGCGTGGTTAATTTGGGGTGACTTCTTAATACCATAGCTTAATCATAACAAAGCTATATGAATATAAAACCATGCAAGATCATCCATTGAATTAAGTTTTAAAACATAAGCAACACAACATTGTCTTAAGGCGTTGACTCATGCAACGGACACTACAACCTGATAACATAAAAACATTGTTTGAAAGACACAACACTAACATGAAATAAACGCAGTTTAAGGACTGTGACTCGTCCAGGTAAAAGTCACATCCCCTAAACTTGGATGACCTCGAAACTCTTATCCAGCCGGAAAACGTAGCATACCGCGCCAGATCTTTAGTTCCCTGAAATACATGTAAGTTGGAAAAATCAACAAAAATTGTTGAGCGAGTTCATGTGTAAGTGAGTAATAAAGCCTTTGTATGTATAAAATCCTGGTATGTAGCAAATAAGGAAAAAGAGATCACCAATGGTTTGCAAGGCCATTGATAAGTGTGAAGTGCAAGTAGGAAGACTCAAACCTAGCGGATTTTGCGTTGGGCACAAAGTCACCCCGAGGTCCGTTCTGCTGGGCCTGGGGCTGGGCTCGCTACACCCAGATAGATCTACCGCTACTGTCCCTCGGTCCTATAATGAGGATTAATGGCCTCAAGTTGCGCCTACCCACTCACATGATCTAAGTAGTAACCCTCCTTACGCTAACCATACCATGTAAAAAGTACTTGTAATCATAGTAACATGTATTTCACCCCCGCAGTTTAGAAAACTGAAAACAGTTAAGAGAAAAGGGGGACATGAACTCACAGTGGTGCGTCTCTATCAAGAAAATCTCCTGGTCAATCTGCTGTGCGACGACCTACACGTACTAACTTCTATTAGACGGACGGCCGTGCCTTAGCTTAAGGTTTAATGTCTTTGGGAAATAGTTAGACAACTATTTCGTGTTTATACTTTGCAAATATTTGGTAAATATTTTCCTTCCCAAGGATGGGGGCTTCAATACATGTGCGTTTGTAAATTTTCGAAATATATTATTAAGTCTCACTTAAAAAAATATATGTTAATCCTTTCTCCAAAATATAAATATTTTTCCCAAAAATATTATATTTCATTATAATTTTTCCTCAAAATAATACTCTTGTCAAAATACGCGTTCACTAGTATTTTTTCGAAAATGCGTAAGTTACGTTTAAAGATCGGGTGGTATTAATAATACCGTTGTAACTTAATATTTATTGTGAAGGCGTTCGTATTATTTTGGAATCATTAACATTCGGTAATATTATTTTTACCCTAAAAATAATATTTGTATAGTTCACAAAATAATCATAAAAATCTCACAAGTGTTGTTATGAAAAATATATATATATCAAATATATATTTATCAAGTTTTATTTTGTGAAAATCTCACCTCCGACACTTAGAAATGTTGTAAATAAAATCGTGGCGAAATTTACATTTTTGCAAACAAGTTAGAAACATATTTATAACACTTGTGGTGAAAATATTTCCAAGTGTTAGGTTTTGGAAAACTTTCGCCAGAGTTTCCCCTGTAACTGGAGGTGGCCACGCTTTCAAGCGTATCATTTTCTTTTATAATTTCAAACAACAATTTTCTCAATCAACAATAAACAATATTCAAACCATCAAACTAGTCAAAATAGATATAAATCGCAAAAATACATGAACTTGTGGTTTATCCAAAATAGGTAGTAACTTTCCATTACTTTTAGTGGATCTTTGTATAAATCAACTCGGTTTCTTGAGAGTCTCATTTTTAAAGAAAATAAATTTCCACAACTTCTTGTCAACATTTACAAAAATAGTTCTTTTGTCAAAACTTTGTGTTACACAAGTGTCTGCACACTTGTGTGTTTACAAAAATCACTCTTGTTCATGTAAAACCTGGTTTAGAAAATATGATTTCTTTTGACGCTTGGTCCTTTGAAAATACCACTTGTAGATCCGTAGATCTACTAGTTTACTAGTCTATTTCATAAGAAAGATTGTCTTTACACAAGTTCATGCTTGATATGTAGTAGTGTTCATCATTTAACCTCTTTCATACTTTAACATATTCTAGGTCATGTTTCATAGACATGACTTAGCCGGGTTAGATGACGATCCGAGCTACTACTAGCATAGATCAACACTAAATAATCACCATAAAACAAGTCTTACAAGTTTTACACAACTCTATTGTTTTTATCCAACATGTTTATCATTTTTGTAAACTTTTAGCATGTAATCTTGTATGTTCATGATTTTTAACCGAAAAAGTTCATTTTAACCACTTTAGAATAGATCAAGAAGGCGTTTAGAGTCACTTACTACTAGCTCGAGGCTAGGGAAGAAACTAGTCGGAAAACGAGTGGATAAAAGCAATGTAGTGAGGTCCTTCGCAATCCGAGTGCACCGAGGTTCCTTATACGCAATCCTTAACCCTTGTAGATGCTTGGGATGGATTGAATGAAATTGAAAAACGATGGATGGGGGTGGGTGGTTCTCGGCCAAAAGTGTCAAGAGAGGGAGAGATGAGTGTGAATTTTCTAAGTGTGGGTTATTTGTTAATGGACATAAGCTTGTTACTTATAGACAATTCCCATCTTAATTACCCAAAGGGTTTAGTGTTGTCAAGATATTAGACAACTAAGATTATAATAATCTTGCAAGGACAAGGGGGTGTCCCCTAGGGGACGATTTCGGTTCAAGGGGGGGGGGGGGGTTCATAGTTCATTTCCAACTAAATAGTTAAGATCTAGTTAGATAGTTAGGATGTTAATCCGGTTACTAGCGTGTAGTAAGTTGTAACGGGTGTTAGGGTATTCAGGGACCCTAACAGGCTTAAACAAAGAAAAATAAGGTTGATGGCAATATTTTTATGTTCCGGGTATAGTCCGGTTGTTTGGTTGGATAGTGATCCGTTAAAGTGCTTAACAAAGCTTTAAAGTGTCGTAAATACTAGTTTTAGTGACACAATTTATTCCCGACACTTTGGAAAGTGTCTAGTAATCTTTTTCTCATGTTTTGGCACTTTATTAGTTGGCTAAATGCTGAATTTTTATTTAAAGTGCTGAATTTTGTATTTAAAGTACGTTTTAGGCACATCCGGTCACTATAACTCATACCTAGTGACGCAGTTCTACAACCCTCTTTTCCCTACACTCTTTACTAGTGTAGTAAACTATCTCTGGCTCATACAGGCCTTAGAGGCAGTGTCTGCCTGATGCTGGCTATATCAGCATGTTTAATGGGTTATCCGTTCATTGTGCTACTGTGCTTTTGTGCATCAAGGTTGTCACTAAATTTCTGTATGTAAATAATGGAGTGACAGTTAATAAAGTATGATGCAAGTATGTTCATGTATCAGTATTCAGGTAGCAGTTTATCCGTAATTTCAAGCAAGCACAGTAATTAAGCAGTAATTAGATATTAATTAAGTCGTACGGATACCTGATTTGGTGAGGGTTGTCACATTCTCCCCCCGTTAGAAAAATTTCGTCCCGAAATTTTAAGTTCTGCTTCTAGATGCAGGGTTCTTGAGAAATAAGTGGGGGTATTTCTCTTTCATTCGGTCCTCACGCTCCCAGGTGTATTCCGGACCATGGCTTGCATTCCATCGAACCTTGACGAGCTTGACACTGCTCCGGCGCGTTTTGTTGATCTTCCAATCTGTAACCTCAACCGGTTCTTCGACAAAGTGGAGCGTGTCATCGATATGGATCTCGTCTGCGGGAATAACAATAGTATCTTGCGTTGGACTTTTCTTCAAGTTTGATACATGAAATGTATCGTGAACACCATTCAGTTCGGCAGGTAAATCCAACTTGTACGCTACTAACCCAATTCTTTCCAAAATTTTGAATGGACCAATATATCACGGATTCAACTTTCCACGCTTTTCGAAGCGTGCCACACCCTTCCAGGGTGATACTTTCAACAAAACCATATCACCTACCTCAAATTCCAGAGGTTTCCTCCTTCGGTCCGCATAACATTTCTGACGATCGCGTGCCGCCTTGATGCGATCCCGGATCTGTGCAATTTTGTCTGTGGTTTCCTGTACCATATCAGGACCAACCAATTGTCTATCACCTGCATCAGACCAACAAAGCGGTGATCTGCACTTGCGGCCATATAGAGCTTCAAATGGCGTGGCACCAATACTGGTGTGGTAGCTGTTGTTGTATGAAAATTCGACCAATGGCAAATGCTTATCCCAGCTACCGCCCAAATCCATAACACATGCTCTCAGCATATCTTCCAAAGTCTGTATCGTTCGCTCGCTTTGTCCGTCGGTCTGTGGGTGAAATGCGGTGCTCAGATTCAGTTGTGAGCCAAAAGCTTCTTGGAAGGATCGCCATATCCTTGATACGAACCTTCCGTCTCTATCAGAGATGATCTAGAGAGGTACTCCATGGCGCGTAACGATTTCTCTCATGTAAATTTCAGCCAACTTGTTCATATTATCCTTCTCCCTGATAGGTAAGAAGTGCGCAGACTTCGTTAATCGGTCCACTATTACCCAAATAGTGTCATGACCTCTTGGCGTTCTTGGCAACTTTGTAATAAAATCCATTGAGATTTGTTCCCACTTCCATTTGGGAATCTCTGGTTGTTGCAGAAGTCCCGAAGGCTTCTGGTATTTAGCTTTAACCTTAGCACACATTAAACACTTGCTCACATAAAACAGCAACGTCTCCTTTCATCCTAGGCCACCAGTAGTAATCTTTAAGATCCTGTTACATCTTATCCGCTCCTGGATGGATAGAGTACCGCGATTTGTGTGCCTCATCAAAAATAACTTTCCTCAAACCACCAAATAGAGGAACCCAAATCCTTTTCATGAAGCATAACGTTCCTTCCTCGTTTGGTATTAACTGCTTCTCCATCCCACAGAGATATTCTTCTTCAATGTTTCTTTCCTTAAGAGCTTCTTTCTGCGCGGCACGAATGCGCAAGGAAAGATCGGTTTGGATAATCATCTCTAAAGCCCTAACCCTTATGGGCTTGATCCTTTCTTTTCGACTTAGGGCGTCGGCGACCACATTCGCCTTCCCTGGATGATACTTTATCTCGCAGTCGTAATCGTTCAACAACTCAACCCATCGTCTCTGTCTCATATTCAACTCCTTCTGGTTGAATATGTGTTGTAGGCTCTTATGATCTGTAAAAATTGTACACTTTGTACCATATAGGTAGTGTCTCCAGATCTTTAAAGCAAATACCACTGCGCCGAGTTCCAAATCATGTGTGGTATAATTCTTTTCATGTACCTTCAGCTGGCGTGATGCGTATGCAATAACTTTCTGGTGTTGCATCAACACGCAACCCAATCCTTGACGCGAGGCGTCACAGTATACCACAAAATCGTCAGTACCTTCTGGTAGTGCTAAGATTGGCGCATTGCAGAGCTTATCTTTCAATAGCTGGAACGCTTCTTCCTGTTTGATTCCCCAATCAACCTTCTTATCTTTTTGTGTGAGGAGCGTCAATGGTTGAGCGATCTTTGAAAAATCCTCAATGAACCTTCGATAGTAGCCAGCCAAACCCAAGAATTGTCGAATCTCGGTTGGCGTCTTTGGCGTCTCCCAATTCTTGATCGCTTCGATCTTGGTGGGATCCACATGAATTCCATCTTCATTTACTACATGTCCAAGGAATTGGACTTCACGTAGCCAAAACTCGCACTTAGAGAATTTGGCATACAACTGTTCTTTCTTCAGCAGCTCCAAAATAGCTCTTAGATGTTGTTCGTGCTCAGCCTTTGTCTTTGAGTAAATCAAAATGTCGTCGATAAACACAATCACGAACTTATCTAAGTACGGCTTGCAAACTCTGTTCATTAGATCCATGAAAATTGCAGGCGCGTTTGTCAACCCAAACGGCATAACTAGGAACTCGTAGTGTCCATAACGAGTTCTGAAGGCTGTCTTCGGGATACTTTCCTCTTGTATCCTTAACTGATGGCATCCAGATCGCAAATCGATCTTTGAATAAAAGCTTGAACCTTGCAGCTGATCGAATAAATCATCAATTCTTGGCAGAGGATACCTATTCTTGATCGTCAACTTATTCAACTCCCGGTAGTCGATACACATTCGAAAACTACCGTCCTTCTTCTTGACAAACAGGACCGGAGCTCCCAAAGGCGAGAAGCTTGGTCTGATAAATCCCTTGTCTAACAACTCCTGAAGTTGTGTCGACAGTTCTTGCATCTCAGATGGGGCAAGTCGATATGGTGCCCTAGCTACAGGCCCAGCGCCTGGAACTAAGTCAATACGGAACTCCACTTGCCTCTGGGGTGGCAATCCTGGCAAGTCCTCTGGGAAGACTTCAGGATACTCCCTTACGACAGGGATGTCTTCGATTTTCGGCTCAGCAGCTTTCTTATCCACGATGTGTGCCAGGAAGGCAGCACACCCCTTTTGTAAACACTTTCGCGCTTTCAGGCAGCTGATAATTCTTAAAGGCGTATCACGCTTCTCTCCATGAACCACAATTGTCTCACCATCTTCGGTTGGGATACGAACGACCTTTTCGTGACAAACAATTTATGCCTTGTTGCTTGATAACTAATCCATTCCTACTACCACGTCGAAGCTCCCCAGCTGGACTGGTAGTAGATCCAAAGCAAACTCACGCTCTCCCAATTCGATTACACAACCTCTGACAACTTCATTAGCTTCTACCAACTTTCCATTAGCCAATTCGATTGAGTAGGGGATATCTAACTTACTAGCGGCTAACCCAAGCATATTCTTAAACTCTAACGATACGAAGCTATAATCGGCACTAGTATCAAATAAAATGGATGCAAAGCGTTGGTTTACAGGGAACGTACCAGTAACGACATTGGGATCCTGGCACGCTTCCCTTGCTTCGATATTGAAAACACTTCCACGGGCTTGGTTCAATTCTGGGCAGTTCCTCTTATAGTGCCCAATATCACCACAGTTAAAGCATCCTGGTCTTTGCCAGTTTCCTCCTCCATTTCCAGCTTGATTATTGTTGTTTCGGTTCGCATTACCAGTACCAACTTGATTTGCGTTGTTTCCACGATTCCCATTTCCTCCATTGTTTCCTTGTGGGCGATTTCCATTTCCACCCCGGTTATTGTTTCTATTTCCAAATCCTCCTTGGCCTCCCCGGCCAACAGTAGCCCAACAAGAATCCTTCGAGTGACCAGCTTTCCCACACGCTTCACATACTTTTAAACCACATTGGCCTGAGTGGTGGCGCTGGCAGGTGTTACACTTAGGATGGGTACCCATATATCCCTTTCCTTTCCTTCCACCACCGACTGTAACTTGAGCTAGCGTGCTTGACTCTCCTTTCTTAACAACCCCACTGGTGCCTTGTTTGAAGTTTGAGAACTTTCTTTTGTTACCCCCGGACGACTCGACGTGAGTCTCCTTCTTCTTTGGCTCAACCTCAGAAAACTTGTTTAGGCGGATAGCCTCCTCAGTGATAGCCACGCTCAGATCAATTGCCTCAGTAATTGTTGCCGGCTTTGAAGAAGTCACCATACTTATGATTTGAGGAGCTAAACCCCAAATGAAACGCTCAATCCGCTTGAATTCTGGCGTGACCATATAAGGTACCACATGAGATAAGTCGTGAAACCTTTGAACATACTCTGCGATTTTCGGACCTTCCATCTTTAGGTGCCAAAATTCAGTTTCCAACTTTTGAATTTCTGCACGAGAGCAATACTTCCGACGCATGAGCTCCTTCAGCTCGTTCCATGTCATTGCGTATGCAGCGGCTTCACCAAGTGTTTGGACCTGTAAATTCCACCAGGACAGGGCTCCGTCCAAGAATAGCCCCGAAATGTAGATAACTTGCTGGTCTGGAGCACACTTGCTCATGCGGAGAACTAAGTCCGTCTTCTCGGCCCAACGAACAAAAGCGACAGCACCTCTGGTGCCATCAAAGTTGACAGGTTTGCAGTCTAGGAACTGCTTGTAGGTGCACCATGCACATACGTTACAACATATGAATGGCATTAGCATCCTTGCTAGAGATATCCAATCGTATCATGGTATGTCTCAATGACTTAGTGTTACCATGAGGCGGATTGTTGTTGCCAGTATTGCCAGAATTGCCAGAATTACTTCCACTAGTCCCTCCTTGAGAGGCGGCGTACTGTGCGATGGCAGCAGCGATGACTTGCTGAAGCTCTGCCTCATTGGTAGGCATTTGCGTTTGACGTCTCGGCGGCATCTTCTAAACGATGTGTTCACGTGGGTCAGGCCATAGTAAAGCATACGTATATAATGATAGTAATAGTACATAACATCTCATGTTATAAATAGACCAATCACATAACATCCCATGTTACAATTATATCAATCACACAACATCCCATGTTATAAATATATCCATCACACAACATCCCATGTCATAAAACATAAATAATCAATCAAACATCATATATGATGAGAATACTGCGATTGCATTGCCATAAATCGAGACCACATGGTACAGTGACAAGTACATAACTGTAACATACAACATCAACGACTAAGGGCTACATCACCCCAGTCCAAAAATATATCAAATCAATGTCAATACATCCATATACATATCAACAAAAGTCAGGATCAGAATGCAGTCTCCAAAAAGCTGTGTAGTCAGAGCAATCGCCGTCTTCTCACCAAAGTCCACCCGTGCTGTACTAAATAGCCCTACACTGATGGCGGTGGAGGAGGGGGAAAATAGGAATAGAACAAACGACGCAAATGGAGCCAATCCTCCTCCATGGCTCGCTGGGAACGCAACCAGGAAGCCATCTGCTGCTCCAGTGCCCAAAGACGTGCAGCAAAGTCAGGTGACATTGGTCGAGGGGGCTGCGAAATAGCAGGGTGAGTATGGCCCTGACACTGGCATGGCGGTAGCGGTGCTCTCTCGAGCTCCTGTATGCGCCGCGTGAGTGCCTCCTGCTGGACAACAAATGACATAAGAATGTCCTCAATAGAATACCCCATATGAAAAGGATGGTAGGGGTCGAATGGTGGCATGATAGGTGGTGACGTCCAAAGAAATGGCTCACTAGCTGGGGTAAAAGGTGGCACAGAAAATGGTGGAACAGGGGGAATAGCAGAAGAAAACTGTGGTACAACTGGGACAGATGTCGGCACATGGCCGAAGGGATGAGTCGAGGAACCCTCTCCAGGTCGTGCTGGAGGCGGTGTTGTAAAAATCGCGACTAGGCGACGATTAGTCGGCGATTAATCGCTAGTCGTCCAGTTACTGAGTAATTTTTCTTAAATCGGTCCATTAACCGACTAGGTCCGACTAGGCACGACTAGGTCCGACTAGGCCAGCCAAAAGTCGACGATTCCAGCAAGAAAACCTGTATATTCCGGCCAAAACCTCTATATTCCGGTCAGTTTCCAACCAAATCATTTGAATTCCAACAATTAATCATGTATACTTAAATAAATGAGTTAGTAAGATTTAAAACCTAGCTACTTAAAATATTTACCTATTAAAATGTATATATTTATACATAAAACTGAAAATTACATATAAAAAACCCGATCCGATTAATCCTGATTAATCCCGAGTAATCCCGAGTAGTCGCTAGTCCCCACTTCACCGGCCGACTAGCGATTAGCGAGTTCTCCAACCTTGGCTGGAGGTGTATACTGAGCGAACGAAAAAGGGAAATCCATGTGACGTGCATTGGTGGTATGTGGGGGAAAAGGTAGGAGCTCATCATCAGCATCAATCCACCCATTCTGGGTGTACGCATAACGGGGATCAATATGGGTCGCGAATAGCGCATGATCGGGCTCCAAAGGAACAGGATCAGGAAGAGGAGCGACAACAACAGGCTCAGCGGGTACGTCAGCGATGAGAGGGGCATCAACCTGAGCAGCAGCAACAACATGATCACCCTCCAATAGTGGAGCATCAACAGGGTGATCATCAACGGGTAGATCAGCAATCACAGGGTCAAAAATGGGTACGCCAGCATGAATAGGGTCATGCTAAAACACAGGGTCAGGAGCGGCTACCGGCTCGGGGGCCATGGCAGGCTCTGGGTCATCGAACTCCATCTCAAAATCTGCGTGATCAGCAAACGCAGGGTCAACAGGGCCAAATGGGTCAACCGGGTCCTCCATCGGCTGATCCAGGGGTATAAACTCAATGTCCTGGTCTGGATCAAACCTAGGTGGAAAGACAGGGTCGGAATCCTCATCAATGTCGTGATCAAAGGCGAAGCTCGGGGCAGGTGCAGCAGATGATTCCCTATCGGGATCTGAGTCATGAGAATAGTGTTGCGCGTTGCGCACCCTGCGCGTGCGACGGTGCAGAGGCCACAGACTCGAAGGAGTCTGGGACGAGTGAATGAGCAGGTGACTCCTCAGCAGGAGCATCTGCGAGCAGCAAAGGATCACCAGCAGCTATAAGGGCCTCGCCCTCAACATCGTCCTCCAGTGGCTCATCGTCAAACAAATCGATGTCGTCATCAGCGTCGGCGTCGAGGAGCATATCAAGAACAGGGTATGCGGCAAGAGGTATAGGGGCAGGGATCTCCACGAGCGGCAAATCCCCGGCAAAAGGGCCATCAGCGGGCTCGGCGGCAACATCGGGTAGCGCGAATGGCTGGAAATCATCCTCATCCGTGCTGGTAACATCTGAAGTGTGTACCTCATGCTCCGATGACTCTCGGTCGTCTGATACGATAGGCATAGGACCCGTAGTGTCCGACTCACCAGTGCCTGATGAATCCATGGTGTCTGTAACACAAACACAAATATGCACAAATAATCAATCATACAATCAGATAAACATATTAGTCACCAATTAAGCAATCAAATAGTTCTCCTAGTCCCACTAGCCTCCCAGCCTCCCAGACTGATCTTCCTAGTCCCACTAGCCTCCCAGCCTCCCAGACTGCTCTTCCTAGTCCCACTAGCCTCCCAGCCTCCCAGACTGCTCTTCCTAGTCCCACTAGCCTCCCAGCCTCCCAGACTGCTCTTCCTAGTCCCACTAGTCTCCCAGCCTCCCAGACTGACTCCCTAGTCCCACTAGACAACTACCTCGGTCTCCCAGACCGAGCCTCGGCCTTCCAGACCGAGCCTCAGCCTCCCAGACTGAGCCTATAACTAATAAATAAAATGTGCTCAACATTTGTTTGTAAAAACGTTTTAGATCTGGACTTAAGTGGTATGCAGTGTAAAAATGTTTTCGTGAGAGCCCTAGTGATCATAGTCTAGACTCGAGAAGGAATCCTAGTTCGCTATGATCAGAGCTCTGATACCAAGCTGTCACACCCTGGCTTTGCGGAAGCGTGGTTAATTTGGTGTGACTTCTTAATACCATAGCTTAATCATAACAAAGTTATATGAAAATAAAACCATGCAAGATCATCCATTGAATTAAGTTTTAAAACATAAGCAACACAACATTGTCTTAAGGTGTTGACTCATGCAACGGACACTACAACCTGATAACATAAAAACATTGTTTGAAAGACACAACACCAACATGAAATAAACGCAGTTTAAGGACTGTGACTCGTCCAGGTAAAAGTCACATCCCCTAAACTTGGATGACCTCGAAACTCTTATCCAGCCGGAAAACGTAGCATACCGCGCCAGATCTTTAGTTCCCTGAAATACATGTAAGTTGGAAAAATCAACAAAAATTGTTGAGCGAGTTCATGTGTAAGTGAGTAATAAAGCCTTTGTATGTATAAAATCCTGGTATGTAGCAAATAAGGAAAAAGAGATCACCAATGGTTTGCAAGGCCATTGATAAGTGTGAAGTGCAAGTAGGAAGACTCAAACCTAGCGGATTTTGCGTTGGGCACAAAGTCACCTCGAGGTCCGTTCTGCTGGGCCTGGGGCTGGGCTCGCTACACCCAGATAGATCTACCGCTACTGTCCCTCGGTCCTATAATGAGGATTAATGGCCTCAAGTTGCGCCTACCCACTCACATGATCTAAGTAGTAACCCTCCTTACGCTAACCATACCATGTAAAAAGTACTTGTAATCATAGTAACATGTATTTCACCCCTGCAGTTTAGAAAACTGAAAACAGTTAAGAGAAAAGGGGGACATGAACTCACAGTGGTGCGTCTCTATCAAGAAAATCTCCTGGTCAATCTGCTGTGCGACGACCTACACGTACTAACTTCTATTAGACGGACGGCCGTGCCTTAGCTTAAGGTTTAATGTCTTTGGGAAATAGTTAGACAACTATTTCGTGTTTATACTTTGCAAATATTTGGTAAATATTTTCCTTTCCAAAGATGGGGGCTTCAATACATGTGCGTTTGTAAATTTTCGAAATATATTATTAAGTCTCACTTAAAAAAATATATGTTAATCCTTTCTCCAAAATATAAATATTTTTCCCAAAAATATTATATTTCATTATAATTTTTCCTCAAAATAATACTCTTGTCAAAATACGCGTTCACTAGTATTTTTCCGAAAATGCGTAAGTTACGTTTAAAGACCGGGTGGTATTAATAATACCGTTGTAACTTAATATTTATTGTGAAGGCGTTCGTATTATTTTGGAATCATTAACATTCGGTAATATTATTTTTACCCTAATAATAATATTTGTATAGTTCACAAAATAATCATAAAAATCTCACAAGTGTTGTTATGAAAAATATATATATCAAATATATATTTATCAAGTTTTATTTTGTGAAAATCCCACCTCCGACACTTAGAAATGTTGTAAATAAAATCGTGGCGAAATTTACATTTTTGCAAACAAGTTAGAAACATATTTATAACACTTGTGGTGAAAATATTTCCAAGTGTTAGGTTTTTGGAAAAATTTCGCCAGAGTTTCCCCTGTAACTGGAGGTGGCCACGCTTTCAAGCGTATCATTTTCTTTTATAATTTCAAACAACAATTTTCTCAATCAACAATAAACAATATTCAAACCATCAAACTAGTCAAAATAGATATAAATCGCAAAAATACATGAACTTGTGGTTTATCCAAAATAGGTAGTAACTTTCCATTACTTTTAGTGGATCTTTGTATAAATCAACTCGGTTTCTTGAGAGTCTCATTTTTAAAGAAAATAAATTTCCACAACTTCTTGTCAACATTTACAAAAATAGTTCTTTTGTCAAAACTTTGTGTTACACAAGTGTCTGCACACTTGTGTGTTTACAAAAATCACTCTTGTTCATGTAAAACCTGGTTTAGAAAATATGATTTCTTTTGACGCTTGGTCCTTTGAAAATACCACTTGTAGATCCGTAGATCTACCAGTTTACAAGTCTATTTCATAAGAAAGATTGTCTTTACACAAGTTCATGCTTGATATGTAGTAGTGTTCATCATTTAACCTCTTTCATACTTTAACATATTCTAGGTCATGTTTCATAGACATGACTTAGCCGGGTTAGATGACGATCCGAGCTACTACTAGCATAGATCAACACTAAATAATCACCATAAAACAAGTCTTACAAGTTTTACACAACTCTATTGTTTTTATCCAACATGTTTATCATTTTTGTAAACTTTTAGCATGTAATCTTGTATGTTCATGATTTTTAACCGAAAAAGTTCATTTTAACCACTTTAGAATAGATCAAGAAGGCGTTTAGAGTCACTTACTACTAGCTCGAGGCTAGGGAAGAAACTAGTCGAAAAACGAGTGGATAAAAGCAATGTAGTGAGGTCCTTCGCAATCCGAGTGCACCGAGGTTCCTTATACGCAATCCTTAACCCTTGTAGATGCTTGGGATGGATTGAATGAAATTGAAAAACGATGGATGGGGGTGGGTGGTTCTCGGCCGAAAGTGTCAAGAGAGGGAGAGAGGAGTGTGAATTTTCTAAGTGTGGGTTATGTGTTAATGGACATAAGCTTGTTACTTATAGACAATTCCCATCTTAATTACCCAAAGGGTTTAGTGTTGTCAAGATATTAGACAACTAAGATTATAATAATCTTGCAAGGACAAGGGGGTGTCCCCTAGGGGACGATTTCGGTTCAAGGGGGGGGGTTATAGTTCATTTCCAACTAAATAGTTAAGATCTAGTTAGATAGTGAGGAGGTTAATCCGGTTACTAGCGTGTAGTAAGTTGTAACGGGTGTTAGGGTATTCGGGGACCCTAACAGGCTTAAACAAAGAAAAATAAGGTTGATGGCAATATTTTTATGTTCCTGGTATAGTCCGGTTGTTTGGTTGGATAGTGATCCGTTAAAGTGCTTAACAAAGCTTTAAAGTGTCGTAAATACTATTTTTTGTGACACGATTTATTCCCGACACTTTGGAATGTGTCTAGTAATGTTTTTCTCATGTTTTGGCACTTTATTAGTTGGCTAAATGCTGAATTTTTATTTAAAGTGCTGAATTTTGTATTTAAAGTACGTTTTAGGCACATCCGGTCACTATAACTCATACCTAGTGACGCAGTTCTACAACCCTCTTTTCCCTACACTCTTTACTAGTGTAGTAAACTATCTCTGGCTCATACAGGCCTTAGAGGCAGTGTCTGCCTGATGCTGGCTATATCAGCATGTTTAATGGGTTATCCGTTCATTGTGCTACTGTGCTTTTGTGCATCAAGGTTGTCACTAAAGTTCTGTATGTAAATAATGGAGTGACAGTTAATAAAGTATGATGCAAGTATGTTCATGTATCAGTATTCAGGTAGCAGTTTATCCGTAATTTCAAGCAAGCACAGTAATTAAGCAGTAATTAGATATTAACTAAGTCGTACGGATACCTGATTTGGTGAGGGTTGTCACAAAGTTTCTGACCCAACCGAAATCCACAAATTCAAACAGTTTCTCCGTCGCTAATTTCTCGACTCACCGTGAAATCGAACAGTTTCTTCGTAGATTCCGTCCAGTTTCAAAGCCCGATTGAGGATTACGAGTGTTCTAGACTCGTTCAAGGCATGCAATGTTTCCTCTCAATTGAATAGACCGACACTTGCTTCATAGGACTCACTTGAATCGTCTCGGAAGTGGATTTAGGTTGGTTCAGATCTCTTTGGGTATATTCGAAACCAACTAAAATACATTGAAGTACTTAATCAACAGAAATAACTGAAATAACTTGAATCGTCTTGGAAGTACTGAACAACAGAAGGATGAGATATTGGCGGTTAGCTCGAAGAAGTTTCTCTCAAACAGGTGTTCCATTAGATTTCCCCTTTTATCATGTGTCATACATTACGAGATTCTTCGAGAATTAGAAAAGGAGAAAATACGGAACGAAAAGGGTAGTATGAGTCTGAGTCCATTGTGGTTCGTGTCAGGTTTGTATTTCCCATAGCCATCGTTTCCGTAGTAAAAAACGGTTGCGGTTTTGCACATTCAATCTTCATTGCTTCATTATAATTAATAATGCGGTCTCGATTGAATATGTAATTACAAGACTGTTTGTCGGATTATTGTACCAAGAAAGTCATTGGACTGCCGCAGATGAAGTCAAATGTGATCAAACTTGGACATCAGTCGTAAATCTTGAAGAAACGGAACATAATCCCAGATTGTCTAAAGAAGCGCTTTTATCTTGTGTGATCCAGAGGTCGGTCTCGGGTGGGCATAAGATCCGTGTGCCATATTGTCGGATATGTGACTCAAGAAAGTCATTGGACTGCCGCAGATGAAGTCAAATGTGATAAAACTTGGACATCAGTCGTAAATCTTGAAGAAACGGAACATAATCCCAGATTATCTAAAGAAACGCTTTTATCATGTGTGATCCAGAGGTCGGTCTCAGGTGGGCATAAGATCCGTGGGCCCTATTGTCGGATATGTGACTAAAGAAAGTCATTGGACTGCCGCAGATAAAGTCAAATGTGATCAAACTTGGACATCAGACGTAAATCTTGAAGAAACAGAACATAATCCCAGATTGTCTAAAGAAGCGCTTTTATCATGTGTGATCCAAAGAAGACGTATCGGGTGTGTTGTAGTTTGGAAAGATGGCTGAATGCGGTGTGTACGTTAAATACCGTTCACCGCTTTTTTAGTTGCTTCTCTTGTTAAGTTTCTGAACCAACCGAAATCCACAAATACAAACAGTTTCTCCGTCGCTAATTTCTCCACTCACCGTGAAATCGAACAGTTTCTTCGTAGATTCCAACAAAGTTAATATTCACTATGGTGGATGCAAGCATAAAGTTAGAAACCGGTGGTATTGAACCAACATTTCCTTCAAACATTCTAAACACTACAAGGATGTTGGGAATTAAACGCATGTACGTGACAAAACAAGGATCGTTCTAATAGATTAAAAGAGAATAAACCAAGTACAAAATCATCTGCTTTCTGAATCTGAATCTGAATGTTAACTTTGACTCATAAACCCTTGAATCCCAACGCTTCTATGATGATATCAGCGTTGTTTATCACCCTGTGTGAGCATTGGAAGCCCGACCACTAGCAGAAGAACCTGACACGTCTTCTATGATGATTCAGAGGTCGGTCTCGGGTGGGCATAAGATCCGTGGGCCCTATTGTCGGATATGTGACTCAAGAAAGTCATTGGACTGCTGCAGATGAAGTCAAATGTGATCAAACATGGACATCAGACGTAAATCTTGAAGAAACAGAACATAATCCCAGATTGTCTAAAGAAGCGCTTTTATCATGTGTGATCCAAAGAAGACGTATTGGGTGAGTTGTGGTTGATTTATAGGAGGAGGTTATGAAACGAATATATGTTTATGCGAATTTAAAGGACAATACTGACAGAGGTGCTGGTCTTTTCTCTCACTGTGCAAACTTAAAAAATCTCACCATAACACATCAAATATGACACATGATAAAAACGTTTCTTTTATCAATCATATCATCGACCAACTGCTCGAAATCCCTTTCGTTTCTCGGGTTCGCATTCGACACAACACAACAAAAAATAAATTCAAAAAAACAACGGCCTGATATGCATCGTATAGGCCTATACGGTGCGTATCAGGCCCGCCGCCAGACATAACCTGCACCTGTCAGTCTGCCATTTTTTTACTTTAATTCAATACGCATCGTATAGGCCTATACGATGCGTATTGAATTGAAAAAGTGTGTAGATAGACAGGGGGTGTGCCATTAGACAAGCCCTGTTTGAATTGAACTTGAATAACTCAAAATTTGATACGATTTAAATTTGAATATATAAGCCAAATTTAAATACAATTATATGTTAGTCGAAACTACTCGAATAACATGAACAGCATATACACATAAATACTATATTATATATAGGGATTAATATATATGTATGAGGTTCATTGGGGAACACTAAAAAAGTGGTGAACAGTGGGAAACCGACTCAAACGAACTCCAATTGGACTCATTTTAGCGGCGTTGGAACCGGCTCGTCGAACCCTAACTAGGATCTTTTAACCCTGAACCCTAAATCATGACCCCTAAACCCTAAGTATATTAGGGTTTGGCTTTTAAGGTTTTTCTTTAGGGTTAGCTTTAGGGTTTAGCTCTAGGGTTTAGATTTAGGGTTTAGGGTTTAGCTTTAGGGTTTAGGGTTTAGCCTTTAAGGTTTAACTTTTAGGGTTTATAGTTTACATTTTACGGTTTAGCTTAAGTTTTAGCCTTATTTTTTAGCTTTAGGGTTTAGAGTTTAGGAGTTAGGATTTAGGGTTTAGGGTTAAGAGATCCTAGTTAGGGTTCGACGAGCCGGTTCCAACGCCGCTGGAATGAGTCCAATCGGAGTTCGTTTGAGTCGGTTCCCTGCTATTCCCCACTTTTTTAGTGTTCCCCAATAAACATTCCCCTAGTATATATATATAAACATCTGGGCTTGTGTTTTTCTTTTTTGCTTGTCTAAATTTAGAGGTTTCACATTGGACCCTCTATCTTTATATATATAACTAGTAATGTTAATTGTGTTACGTTGTGGGGTTTCGTTCAATTTTTATTTGGATTTAGTATAGAAACCGAAAGAAATATGCTCAAAATAATATCTACATATGTTTTACATCCACTGAAAACCATAAAAACTATTTTAAATTGGATAGCGGTACGGGCTGATTTTAAACAAATTTTAATGTAAACATAAACGCTTATTTAAATACAACTTTAATGAAAAATTTACGTCGAAACGTAAACAAACTTGAATTTATACTGACACGTGCATAAAGATAAACATGTAAGAAAATATTGTTTTGAGTTAAATGCTATTTTAGTCCCCGTGGTTTGGGTCATTTTTCCAGTTTAGTCCAAAGGTTTCATTTTTCACCTGTGAATCCAAAAAGGTTTCACCGTTGCCATTTTAGTCCAGTGGGTTAACTTCATCTATTTTTCTGTTAACGAGAAGGCCAATTCGGTCATTTGATATGGACAAATTGCCCTTCTAGTTAACAGAATTACATATAAAATGACCGAATTCGCCTTCACGTTAACAAAAAAAATAGATGAAGTTAACCCAGTGGACTAAAATGGCAACGGTAAAACCTTTTTGGACCCACAGGTGAAAAAATGAAACATTTGGACTAAACTGGCAAAATGACCCAAATCACAGGAACTAAAATGGCATTTAACTCTATTGTTTTTTAAGTTAAAGAATGGTACGGTAGATATAGGCAATGAAAGATTTGAACTAGGTCTTGTGTGAGGTTGTCAGTTCGATTCCCGAGCCCAACCGGGTTTTCGTCCCACCGTGTGTTACGCCAGATAGTTATGCTCTTGTGATGGCACAACGATTGTTAAGTGACAGTCGGCGGCGTGGTTTCCCTGGGAACGTCCAAAAAAAACCAAACTTTGAAGACAGCGTGGACTTGGTTAAGACAACATAGCCGGACCAAAGTAGAGCAATACAAAGTTCTTTGATTTAAAGAGTATGTGATAACCTTATAAATGAAGTTTACCGTTAAAAAAATATTCTTACAATATAATTTACGAGATAAAAGTAATAGGTATTCATTATTTATTTCTCTTTAATATATTTAACAAAAAAAATAATAAGAAGAAACAAGAGAAGATGGGAAATCTGATCCATTCGCATAACGTAAGAAACACATGTCCCACGTTGCGCTGTACAACACGTGCTCACCGTTACAACTGTCAAGACGTTCGGTTTCTGGCGCCAATCTGTTCAAATGTAAATTATTATTCTCAATTATTCAATAAGATCTATTAATTTGTTTGTTTTTAAGTAAATAAATAAGATCTCTTAATTTGTTTGTTTTAAGTAAATACATTATGTTTAAATACAAAGGTTGTTAACGTATAAAATGTAAAAATGATTTTACAGAGTACGTAATTTTCATTTGTTTTTACTTTATGTGTAATTTTTTATGCATGATATTGATTTCCTTCATGCATAATTTTGAAATCATTCGTATCTAATTACTTTGTACATTAAAAGTTCTTCATACACTAACTTACCAATCTTTTATGTTATGTTTATCAAGTTGGTAATAATTTTTGAAATTAACAATCTCAAACATATAACTCAAGTAGATATATATATGTGAACCATTTATAAAACGAAAACTGGATTTATGTTAACACGATTGGATTACATCACGCTTTTCGTGATCACACATATATGTAATAGCATATTTACATATTTGTAATAATATAATTTATCATCTAGCATTGATATGCATAAACGTTGCATAATTCATACAATCCATTACTAAAATAAATAACAAACAATTAACCTTTGGATAAACACATGGACAAGGTAACAATAAAAGAAAATCATTATCGTAAACCTTGTAATTGTTGGAATTGATAAAGTCGTTGAAAAATCATTGTGAGATGTATAAAACGTAAGTAAATAAGATGTTTGTCCTTCATCTCGATCCTGATTATCACAATATCACCAAACGAAAACTTATTATTACTAAATGGTTGGTGTACGCTCTTATGTTTGAGCTTTCTAAGTTTGGGATTGTTTAAGTTTAGCTCGATTTAAGCCTTTATTGAGCCGGTATCAACTTGAATACAAGTGGCTCGTTTTGTTTTAAACAAATTGTTTACACTTTCTTATTTATACGCGTAAGTTAAATATACGTCGGGATTTGATGTTGAATAGTTTGTCAAAACTAACGAGTAATGATTTCCAGGAGTAGGATCAAACACAAACCACATTTCGTATACAAAATGTAAGAACCATTTAAAAAGTGACATGTAACATCCAACCAATTATAGAGAAATGGTAAAATAATAACCTAAATAATATCAATTATCTTGAATTCTTTATAATTATGCTAACAAGCAATTAATTATTTATTTGGATCTTTCTTATGTTTTCAATGTGCCGATAAAGAAAAGTGCTCATATCATTTCACGTATGTGCTAAAATCAATTATTTTGATTAATTTTCATATGCTGATAAAGAAAAGTGCTCATATCATTTCACATATGTGATAAAATCAATTATTTTGATTAATTTTCATGTGCTAATATAATTCAAAAGTGTTACTTTTATGTATGTATTGCTTTAGTATGTTCTAATTTAACTTTTTTTTTAAATGGTAGGATTTGTTCTTATGGTTTATAGGATAAATATGGTTTGTATCGGAACCAACCCATAATTTCCATATGCAGAATTTTTGTAATGTCTCTAGTTGTAGCCGGGTAGCTAAGGAAAGATTAAAAAAACAAATATAAGCTTTTTTTTTTAACAGCATAAACTTTTCTTGCTAAGTGCAAATTTGGTATAGCCCAGTTGGTCAGGGGGTTTTTCGCTAAGTGGTTTCTTTCTGGGGAGGTCTCAGGTTCGATTCCTACTAAGTGCAAATTATGTAAATATGGGAGAACACCTCTGACCTCTGGGAGGGATTCGAACTTGGGGTGAGAGGTTTAAACAACATATGTGGAAATCCAATTGATCTACCGTTAAAAAAAAAATAAACTTTTCTTAATTTTAATAAAGTTCATCTTAATAAAACACTACCCCACCCACAATCTTACCATAGCCTGCTTACTTCCTTTTTCTTCATTATTTTTCCCTCTTCACATGATAAGAACCAACTTTGCAGTAATCTTCGTCCGTCGTTGTTCGGTTATTTTTCTTCAGATAATCTTCTTTTCACTCTTCTTTTTTTTCATTCCAACTACTTTAACACTTAACAGTGATACTTTGAAGAGTCAAACTACACATATAATAAGAGTACACACAACTATTGACAGAAATTTTATGAGAAAATCTCGAAAATAGCCATTGACCAAGTTTTATTTCCAAAATGGCCACCTCTCAAGTCTTGGGAGAGACGTTTCACCGATCCATGTGCATGGGAAGCGTTATCCAATACAAACATGACACGTGGGTAGCGTTTGAGACTTCTAAACTCCTCACATTTGGGAAGCGTCTGAGCCTTCTAGGAGATGTCTGGGACGTCTGGGTGGCGTTTGAGATTTCTGGGAAGCGTCTGAGACTTCTAGGAGACATATGAGACTTCTGGGAAGCGTCTGAGACTTCTGGAAGACGTCTGGGAGGCATCTGAGATTTCTGGGAAGCGTCACATGTCATGTTTGTATTGGATGAAGCTACAATTTGATAATCATTCTTAAAATGACGCTGTCCGTGCATATGGATCCGTAAAACATCTCTCCCAAAACTTGATAGATGACCATGTTAAAAACAGGAATCGATCAATGATCATTTTCGAGATTTTCGCAAATTTCATTCTAGGCCTACCTTCTTTGGAAAACCTTTTTGTCATATCTTCTTAAATAAGAAAATGTTTCAAGGCTTCTTATATTTTAGACCTAAAACTTTGTTTTATTTACTTTTGTTATGGTGGACCCATCCAGAAATATCAGTCAGTAATGCAATAAATATCGAGTCACGTGTCCTAATAAGTTTTTTTTTTTTTTTTTTGAAAATTACGTGTCCTAATAAGTAATAAACATGCATATCTACAAATCTATCCCATTATCCACTCCTTGTGGATTATTGCTATTGCTCTACCCCACGTCCCCACCTCAGGACTTAATTACTGAGGCTTCATGAATCATGATAAGGGTTGGGTTGGGTCAGCTGGGAAAAGGTAAGACAAACCTGAACCGGTGATACATTAGTTAAAGCCCAGCCCAGCCCACTGCCTAATACACGGCCATCCAATCTTCTTTTTTCTCTTTTTCTATGTTAAGTGGCTTTACAAAGTTAATTATATAAACAGGTTGTGTTTTTTTTTTTTTTCAATGAGGAATTCTATTCCCACACCTCATTATCTATTTGCACACCCTAGATTTTCAATACGCATCGTATAGACCTATACGATGCGTATTGAAAAAGCTAAAAAACATTGCAGACTGACAGGTACAGGTGTTGTCTGGCGGCTGGCATCATACGCATTGTATAGGCCTATACGATGCGTATTGACACCCTGAATTTTTGAAGTTTATTTTTTATGTGTTGTGTTGGGATTTTGGTGTTTTGGGTTTGTTATTGGTGTTTATTATTAGTTATTTTTCTTTTAATAAGTTTTATAATCTTTATTATTTTATATCGTTAAGTATTGTATTATTTTTATATCGTACCGTATCAGATTTTTAACTTAATATCGTATTATCGATTGTACGTAACCAAGCATACCAATCTAAACAATTAAAATAAACAATCACAAATACAAATAAACTGAAACTGCAAATTTAATTACATAATATGTTTGTACATACACAGGCAATTGTTCAAAATACATAAACCGTCAAAATATAACAAAAGTACAACGATCCTAAACCTATGGATCCTGAGTGGTGCCTGAGGGCCCCGCCCCCGCAGTGCCTGAGGTCCCCGCCCCCTGATCCGAACCGGACTGCTCACCACGCCGGAATGCCTGGATCGCCTCCATGAGAAGACGCTCCATACGGCCGTGAGCGGCCTCCATCCGCGCCTGCATCCGGTCCTCCAACTCATGTAACGCACGTGCCACAACTGGATCGAGCTCGTCGTTGAATACGTGCTGGGGGTACTGAGGCACCCCATGTGACTGCGGCTGCTATGCCGGAGTACCTAAGAAAATGGAGGCGGCGGCGGAGATGGTGATAGCTCAACGTGGTCACCAACGTCGTCATCGGAGTCGTCGTCGTCATCGCCCTCTACGGCATCACCATCTGCCGGCTGACCCTCACCCTGTGCCAGCTTCGGAAGCAACTCTGGTAGCTCGTCTGGGAGAGCGGCGGGGGCGAACACCTGCCCGTTCCCTCCTATAAGTCGCAGACCGAGCCCAGGGAAGTCACGCGTCACGTGCATGCCGATCAGGGTTGTGACAACTCGAGTTTCTGACTTTCACTTTCGCATTAAATGCGCGTTGACTTTGACTGTTTAGTAGTTGACTTGTTGGATTTGTAATTGTACGCGTTGTGTTTTAATGAAACGTGTTGTCATTGTGCATACATGTAACTACTTGTGGTTGTAAAAGATGATATTGGAATTATTATTTAATACACTTGGTCTAGATCACGAAACATGGCATACAGTTCGAAGGATTCGAAGGACCACGAAACATATCCTTCGATTCGAAGGATCAACTTTCGGTCCGAAGGATCTCGAAACATATCCTTCGACCAAGGACCCTATCCTTCGACATCCTTCGGCCCAGCCTTTCTAATGGGCTTGGCCCATTTCGGTGATAAGTTTAAATACGTGACTGCATGTAAGTCATCAGTTAGTTTTTCAAAAACCCTAGTTCTATTGTGTGTGTGTGACGGCATATAGCAGACCTACTCTCTGTTCGAAGGATTCCATTCCGTAATCCAGATTTCCGGTTAGTATGTGATGTTGTTTATGATGCTATGATTTCATAAATTTTTCCAGTTGTCTTGCAATATGTTTGTATGTTAACCAGACACGTATGTTAATCAAATATGAATGTTAATCGGATATAGGTGTTAATCGGATGTGTATGCTAATCGGATATATTGTGATGATGTTGATTATGGTAAACGAAAACGAAACAAGTGAACACGGTTTGGTTAGTTTAAACACAAAGATCTAAACCTGCTATCAATTAGGATCTTTGGTATTCTGTTCGGATTATTAATCAATATTATAGATCGATTGTAGTGAGGAATCGTGCTTGTATGATACTCGTTATGTAGATGTACCGTTAAGATTTGGTACTTGTTGTGATTTGTTTTGACATGCATGATAGATGATGATTGTTAATGATGATGACGGCTGTAGATGATTAGGGTTTCTGTTTCTGTAATTGACTGCGTGATATCCGTAACTGATTGTGATCAAACGTAACTGATATGTATCGAAAGATACTTGCTACTCGAAACACAGTTATTGTCGAAAGATACTTGTTAGTCGAAACATAGTTGAGACCGAAAGATACATGTCCTTCGAAGGATAGCTTTGACCGAAGGATAGCTTTGACCGAAAGATAGCTTTGACCGAACCATAGTAACTTTGACCGAAAGATAGTTTGGACCGAACCATAACTTTCGGTCCGAAGGATAGTTGTGATAACTGTTGTCGAAAGATAATAGCTAGATTCGAAAGATACTAGGGACTTATGAATCTACTTTGAAAGATGGAATTATATGCTTGATTTATTTGGCATGCCATGCTTGATGAACGTTAACATTTGTATTCGTGCAAAATATACGTGTTGTGCCGATATGCAAACTGACTGCTATGTGAACATTAAATTGCATGCGTATCATTGCGAACATGAACTGATTTGTTATACGTGCATACAATAGGACGTGATTAATTACTAGTGAGCGCATAACCTAGCATACCGAGCAAACCAAGGTGAGTTCACACGAGCCAAGGCATGGGTTCCCAGGGTGGGAATGGGTTGGATGATTACTTGTGCATACTTTGATATTATAACGAACGATTAAACTGTTGATGCTTACGAACTGCCTTCGCACACACCCTGGTCGGTAAAGACTATGGTCGCGAACAAACTACTCAACTGCCTTCGCACACACCCTGGTCGGTAAAGACTATGGTCGCGAATTGATTAACCGCCTTCGCACACACCCTGGTCGGTAAAGACTATGGTCGCGAACTATTCGAACCTAATCTTCGCACACCTGCCTGGGAGGCCGCGATGGAACTAATCATATGGAACGTAACGATTAAACCATTACTCACACTATACGATATTGAACTTTAAACTGTGAACTCGCTCAACTAGTTTGTTGATTATCTGCTGCATGCCTTGCAGGACCTTAGGTACTTTTGGAGCTTGCACTGGAGGAGCGGGACGTTGTGGGCAGTGGATTATGAACGCTATGTTTAAACTTTTCAAATAATTGAACTTATGGTTTACTTGGGTTATTTACTTATGCTTCCGCTACTGATACTATGTTTGTTTTGAAACATCAATTGTATTGAATGAGATTTTACGAACTACTTTATTTATGTTATGCTATGTTCAATATGATTGATGGCTTGATCCTGGTCAGTCACGCTCCCAAGCGGCGGTGTTCCGCGTGGTGGATTTTGGGGGTGTGACAGATTGGTATCAGAGCCATTGGTTATAGAGAACTTGGTTTTAATATGGAAAAACGTTTTTATTAAAACCAGACTATAACCAGAACAGTGCTCTCAACGATCCACAACGACGCTTCGCTCCACGTGCAAGACTCAACTTCCTAGGTAATAAGGTTTATGTTTATTGCCTACATGCTAGAATTTGCATAGAACTTTGCTCGTAGTATGCTTACATTACCTTGCTCACAACTTGATATTGCATGAGAATACTTATGTGCTTACACTCTTCTGTCATCGCACTATTTGCGAACCTTTCTCACTTATGTTGCCTTTGATGTGAAGATCAATGGCCGCACGAATTACCATGACTCAAGCCCAGCTAGAGGCTCTCGTTGCTGCGGCAGTTGCAGCCGCCCAAGCAGGTAGTATACCCTGCAGTATAGACACTAGGATCTTTAGATCCTACATTAATTCTCGTACTTAACTTTGCCCTATTCGTATACAATAGGTCAACCCGCTCAGCAACAACCTGGGTGCACCTTCAAAAATTTCATGGATTGTCGTCCTAGTTCGTTCAGTGGCACGGAGGGAGCAGTCGGACTCCTCCACTGGTTTGAAAAGCTCGAGTCGGTTTTCGAAATGTGTGAATGCCCTGAGGCTCGCAGGGTGAAGTTCGCCACTGGCACACTTGAAGGGATTGCGCTCACTTGGTGGAACGCACAAGTGCAGATCTTAGGGTTGGCAGCTGCTAACGCCACACCCTGGAATGAATTCAAAGAACTGATCAAGAGGGAATACTGCACTAGAGAAGACATTCACAAGTTGGAGGACGAGTTGTATAACTTGAAAATGGTTGGTTCAGAAATCGAAGCTTACACCAAGAGATCGAATGAGTTGGCTGTGTTATGTCCAACTATGGTGGACCCTCCATACAAGCGTATTGAGTTGTATCTCAAAGGTTTGGCGCCAGAAATACAGAGCCACGTTACCTCGGCTAATCTCAACAACATCCAGGAAATCCAGCGTCTCGCTCATCGCATCACCGATCAGGCAGTGGATCAGAACAAACTGCCAAAGCGTATCAGTGCTACTGCTGCCACTACAGCTGCTACTTCAGTCACTCCAACTGCTACTACTTCTGCCACACCCAGCGAGAATAAAAGAAAGTGGGACGGGGATTCCAGCAGGGGATCAGCGTCTGTTCAGTCCCAAACTCAGCACCGTCGCATCAACGATTACCAGAGTCCGAGCCAGCAATCATCGGGCAGTCAGGGACATAGTGGTTATAAGGGAAATCACCCGTGGTGTAACAGGTGCAACAAACACCACAGTGGAAGATGTCGCAGGAGTCAATGTCAAAGATGTCACAAGCCGGGTCATGAGGCTAAAGATTGTAGAAGCTCGCGTCCAGCAAACCAGCACCAGCAACTTCCACCGCCAGCTCCACAGAATCAGCAGCAGCAGCCACAGCGTGGAAACCGGGGGTGTTTCCAGTGTGGGGCTGAAGGTCACTACAAACGCGATTGCCCTCAGTTGAACCAGAATCGCAATAACAACAACAACCAGGGCAACGGGAATAACAACAATAATCAGAACCACGGGGGAAACAACAACAACAACGGCAATGAAGCTCGTGGTCGTGCTTTTGTGTTGGGTCGAGGAGATGCAGTGAATGATCCCAATGTGGTTATGGGTAAGTTTCTTCTCGACGATATTTATGTTACTGTCTTATTTGATTCGGGTGCTGATACAAGCTATATGTCATTGAAAATGAGTAAATTATTAAAACGTACACCAACACCCCTAGACACCAAACATGTTGTAGAACTAGCCAATGGTAAAAGTGTAGAAGCCGCTCAGGTAGTCAAGGGTTGTAGTATTGTTCTAGCGGGTCAGACTTTCTCGATTGATCTCATACCCATAGTTTTGGGTAGTTTCGACGTCGTCATTGGTATGGATTGGTTATCCCAACATCATGCGGAGATCTTATACAAAGAAAAAGTTATTCGTATTCCTCGCTCCAGTCAGGAACCTCTCGAAGTACAGGGTGACAAGAGTGGTGCTGTGGTTGGCATCATCTCTTACTTAAAGGCGCAGAAATGTTTACGAAAAGGACATACTGCCATTCTGGAACTTGTCACTGACGCATCAGCAAAGGAAAAGAAGCTGGAGGATATACCAGTTGTGAGAGATTTTCCTCAAGTGTTTCCTGAAGATTTACCTGGTTTACCTCCTCATCGTCAAGTCGAGTTTCAAATTGAATTAGCTCCAGGAGCAGCACCAATAGCCCGCGCACCGTATCGTTTAGCTCCAACCGAATTGGAAGAACTGTCGAAGCAGCTACAAGAGCTCTTGGAAAAGGGCTTTATTCGTCCAAGCACTTCGCCTTGGGGAGCTCCAGTGTTATTTGTGAAGAAGAAAGACGGTACGTTCAGGATGTGCATCGACTACCGCGAACTCAATAAGGTGACGGTGAAGAACCGTTATCCTCTTCCGCGCATAGATGACCTATTCGACCAGTTGCAAGGGTCGTGTTACTATTCCAAGATTGATTTAAGGTCAGGGTATCATCAACTGAGAGTCCGGGATGAGGACGTCTCCAAAACCGCTTTCAGAACTCGCTACGGTCATTACGAGTTTCTTGTCATGCCATTCGGGCTTACAAACGCGCCTGCAGTCTTCATGGATCTTATGAACAGGGTGTGCAAACCCTATCTCGACAAGTTTGTTATCGTTTTCATCGACGACATTTTGATTTACTCCAAGAGTCAGGAGGAGCACGAGCAGCACTTACGCCTTATCTTGGAACTTCTTCGAAAGGAGCAACTGTACGCAAAGTTTTCAAAATGCGACTTCTGGCTTCGTGAAGTCCACTTCTTAGGCCATGTGGTGAACAAGGATGGGATTCATGTCGATCCATCCAAGGTTGATTCGATCAGAAACTGGCCAGCACCACGTACACCGACAGAAATACGCCAATTCTTGGGTTTGGCGGGTTACTACAGGCGATTTATTAAAGACTTCTCAAAGATCGCGCAACCACTTACTATGCTAACACAGAAAGGTGTCGTTTACAGATGGGGTAATACGCAAGAGACCGCTTTTCAGTACTTAAAAGATAGGCTTTGCAGCGCACCTATTCTCTCATTGCCAGAGGGCACGGATGACTTCGTGGTTTATTGTGACGCATCGATACAGGGGCTTGGATGTGTATTGATGCAACGTGATAAAGTGATAGCCTACGCTTCTCGGCAACTCAAGGTTCATGAACGGAACTACACGACGCACGATTTAGAGCTGGGAGCTGTTGTTTTCGCGCTTAAGATATGGCGACACTACCTGTACGGTACCAGGTGCACGATTTACACCGATCACAGGAGTCTCGAGCATATTCTTAAGCAAAAGGATTTGAATATGCGTCAACGGAGATGGGTTGAACTTCTGAATGACTACGAATGCGCCATCAAGTATCATCCAGGCAAGGCCAATGTTGTGGCTGATGCCCTCAGTCGGAAAGACTCTCTACCTAAGCGCGTGCGAGCGCTACAGCTTACTATTCAGTCCAGTCTTCCTGCACAGATACGAGCTGCTCAGTTAGAAGCACTGAAACCCGAAAACGTTAAAGCTGAAGCCTTACGCGGCTCAAGGCAACGCATGGAACAAAAGGAAGACGGCGCCTACTATGTAACGGGGCGTATTTGGGTCCCACTTTATGGCGGTTTACGCGAACTTGTAATGGATGAAGCTCACAAGTCTCGCTACTCGGTACATCCAGGGTCGGATAAAATGTACCACGACATCAGCACTACTTATTGGTGGCCTAGTATGAAGGCTCACATCGCTACGTACGTTGGTAAATGCTTAACCTGTGCGAGAGTCAAGGTTGAATATCAGAAACCAGCAGGTCTACTTCAGCAGCCCAAGATACCGCAGTGGAAATGGGAAGAAATTTCCATGGATTTCGTTACGGGCTTACCTAGATCCCAGCGTGGGAATGACACTATTTGGGTGATCGTTGATCGACTCACAAAGTCTGCTCACTTCTTGGCTATCAAAGAAACGGATAAGTTTTCTACTTTAGCAGACATTTACTTGAAAGAAGTTGTTTCGAGGCACGGGGTGCCCACCTCTATTATTTCGGATCGCGATGCACGATTCACGTCAGAGCTTTGGCAAGCGATGCACAAATCCTTCGGCTCACGGTTAGACATGAGCACAGCATATCACCCTCAGACGGATGGGCAGTCTGAGCGCACGATTCAAACTCTAGAAGACATGCTTCGAGCGTGTGTCATCGATTTCGGCAACGGCTGGGAAAAACACCTCCCTTTAGTGGAGTTTTCATACAATAATAGTTACCACACCAGCATTCAAGCCGCTCCATTTGAGGCATTGTACGGACGTAAATGCCGGTCACCTCTCTGTTGGGCAGAGGTGGGGGATAGTCAAATTACGGGTCCAGACATTGTAGTGGACGCCACAGAAAAGATAGCACAGATACGGCAACGCATGGCGGCAGCACGCGATCGTCAGAAAGCTTACGCGGACAAGCGTAGAAAACCATTGGAATTTGAGGTCGGGGACCGGGTTTTATTGAAAGTTTCACCCTGGAAGGGTGTGGTTCGATTCGGTAAACGAGGCAAACTGAATCCGCGGTACGTCGGACCATTCGAAATCTTAGAAAAGATTGGCAAAGTAGCCTACAGATTAAAACTACCAGCTGAACTCGGTGCAGTTCACAATGTATTTCACGTGTCGAATCTGAAGAAATGCCTATCAGATGAGACCCTTATAGTTCCTTTTAAGGAACTCACTATCGACGAGCGGTTGCAGTTCGTCGAGGAACCAGTTGAAATCACGGACCGGGATGTTAAGGTCCTCAAACACAAGAGAATCCCTCTTGTTCGAGTTCGTTGGAACTCCCAGCGTGGCCCAGAGTATACCTGGGAACGCGAAGACCAGATGAAAGAAAAGTACCCCCAGCTATTCGAAACCAATGCATCCACTTCTGAGGCTGAAGCTACTACTACTGAATTTCGGGACGAAATTCCAAATCAACGGGGGGATGATGTGACACCCCAGGAAAACCAGTGAACGATGTAACTTACCTAGCTTCCTCAGTGAGTGCGTACCAAATTTCGGGACGAAATTTCTTTTAAGTTGGGGATAATGTGACAACTCGAGTTTCTGACTTTCACTTTCGCATTAAATGCGCGTTGACTTTGACTGTTTAGTAGTTGACTTGTTGGATTTGTAATTGTACGCGTTGTGTTTTAATGAAACGTGTTGTCATTGTGCATACATGTAACTACTTGTGGTTGTAAAAGATGATATTGGAATTATTATTTAATACACTTGGTCTAGATCACGAAACATGGCATACAGTTCGAAGGATTCGAAGGACCACGAAACATATCCTTCGATTCGAAGGATCAACTTTCGGTCCGAAGGATCTCGAAACATATCCTTCGACCAAGGACCCTATCCTTCGACATCCTTCGGCCCAGCCTTTCTAATGGGCTTGGCCCATTTCGGTGATAAGTTTAAATACGTGACTGCATGTAAGTCATCAGTTAGTTTTTCAAAAACCCTAGTTCTATTGTGTGTGTGTGACGGCATATAGCAGACCTACTCTCTGTTCGAAGGATTCCATTCCGTAATCCAGATTTCCGGTTAGTATGTGATGTTGTTTATGATGCTATGATTTCATAAATTTTTCCAGTTGTCTTGCAATATGTTTGTATGTTAACCAGACACGTATGTTAATCAAATATGAATGTTAATCGGATATAGGTGTTAATCGGATGTGTATGCTAATCGGATATATTGTGATGATGTTGATTATGGTAAACGAAAACGAAACAAGTGAACACGGTTTGGTTAGTTTAAACACAAAGATCTAAACCTGCTATCAATTAGGATCTTTGGTATTCTGTTCGGATTATTAATCAATATTATAGATCGATTGTAGTGAGGAATCGTGCTTGTATGATACTCGTTATGTAGATGTACCGTTAAGATTTGGTACTTGTTGTGATTTGTTTTGACATGCATGATAGATGATGATTGTTAATGATGATGACGGCTGTAGATGATTAGGGTTTCTGTTTCTGTAATTGACTGCGTGATATCCGTAACTGATTGTGATCAAACGTAACTGATATGTATCGAAAGATACTTGCTACTCGAAACACAGTTATTGTCGAAAGATACTTGTTAGTCGAAACATAGTTGAGACCGAAAGATACATGTCCTTCGAAGGATAGCTTTGACCGAAGGATAGCTTTGACCGAAAGATAGCTTTGACCGAACCATAGTAACTTTGACCGAAAGATAGTTTGGACCGAACCATAACTTTCGGTCCGAAGGATAGTTGTGATAACTGTTGTCGAAAGATAATAGCTAGATTCGAAAGATACTAGGGACTTATGAATCTACTTTGAAAGATGGAATTATATGCTTGATTTATTTGGCATGCCATGCTTGATGAACGTTAACATTTGTATTCGTGCAAAATATACGTGTTGTGCCGATATGCAAACTGACTGCTATGTGAACATTAAATTGCATGCGTATCATTGCGAACATGAACTGATTTGTTATACGTGCATACAATAGGACGTGATTAATTACTAGTGAGCGCATAACCTAGCATACCGAGCAAACCAAGGTGAGTTCACACGAGCCAAGGCATGGGTTCCCAGGGTGGGAATGGGTTGGATGATTACTTGTGCATACTTTGATATTATAACGAACGATTAAACTGTTGATGCTTACGAACTGCCTTCGCACACACCCTGGTCGGTAAAGACTATGGTCGCGAACAAACTACTCAACTGCCTTCGCACACACCCTGGTCGGTAAAGACTATGGTCGCGAATTGATTAACCGCCTTCGCACACACCCTGGTCGGTAAAGACTATGGTCGCGAACTATTCAAACCTAATCTTCGCACACCTGCCTGGGAGGCCGCGATGGAACTAATCATATGGAACGTAACGATTAAACCATTACTCACACTATACGATATTGAACTTTAAACTGTGAACTCGCTCAACTAGTTTGTTGATTATCTGCTGCATGCCTTGCAGGACCTTAGGTACTTTTGGAGCTTGCACTGGAGGAGCGGGACGTTGTGGGCAGTGGATTATGAACGCTATGTTTAAACTTTTCAAATAATTGAACTTATGGTTTACTTGGGTTATTTACTTATGCTTCCGCTACTGATACTATGTTTGTTTTGAAACATCAATTGTATTGAATGAGATTTTACGAACTACTTTATTTATGTTATGCTATGTTCAATATGATTGATGGCTTGATCCTGGTCAGTCACGCTCCCAAGCGGCGGTGTTCCGCGTGGTGGATTTTGGGGGTGTGACAAGGGTAGCACGTGTCAAAAAGCTCGGCTCCATCACGCCCCTCTCCGAGAATAATTGGTCCTGCTGGGGAACAAGGCCCAAGGAGACGGCGACACGTGTGATGTACGCCCCCCCCCCCCCTGTACAGCACAGACCTATCCTGCCTGTGGAACGCCGTCGCGAACCACTGGGCTAGGCAGCGATGGAGGGCGCACCTCTCCCCCCATATAAGGCTGTACAGGTAAAAGAGATCCCCCTGAGTGCACCACTCGCGACTCTGCTCGCGTGGTGCTATAGAAGTAGGGCCGTTCAAATCGCTCGCCGCTCGTTCGGAAATTGCTCGAAAAATGCTCGTTCGATTTGACGCTCGGTTGTAAACGAGCCGCTCTACTCGGTTCGGTTTGTAAACGAGCCAAGCATGAGAAAAGGTTCGCTCGGCTCGGTTGAGCTCGAATTATTATTTTTAATTAATAATTAGTGTATATATATACATACATACACATTTACACATACATATATAAACATGTATATACACATATATATACACAAATATAAATTATACATATATATACACACACACACCTATATACACACACACATTACACATACATATATACTTAAATATAAATTAATTTATAGTTTTATATATGCCACTCTATTAGATTTTGGTCCCTACATACAAATTTACAACGATATCTATACGTATTAGCCCAACCGCGTCAATAAAAAAATTAATATCAAAACCTAAAAGTTAAATCCTAAACCGATAAACGACAAGTTGCTCATCGCCTCAATGTTTCATGTCGTTACCCTAAGTCGATCGTCTCCTTCTCTCAACATAATTGTTCGTGCAATATAATCATCGCCTCATCGGCCACAACATTGTTATTCATAAGAAAAATATTCTGTCATGAAACGAGCATGTTATTAAAGACATAAAAACTTGAGACTAAAATTGTCACTAGCTCTCTTAGCGAATTCAATCGGGCGACACGGTTGTCCAAGTCGCTCGAACTTCGCTCGACGCTCGCTCGGAATATTTACTGCTCGAAAAATGCTCGCTTGATTTGAGGCTCGGTTTTAAATGAGCCGCTCCGCTCGGTTCGGTTTGTAAACGTGCCAAGCATGAGCAAAGGTCCGCTCGGTTCGGCTCGGCTCGTGAACAGCCCTATATAGAAGTGGCAATAAGCTTGTGTAGGTAGCGGTAGAGGGGATCGGTGATAAAGGAAGCCCTCTGCTTCGACGTCGTGCCGAAGGGACGCGTGCTGATCACATGCCAGAACCTCATCAGAGTCGTACGCGGGGCCATCCATATGTCGTCGTTGTAGATGGGGGTGTCTAACTCCTCCACCCTGTAAAGGTCGCAGTGCTCAGCAAACCGTCTGAGTGACATCAAATGCCACTGCCCCGCTAGACGAAAGCTGACCACTATCCACGGGTCGTCCTCGTCGTCATCCTCCTCCGGACGATCTTCAGGCCTGGGAGCGAAGTCGAAACTCGACAAAAACTCGCACGCCATGACCATGTAAGACGACGTGTATGCAATATCGAACAACCTGTCACACAGTATGGTTAGTATGCATGTTGTATACAAAACAAAGAAAAAACAGTAACACATAGTATACCTCGACCATGGAGTATCGTGTCCGATGAACTGTCGGGCTCTCGCTGACTCATCGACCTCTTCTAGAGCTCCCTAATCGTGGGCGTCGTGGCCGCCGATCTCCATACGACGAAACTTTTCACACCTGTGATAAGCCTCGCTCCCCTCATCGAACCTCAGATAATCATTCTCCAACAGGGGATCCTCTCCAGGGTCAGCACCACGCCCGCGCCTACGTCCAGCACCACGCCCACGGCCGCTTCCACGTCCACGTCCACCAGGCACCGCCACCGCGATCAACGCCCCCGCCGCTCCATGTGCGCGGCCACGTCCACCTCCACCGCCACCTCGACCGCCACCTCCACCGCCACCTCCCCGGCCTCTCCCTCTACCAATAGCGACTTCCATATCTGCATGATTAAACAATTTTAATCAAATTTTTTTTTCCAAAATATAACAATTTTTATTTAATTTTAAAAAAATATAACACCGCCACCTCCCCGGACGACCCCGACTATATATTATGAAACGGGATCAGGAGAAAACGCTCAAAAGTGTGAGAATGATGAGAACGCTTCCTGGCCCAACACGTGTCACGCCGCTTAGAGAAGGGCGGAGGGGCTTTTTTGTCCTTTTATATTTCCTTTTTTAAACGCGTGTCACTTCATCTTTCCATTTTTTGGCGTTTAATAAATACGCGACGTTTTTATTGTTTTTAGATCAGGATCATAGTAAATATTTTGGCGTTTTAAGTATTGTTTTGGCGTTTTTACTGTTTTTTAGATCAAAATGCAGGCCTTTAATGTAAAAAAACATTAGTAATTTTCTTGATTTTATTATATCAAGTGTTGTGTCATGTAGGATACAGCCTATAATGTGACAGGCAATTATGGTGTTTTGAAAAGATAAATAAATTCAATTTTCCATGTAGTGACTTTTAATATAATTAATGTTTGGCAATAATGATACCGTTTCTTCATTTTACTGTTTTAGCAATTACTGTTTCTTTCAATTTTCATTTGTCAATTAGTGTTGATTTTTACAGTAATACTTTGTTTGCGTTTTTTGGCGTTTTATATAGCAACATCGTGCTTTGCTAGCATTCATTCTCACAGTTTTTCACACTATCAGGCGTTTTGGTGTTTGTAGTTTTTGGCGGTTTATACTCATTTTTTTTTTAAATTAGTAGAGAATTAGATAATAAACAACAGAGAATTAGATAACAAACAATAGAAAATGAAAAAAAATTAAAAATTATAATCTAATTTCTCATCCAAATCTTCACTGTCATCAGCCTCTTCTACTTTAACCTTTTTGGCGTTTTGAACCTGTTTTTGAATACCTTATGTAGATCCTTATTTTCCTACATAACGTCCGTCTTTAGAAGATGCTTATTTTTTGTGGCATCCTTTATTGTGGGTCGATATATACTTGTTTGATGACATGTTGAAGACCAACGCCTGCTCTAATGTATTGATCCCTTCATGCCATCAATATATCCATCAAGAACAAAGTGACATGATGTCATATCAGTGTCATGAGTCTTTTTTTTCTTGAATATTTGTCCATCTCATTCAGCAAAAGATTATAGAGATACCCAACTCAGAGAAGAATCCATTCAGTGAAACTTCATTCAGATCAATACTCAATATAGAAGAATCGAGGTTCTGCATCTGTGGCTTTTTTAACTATTATTTTTGGCGTTTTGAAGTGAATGGTTTCTAGGAAATATGGCGTTTGTTTTTGGTTTGTGTCAGTTGATTGTGCAGAGACGTCTCCCTTATAGGATGTTTTTGGGGCGTAGTTTAGGCGGGATTTTATTTATAATAAATGATATTAATAAAGTAGCCGTCTTTTCAGTTACTGTGTATTTTTACTGTTTTTTGTTCAGCTTTTTATGAGTTTTTAGGGTCATAGACTTTCCATCTCCCAAGTTTGGCGTTTTTTAATGGCTTTAAGTAGTTTTTGGCGTTTTTTTTTTTTCATTTTAGCTTTTATTAATATTTCTGCAAACTACTTTCATTATAGTTTGGGAGTTTTTGGCGTTTTTACTGCATTATGGCGTTTCACATGCATTATGACTGTTTGGCGTTTTATTAATATAATGTATTTTTTTATTCTAAGTTGAAAAATACATAACAAACAACAGAAAAAGAAACACATTTTATAAACACATTTTATGAATGGTGGGGATTGGAAGATGTTAGGTGGTGATTAGTAGTGATGGGAGTGGTGGTGGCCGGAGGTTATGGGAGGGTGGTGGTCGAAGGTTTGTGGAAGGTGGTGGTGAGAGGATGTTGGGTGGTGGTGATGGTGGTTCTGATCTAGTAGAAGAAGATAAAGGATTTAGGTTTTTAATAACAAGGGCATTTTAGTAATTTCACATCCACTTAACACCAAAAACTAACCCCTATCCGCGCCAAGGACTATCTGGGAACGAAATTGCAAAAGTTGGGGACTATAGCTGTAATTTTAAAAAGTTAGGGACTAAAGGTAAAAAATGAACAAATCACAGGGACTATCTGAACATTTTTCTCTTTTTTATATTAGTTGTTATGTTTTCTGCTCATCATTGACTACATTGTTTCAATTAGTTTAATTTAAATTAAGAGTAAATTACAAGTTTTGTCCTTTATATTTACATCAAATTTCAGGCGCTGTCCTTTAGGCTAAAAGTTGACAGGCGGTGTCCTTTACCTTTTAAAATCTTGCACGTTTTGTCCTTTAAGCCAAACCTAGTTAGAAATCACAGTTAAAATATATCATGTGCAAGGCACATGAGGGTACAATTGTCTTTTTCCCTCAACCCTTTCTATTTCCCCCTTTATAACCCTCACAACCCTCAATTTGATGACAAAGAAGACCTAATCCTATCTCAAATCAAATATCTGATGAAATCAGAAGAATCCAAAGAATTGCGATGTACAAATCTGAGAGTTTTATGGCTTTAATTCAACGAGAAACATGGTGTACGAATCCAAGAAAAACGAAGATTTCAGATCCAATTTACGGAGATAGAGAAAGCTTCAGGAATTTCATATATGGTGAAGTCTCTCATTCTGTCTCCTTCCTCTTTCAGATCTGATTTACAACGCCTGTAAAGACGGTTGCAGGTGAGTGGCCTGTAAAGGCGGTTGCATGTGAGTGGCTGAGCAGTTGCATAGAATTCTTACTCAACTAAGTTTGCTGTTTTTGATTAGGGAACATATCAGATCTGATGAGCAGAGTCATTGATATCTGTTTCCACAAAACATCATGTCCAGTTCCTTGACCATCTAATAAGAGGAGAGGGTATCGCCCCTCTTGTTTGTTATGGTGATATGGATCAGGATGATCGCAAGATTAATATCTCAAGATTTTGATCACGGAAGACTATGCTTCTTATTGTGACAGATGTTGCCACTAGAGGAATCGACATCCCACTGCCTGACAATGTTATAAATTGGGATATTCCTTGTAAACCGAAACTTTGTTGCACCGGGTGGGTAGGGTTGGTCGGACTGGTACTGCATTTTCTTTTGTGACATCTGAAGACATGGTGTATCTTCTTGACCTACATCTTTTTCTCTCTAGGCCTATTAGGCATGTACCTACTGAGGAAGAGGTTTTGCGAGATATGAAGGGGGTTATTGCAAAGAGTGATCAGGCAATGGCCAATGGAGAAACTGTGTATGGGCGTCTCCCCCAAACAACTATTGATCTTGTTGCAGATAGAGTTTTTAAATAACTTTTTATTTTTTATACAATAGTCCCTTGATATAAGTTGTAACGCCCGGCTATTTTGTACTTTCCAATTATAGCAAGTCTTGTTCGTATTTCTATTTTTGGAAGTCTTGTGTTCTTATAATCGTTTTTTTCGTTGTATCGTTGTGTAATCTAGACTTTGATCGTAATAAAATTTGTTATTTCATACAAATTATACTTATACGTATCGATTCATTATACATTTTATACATGCTTACATGTTATGCAATACTTGGGTTATACGTTACTAATGTCAAATGCATACGCGCAACCGATGCTCGACATATTGGTACTCATACGTGCTTGTTAACTATTAAATACGTGGTTGAATTCTAATATAATAATAATAATAATAATAATAATAACAATAATAATAATAATAATAATAATAATAATAATAATAATAATAATAATAATAATAATGTAACAATACTACATGAACGTAAGTTCATGAAACAAAAATAAAACATATATGATGGTAGGATTAAAAAATTTAGAAGTGGTGTACATGTCCGATCAGTTGGCTGATTTTAATGTTCTTTTCTTTTTGAATGCTTATGAATCATCTATACTTTTATTACTACAATAGTTAATTATAGGTGAACTTCATATAATATGTGTAATATGTATAACATCCAATTATATGTCATAATGAAAAAAAAGGGAAAGATGTTATAACAGCCTCTCGGCCGCAATGCCCAAGGCAACAACTTTCATTTTTTTTTAATTGTTGTAACACCCAACTACTTATATTAAATGCCAACCAACCCAACCCTAATCCATCCCCTATAAATACCAAGTCATCTCCAAGACATTTTCCACTTTTACAATCCTAAAGCACTCTCAAAACTCTCTCTAAACCATTCTAAATTCGAGCAATATCAGATTTTCGGCCAGATTCAGCAAGCTCCACTAAAGTGAGCATAACTTCTTCATTTCTCATCCGTTTTAGCCCATTCTTTTTCCAGAGCGCTTGGCTTGACCTTGGCTTCGATTCTAGGGGTGTTTCACAGCAAACAAGTCCCTGGAACTCCGGCAAAAAGGCTTCAAAGGCCACTGTTCAAGTTTGTTTTCATTAATCTTTGTTTAAACATGAGTCTAACTCACTCAAACCCACGTCCTTATGCTTATAACCACTTCTATGGTTAGTTAAGCTTAAAAACGGGGCTGAGACATACAAAATCAAAGGTTAATCCTCAAATACTTTGTGTTTTGTTTAGGGTTTTTGACCCACAAGTGGTGTTCAAGCTTCAAGCTTGATAAAGGTGTGATTGTGGACTAACTTGGGTTGTCCAATCTAAAATCCCCACATCCCTTGATGATTTCTCATAGTGTAGATGTTTCTTATTCTTGTATTCATATTAGTTCATGACCCTCCTTGTATGTTATTACATCAAGTGTAGTGGTGAACCATAAGAGGTACCTAAATGGAAGCTTGTTCTTCCTACCTCCTACATGAATTCTATGACACAATAGAGGTACCTAAATGAAGATTATCTTCTACCTCATGCTTGATTAATGGACTAAATAATACCTATAATACTTATACATATATTTACTATTCGAACTCTTGATGATGGACTTGTGTTCATTCGTCAAAGTAGTAGAATACATCATCCAAGACATAAGACTTGTTACGATTCTAATGAGTATACTACTCATGAAAACATTAACCTTTGAGGTTTCATAGTGTCAAGAACAAGTACTTAATGTTGAAGGATGATTACTTTCGAATACATATGTTCTTGTGTTTTAACTTCCTAAAATCCCTAAATCTTCCAAATGCCCAAACTCACACACCTATATTTCCTTTGTGTAGAAGGACTTGGTGTTCCAAACTCCTAATCAATCAACTCACTCGCGGGATTATCAAGTAGAAGACTTGCAAAACCGTGAGTATACTCGCAACCCCCTTTTTATGTTTACCACTTTTTGGGGTGTAACATGTTTTACTATTAAACTACACTTAAACTTATTCTTTATGCAATTCACAAAACAATCCTTATACATGAATACTATGTTATGATACTTGATGCTTACGTGGACCATACTTATGTGATATGTTTTAGTCATTAGCTCTCACGAGCATCCCTTCAACATGTATAGCGCTATAGGAGTAACGCACCGCCCCCTTTAAACTTGGGTCATGTTGAATTAAATAAACTTTCTTGCGTAAACAGAGGTTGGCTAGAAATATTGCATGCCATGTTAGGTTGATCTCGTATAGACTTAGTTGCCATGTGGATTCATTTTAAACTTTTAAACTTATACTTATACTTATGCTTAAACTTGTATACTCGCCTTTGCTTTTGCATTGAATTGTATTTTAAACATGTTACAGGTTGATGATGACGATGCTATGAAAAGAAGTAGCGTTGATGCCTAGATACACATATAGACGTTTAGGTTTAATATGTTGTATCAATTTTGCTTATGTTGTTATGTACTTCTTTGAACTTGTTGTATTTGAATTCCTTGTAATGTTGACAATTTACCTTATGAAATGAAATCGATTTACTAAATATTGTCACAAATAGCGTTATGAAGTCTCTTGCAATCTTCACACTTCGTCTCATCCCGATGTTTCCGCCATTGGTTGGGGTGTGACAGATTGGTATCAGAGCCATAACTATAGGGAGTTAGGTAGAATTGCCATGTTCGACCTAGTCTATAGTAGGAACCATATTTTTTACCATTCTTGTTATATGCTTAAAATGTTATTCTTCCTACTTTGCTTCTTCCTCTTCTCTTTGGTCTTAATACTTACATAATGTCTTTCCTAAGACATTTTACACAACACACTTGAAGACTTGAAGACACTCTTTATACAAAGAGACGAGTTTACCAAAATAGGCGTGAAACCCACAATTTGGTGAACGACTCTCATTCCGCCTATTCTTATTTTTGCACGAAATTTCGCCATTTAGCTAGGAGTGAAACCCACATCTAAATGGTAAATTTCCAATTCAACTCTAGTGGACCCTCGTCAAAGTGTTGAAATTTATTTTGACCCGACGAGTACTAACCACATTAGGGTACGAAATCTTCAAGTTAGGGGTGAAACCCGCACCTTGTCAATTAAGTCCCACTCCTCGATTTTCGATCTCGCCAAAGTCCCGATTGTTTCAATCGATTAGAGACGTGTAGTAACTGGAAGGGTAAGATACCGTTAATCGCTTCTCGACGAGAGTATCTTACCTATAGGCCAAAGCATGTTTTCTCTAATTCGAAAGGACTTTCGACCCACTTTGGAATAGTCGACGTTTCTCTATCCGAAACAATCCAGTGTTTTATTGAGCCTCTCTTTTAGGTATCTCAATTTATATGTGATTTTATACTTGAACGTTCATTCATTTCGAAATGTCGTTTTAATCATTTCGCACGTTACCGCAATCACAAACAATAATAATTCTCGTGAACAAACTAAATTTATACCCTCTTTACGCAACTTATGTGTTATACTTGTTGAATGCATGTTGGAAACTTATGCTCTATGTGAACTTTACTTGATACATGAACATTTACTTGCTTTTACATACACAAACCTTATTTTCAACTAATGATCAAGTCTCATCCTTTCCTTCTCTTTTTCAATCTTTTAGATGTCGTCTAGTTCCTCCAAGAGACGCAAGTCAAAGAAGGGTTCGACTTCCACCGCCATGTCTCAAAAAGATTGCATGAAATTTATGGCCAAGCAATTTGCTAAAGTCCTACCCGACATCGTTAGCAAGATTCAAACCGATTCACCGCATGGCTCTGTTGACTCAAAGGCAGACAAACCCAAACCGACCTTCCAGTTTAAGCAATTCATGGCTTGTAAACCCTTAGAATTTACTGGCAAGAATGGCGCTACCGCCATGATGAACTGGTTTGATGCCATCGAGCTTACCTTCTTGCAAAGTGGTTGCCCTGACGAACTAAGAACCTTGAATGCAACTGGGGTGTTTCGTGAAAAGGCACTCGAGTGGTGGACGACTGAACGTAACAAAAGAGGAAACGAGGTCGCACATGCTATACCTTGGGACGATCTCAAACAGCTTATGAAAGACCACTTCTGTCCTCCTCATGAACTCCAAAAATTGGAGAACGAATTTTGGAACCTTACTCAGAAGGGGAGTGACATGGATGGCCTGATTACGCGCTTTAAACAACTCAGTGTTCTTTGTCCTGGACAAGTCGAGACCGTTCCCAAAACCGTAGCCAAATTCGTCCGTTGTGTTGCACCTTCCCTGACAAACCACCTTGCCTCTGCTAATCCCCAAACCATTGAAGATGCTTTTCGTATAGCCACGGAACTTAACAACAACTGCGTTATCCATGGAACCTATGATAAAGTTTCAACGAAGAATGCACGCCAAGCTACAACTGAAACTACCACTGTTGAGCCCTCACCCTCCCAATCGTCCAAGAAAAACCAAGGCAAGAAGCGGAAGGCTTCGAGCCAAAATTGTGCGGTCGTCACTCCGCCAAACCCTCAACCCTTACAAGCTTTAGCCGCCATTGCACCCGCAAACACCGAACCACCAAAACAAGGTTATGTTGGAACTCATCCCAAATGCACCACCTGTCTGTTTCACCATCCTGCCAATGTACCTTGCCGCAAATGTGCCAACTGTCAGAAGTATGGTCATTTTGCTAACCGTTGTCGAATCTCCTCTCAAAATGCTCCTGTGCGAGCATGCTTCAAGTGCGGCGACCTCAATCATCTCGCCAATGTTTGTCCCCAGCGCTATCAACCTCAACAACAGCAGCAACTGCAGCAACCGCAACAACCACCACATCAGCAACAACCAGCTCAGCAACCTGCTAGAGGCCGAGCTTTTGTCATCACCGCTGCTCAGGCTCAAAACGCAAACGACGTCATTACCGGTACGTTTCTTGTGAACCATATTTACGCCTCTTGTCTATTTGATACTAGCGCCTATAAAAGTTTTGTGTCGCTAGAATTCGAGCAATTGCTTAAGTGTAAACGCTCTAAGTTGCCAAAATCTTTCGCTGTCGAAGTCGCTAATGGTAAATCCGTCACTGTTGATTCCATTCTTCCCAATTGTTCCTTGATTCTCAACGATCATACGTTTTCGATCAACCTTATACCTATGCAAATGGGTAGCTTTGACATCATAGTAGGCATGGACTGGCTTAGGCGAGTTCGTGCTGAAGTTGTTTGTTCTGAAAAGTTTATCCGCCTTCCTCTTCCAAACGGTGATTCTCTACACGTCTATGGTGAAAAGCCTTCTCAAGGCCTTAAGCTTATGTCGTGTATCAAAGCAAACAAATGCTTACGCAAGGGTACCTTCGCCTTTCTCGCCCACATTGTGGAAAAGAAGGACAAAGGCCCAAGCATAAGCGACGTTCCTGTTGTACGCGACTTTCCGGATGTATTTCCCGACGATCTTCCTGGTCCGCCTCCTGCTCGTTCTGTCGATTTTCGCATCGATTTAGTGCCTGGTGCTACACCTGTCGCTAAGTCCCCCTATCGTTTAGCACCCTCTGAGATGCAAGAGCTCTCGAGTCAACTTCAAGAGCTTCTTGACAAAGGCTTTATACGCCCTAGTACTTCTCCTTGGGGCGCTCCCGTTTTGTTTGTCAAAAAGAAAGATGGATCATTTCATATGTGTATTGACTATCGTGAGCTCAACAAGCTTACTATCAAAAACCGATACCCTCTTCCTCGCATTGATGACCTCTTCGATCAATTGCAAGGCGCGACCTGCTTTTCAAAGATCGATCTTCGTTCTGGGTATCATCAACTTCGAGTACTCGAAGAAGATGTACCTAAAACCGTTTTCCGTACGCGTTATGGTCATTACGAGTTCGTGGTCATGCCCTTTGGTTTGACCAACGCACCTGCTGTTTTCATGGATTTAATGAACCGCGTGTGCAAAGCATACTTGGACCGTTTTGTGATCGTCTTCATCGACGATATTCTCATCTATTCCAAGACGCAAGAAGAGCATAAGCGACACTTGCACCTTATCCTTGAACTCCTTCGTACTGAACGTCTATACGCCAAATTCTCCAAGTGTGAATTTTGGCTAAAAGAGGTTCAATTCCTTGGTCATACTGACAACGAACTTGGAATTCACGTTGACCCCGCTAAAATCGAAGCTGTGAAAAATTGGATCGCACCTAAATATCCGTCTGAAATTCGCTCGTTTCTTGGTCTTGCTGGTTACTATCGTCGTTTTATCTCCAACTTTTCAAAAATCGTTGTTCCTTTGACCTACTTGACTCAAAAAGAGAGACCTTTTGTTTGGGGTCCCGAACAAGAGGAATCTTTTCAAACGCTCAAGGATATGCTTTGCAATGCTCCTATCCTAACACTTCCTGATGGTAACAATGATTTTGTCGTGTATTGCGACGCTTCAAACCTCGGCCTTGGTTGTGTCCTTATGCAACGTGACAAGGTTATCGCTTACGCATCGAGACAACTCAAAATTCATGAGAAAAACTATACTACCCACGACCTTGAACTTGGTGCAGTCGTTTTTGCATTGAAGATTTGGCGACACTACTTTTATGGTACTAAATGTGTGGTCTTCACCGACCATAAGAGCCTTCAACACATCTTCAACTAAAAGGAACTAAACATGCGTCAACGTCGTTGGGTGGAATTGTTAAACGACTACGATTGCGAAATCAAATACCACCCAGGTAAAGCGAATGTAGTAGCCGACGCCCTTAGTCGTAAAACTCATGTCAAAAGTATTTGTTGTTTCCAACTTGTCCACGATCTTCAGAATCGCATACGTAACGCTCAATATACATCAGTTAATGAGGGTAACCTCTACAACGAGATGCAATGTGGTGCTGAAAATAGTCTCGTGTCCAAATCTGATGGCATTTTATACTATCTCAATCGCATCTGGATTCCCTACCGTGATGATCTTCGCAAATTCCTGATGAAGGAGGCCCATAACACGAATTATTCTATTCACCCTGGTGCCGACAAGATGTACCACGATATGCGTACGTCCTATTAGTGGCCTGGAATGAAGAAGGATATAGCCACCTTCGTCTCAAAATGTCTCACATGTTCCAAAGTAAAAGCTGAACATCAACGTCCCTCTGGCTTACTCAAACAACCAATGATTCCTATCTGGAAATGGGAGAGCATTGCCATGGATTTTATCACTAAGCTTCCTCGCACTACTGCTGGTCATGACAGCATTTGGGTAATCGTTGATCGATTGACCAAGTCAGCTCACTTCCTCCCTATTCGTGAAGATTTCAAAGTAGAGAAATTGGCTAAGGTCTACATGAAGGAGATAATCTGTCGTCATGGTATTCCCATCGACATCATTTCTGATCGTGATGCTCGTTTTACGTCTCGTCTCTGGCAAACTTTTCAATCTGCTATGGGTACTAAACTCAACCTTAGCACTGCCTTCCATCCTCAGACTGACGGTCAAACCGAGCGTACTATCCAAACCTTAGAGGATATGCTTCGTTCATGCGTAATAGATTTTGGTGGCAACTGGGATTCACACTTGCCCTTGGTCGAATTCTCGTACAATAACAGTTATCACGCGAGTATTCAAATGGCACCTTTCGAAGCATTGTATGGTCGCAAGTGCCGTTCGCCTATTTGTTGGCACGAGATTGGTCAAGCCCAAATCACCGGTCCCGAGCTTATACAAGAGACGACGGACAAGATTTTACAGGTTCGAGACAACTTATTGAAAGCCAGGAGCCGACAAAAGAGTTACGCTGACAAAGGACGCAAACCTATGGAATTCGAGACAGGTGACTTCGTGCTTCTCAAGGTATCCCCTTGGAAGGGCGTGGTTCGATTTGGCAAGAAAGGGAAACTCGCACCTCGCTACGTTGGTCCTTTCAAAATTCTCGAGAGGATTGGCGAGGTTGCGTATAGACTGGACCTGCCCGAAGAACTCAGCAATGTACACCCTGTCTTCCACGTGTCCAACTTAAAGAAATGTCTAGCTGACGAAGGACTCCACGTTCCTCTCGAAGACTTGCAAGTCAACGAAACGCTTCACTTTGTGGAAAAACCGGTCGAAATCATGGACCGAGGAGCCAAGCAATTGAGGCGCAGTCGAATTCCTATCGTCAAGGTTCGATGGGAAGGAAAACGTGGCACTGAATTTACTTGGGAGCTCGAAAGCGAAATGAAGTCGAAATATCCTCACCTTTTCCCTACGTCTTCCTAAATTTCGGGACGAAATTTCCTAAAGGAGAGGAGACTGTAACGCCCGGCTATTTTGTACTTTCCAATTATAGCAAGTCTTGTTCGTATTTCTATTTTTGGAAGTCTTGTGTTCTTATAATCGTTTTTTTCGTTGTATCGTTGTGTAATCGAGACTTTGATCGTAATAAAATTCGTTATTTCATACAAATTATACTTATACGTATCGATTCATTATACATTTTATACATGCTTACATGTTATACAATACTTGGGTTATACGTTACTAATGTCAAATGCATACGCGCAACCGATGCTCAACATATTGGTACTCATACGTGCTTGTTAACTATTAAATACGTGGTTGAATTCTAATATAATAATAATAATAATAATAATAATAATAATAATAATAATAATAATAATGTAACAATACTACATGAACGTAAGTTCATGAAACAAAAATAAAACATATATGATGGTAGGATTAAAAAATTTAGAAGTGGTGTACATGTCTGATCAGTTGGCTGATTTTAATGTTCTTTTCTTTTTGAATGCTTATGAATCATCTATACTTTTATTACTACAATAGTTAATTATAGGTGAACTTCATATAATATGTGTAATATGTATAACATCCAATTATATGTCATAATAAAAAAAAAGGGAAAGATGTTATAACAGCCTCTCGGCCGCAATGCCCAAGGCAACAACTTTCATTTTTTTTAATTGTTGTAACACCCAACTACTTATATTAAATGCCAACCAACCCAACCCTAATCCATCCCCTATAAATACCAAGTCATCTCCAAGACATTTTCCACTTTTACAATCCTAAAGCACTCTCAAAACTCTCTCTAAACCATTCTAAATTCGAGCAATATCAGATTTTCGGCCAGATTCAGCAAGCTCCACTAAAGTGAGCATAACTTCTTCATTTCTCATCCGTTTTAGCCCATTCTTTTTTCCAGAGCGCTTGGCTTGACCTTGGCTTCGATTCTAGGGGTGTTTCACAGCAAACAAGTCCCTGGAACTCCGGCAAAAAGGCTTCAAAGGCCACTGTTCAAGTTTGTTTTCATTAATCTTTGTTTAAACATGAGTCTAACTCACTCAAACCCACGTCCTTATGCTTATAACCACTTCTATGGTTAGTTAAGCTTAAAAACGGGGCTAAGACATACAAAATCAGAGGTTAATCCTCAAATACTTTGTGTTTTGTTTAGGGTTTTTGACCCACAAGTGGTGTTCAAGCTTCAAGCTTGATAAAGGTGTGATTGTGGACTAACTTGGGTTGTCCAATCTAAAATCCCCACATCCCTTGATGATTTCTCATAGTGTAGATGTTTCTTATTCTTGTATTCATATTAGTTCATGACCTTCCTTGTATGTTATTACATCAAGTGTAGTGGTGAACCATAAGAGGTACCTAAATGGAAGCTTGTTCTTCCTACCTCCTACATGAATTCTATGACACAATAGAGGTACCTAAATGAAGATTATCTTCTACCTCATGCTTGATTAATGGACTAAATAATACCTATAATACTTATACATATATTTACTATTCGAACTCTTGATGATGGACTTGTGTTCATTCGTCAAAGTAGTAGAATACATCATCCAAGACATAAGACTTGTTACGATTCTAATGAGTATACTACTCATGAAAACATTAACCTTTGAGGTTTCATAGTGTCAAGAACAAGTACTTAATGTTGAAGGATGATTACTTTCGAATACATATGTTCTTGTGTTTTCATATTAGTTCATGACCCTCCTAAATCTTCCAAATGCCCAAACTCACACACCTATATTTCCTTTGTGTAGAAGGACTTGGTGTTCCAAACTCCTAATCAATCAACTCACTCACGGGATTATCAAGTAGAAGACTTGCAAAACCGTGAGTATACTCGCAACCCCCTTTTTATGTTTACCACTTTTTGGGGTGTAACATGTTTTACTATTAAACTACACTTAAACTTATTCTTTATGCAATTCACAAAACAATCCTTATACATGAATACTATGTTATGATACTTGATGCTTACGTGGACCATACTTATGTGATATGTTTTAGTCATTAGCTCTCACGAGCCTCCCTTCGACATGTATAGCGCTATAGGAGTAACGCACCGCCCCCTTTAAACTTGGGTCATGTTGAATTAAATAAACTTTCTTGCGTAAACAGAGGTTGGCTAGAAATATTGCATGCCATGTTAGGTTGATCTCGTATAGACTTAGTTGCCATGTGGATTCGTTTTAAACTTTTAAACTTATACTTATACTTATGCTTAAACTTGTATACTCGCCTTTGCTTTTGCATTGAATTGTATTTTAAACATGTTACAGGTTGATGATGACGATGCTATGAAAAGAAGTAGCGTTGATGCCTAGATACACATATAGACGTTTAGGTTTAATATGTTGTATCAATTTTGCTTATGTTGTTATGTACTTCTTTGAACTTGTTGTATTTGAATTCCTTGTAATGTTGACAATTTACCTTATGAAATGAAATCGATTTACTAAATATTGTCACAAATAGCGTTATGAAGTCTCTTGCAATCTTCACACTTCGTCTCATCCCGATGTTTCCGCCATTGGTTGGGGTGTGACATAAGTTGTGTTACACAGTAGTCCTTGGGGAGGTGAAAAGACAAGAAAGCCCTCATGTGCGTTGCACATGACCAAACTTAACCAAAAAACTTAACTGGGTTAGGCTCAAAGGGCATAACGTGCATGATTTTGATACATTAAGGACAAAACTCGTCAAATTTTGCGCTAAAGGACACCGCCTGCAAAATGGTGTAAACATAAAGGACAAAACTTGTAATTTACTCTTAAATTAAATTGCTATCCTTGCAAGTTTTCAACAATTTAAGTAGAAACTCAAATTTATCGACTTTCTCTTAGTCAATTTGGAATTAGTACAACCACCATTTGGATCTATTTGAAGACCATCTCTATCTACTTCTAGGATACTTGGTTCTTATTTAACCTTGACATCGAAAAAAAAAGTCAATGCATTAACAAAATCACGGTTATTTACCCTAATCATAATCTGACTTGAAAAAACAAGCTTCAATATCTGATTTGAAGCTCAATAAACAGATAGAACCCAACTTATAATAAGAAGTCGGGCTCTTTTACAATTGAAACATATTTCTTTTTTATAAAAAAGCGTTGGTTGGGTTCTATAACATTTAAAAAAAACATATGTTTTTTTTGTAAAGTTTTTCATTAATTGTAATAACACCCGACCTTTTATTAACGAAGTGAATTCTGTTATCCTAAAATGACAAATATTGAAATTCTCATAAGCCTAGCAATGGATGCTTTATCTTTTTCAAAAGAGTAAATTACAAAAATCATCATTTATGTATGTCACTTATTGCAAACTGTGTCCTTTATCTTCAATAATTACAGAAAACGTACTCGATGTTTGCAAACCCTTGCAAGTTATGTCCTTTAGCCCTAACTCAGTTAATTTTTGTGGTTAAATCTGACCAAATGGACCCCACATAAGGGTATTTTTGTGGGTAAATCTGACTAAATGGACCCCACGTGAGAGTAAAATGACCAAAATACCCTCATGTGGGGTCTATTTAGTCAAATGTAACCACAAAAAATTGAGTTAGGGCTAAAAGACATAACTTGCAAGGGTTTGCAAACATCGAGTACGTTTTCTGTAATTATTGGAGATAAATGACACAATTTGCAATAAATGACATACATAAAGGACGATTTTTGTAATTTACTCTTTTCAAAGTTATATGAATGTATTGATTATTTGAATTTTGATTTAAGTGTTTGCATGGTTTAGGGGTTGTTTGTTTAGCTCTTAATGGTTCAGACTTCTTACTAGTTCAGCACTTAATGGTTCATATGTTAAGACCTATAATCTCAATTGGTCAGACATTTGTCTCTGAACGGTTAAGTATTATACTGGCTCTTAATGGTTCAGACCTCTTACTGGTTCAACACTAAGGTGGTGTTTGTTTTTTCAGAAAAACCTCTTCTGGCCTCTTATGTCTGCGTCGCGCAGACGTTTAGCTGTGCAGACCGTTTGTTTTTTAGAAGACATTTTATAAAAAAATGTCTTCAAACCTCTGCGCGTCCTCTTCCCCACGCAGACATGGTCCAATGTCTTCTCACCTCTTCCAACCCTTCTAACCTCTTCTTCTTTCCTAATTTCAAAACACAAACACAGACATCTCTATAAGTTCTATAAACCTCAATCTCCAGTTCTTGAATCCAGCTAACTTCTTGAGATAAATTATTCTACTTTCGACTAATAGCCGAACACTAAAACCAGATGCAATGCTTAAATCCAGCTAAGTTACAACTTACAACATTCCCACTAAAACCCTAACACATTGACTAAAATGCCGACACAATCACAGCTAGGTTTTCCTTTACTTTCCCCCAATTAACAACAAACCCATATTCAATATTCAACGACAATGATAAATTGAATGTAAATTACACTACTTTATGACAATCTGCTTGAACCCATATGGGAATATGTACCAAATTTAAAATAAATAACACAAGATGGAAGATACAGCATACCTTAGGATCTTTGACTAGAATCTTGAACAGAACATAGTAAGATTTTGGTAAATTTGTGATGGTGGTGAAAGGGTTTTTGTTCTGAAATTTCAAACTGGTTTATTTCGGATCTTTATTTGAGGTGGTGGTTGTTTTAGAGAGAGAGAAAGAGAGAGACGTGTGTTGTTTGCTTGCAGAAGTTAAAAAGCAAACAGTCTTTTTCTTGCAGACTGCAGAGGTTTGGTCCACCTCTTCTGCTACAAATGTTTGCAGAAGTGGTCCGCAGACTGCAGACGTTTTACCTCTGAAAAAACAAACAATACCTTAATGGTTCAGATCTCTTACTGGTTCAATAGTTAAGCATTCAGAAGTTGCCAAACAGCCCCTTAATTGGCAAAGTTAACTGGTTTTGTTGAAATGTTGTATTATATAACCTTGTTTGATAATGTCTTCCAAGAAATAACTAGAATTTATTGTTAATGCCCTAGATCTATTACAGGAATTTCTAGGCATTGTTGATTTGACATTTGTCGAGCGCAAAACTACGTTAAAGTTTTGATACTCAAACATTAATCGTGTATATGTTGTTGGTTATGGTTAACTATTAAACCTAATATAATGTGGACTCGTTATTTTATTAATCAAATTGAACAACATTAAGCTTCACAGACTATTTTAATCGGTGGAGTGAAAATGAAATCTATAGATTAAACATGACTTAGGCTAAAGGGTATGGGGGTCATGGTTGGGACATGATTTGCCATGTAGGAACATGAATAGAATATTACACCACCCCCTTGCTTGATCCACCATGGTTTCCATGGATTAAACCATGGCAACCATGGTCCTAGTTTCCATTTTTCATGATTTCCTTTCCTTTTTCTTTAAACAAAAATTAACTAAAACAAAAAAGGGGATAGTGTTTGGGTCATGACCACACCCTTAGGGTAGTGGTTTTAAATGGTGGATTAGAGATGGGTGACATGGTGATGATTTGGAGGGTCATGGTGATATGGGTCATGACCACACCCTATAGCCTTAGAATAAGTAATCATACTTAATCATATTTCATTATTTTTTTTTTTTTTTGGACAGCAACAACGAAACTTTATTCCTCAAAAACGAAGACCCAACGCATAGCAAGATGCTATACGTCACATATTTCATTATTTAAGTCATAATGTATAGAAAATGTTTAAACCTTTATATAGTATATCAGATTTATGAAATAAAACTAGGAGTTAACTTTGTAAGATTACCACTATGTTATGTTTTATAATCATATAAATGGTTAACTTAGGGCACGTCAATTCCAAATAAATGTTTGTCCTTATTTTAGTTTATTTTGTCACATGGCTGCTATTTTCGTTTTGGTTCTTTCAAGTGAAATAAAATATTTCAAAACGTCACTATATATGCACATTCCCTATCTTTGAGCACACTCTTTCTCTCACTAAGTTGGCCCCCAACCTTAGGAATTTGGATTACCAAATCAAGTTAGGAATTGGGTAGTGATGTAATGAAAAATAACTAACTACGAGTCCACGATATTAGGGTGAAGGGGGTGCTCACCTAATAGGTGAGTCCCCTCTCTTACGCCAAACCAATCCCCGTGTGCCACGTCAACTCCCCTCTTAAACTCCCCTAACACCCCAATTTGATGGCGCCACTCCCCTATTAGGTGAATTGGGTTTTTTTTTAAAAAAAAAAAAAAAAAAAAAAAAAGGAAAGCTTGTGATTGGACCAAGTCTCCCTCTCTCCTCTCTCTCTCCTCCCCTCTCTTCGGTGCATCCACCCCCATTTCACCCACCGATTTCACCCACCGCCTTATTGGCGGCACACCCCAATTCGGTAAAACCCCTCCCCGATTAGGCATCCCGAAGGTGCCCCGTACCCCCTTAGTATCATTAAATGGGTACACTAACTTTTTTGTCCGCTATAAAAAACTTTTGAGGGCCTCACATGTGATATGACCCAACAATAATACAATACGACTCCATTAACTATGACTAAATTACAACAGGAGTCTATCAAACTATGAGTATCTTTAAATGAGTACTCCATTTCAAATTATGCTTTCAATCTAGTCATTATAGACTTATAGTCAAAGAGTCAAAGCCAGATAGTTTTGAGGTGCATTGTTTGTCATTATGCGGAAAATTCTCAATCTATGTCAAACCATTGGAGCTTGCTTCTTCATAATAAAAATATGAATCTCTTTACTATACCACAAATAAAAGTTGATAAATTTGAGTGTAATAAAACTAACTTGTACAAATCTAGGTGTATTTGGGGCAAACAATCAAACATACACTAATGTAAATTCCACCTTCAAGAAGAAGGAACACTCCAGCGCCCAAACTTAGATTGTTGCGCTCAAATTTAGATTTCCGCTATAGCCATCCATCTGCACACAGATATGCAAGGAAAAACGAACATAAATAATCGTAAAAGTGTTGATTTAAGACAAAAAGATAAAAATCACACAAAATAGGTCTAGAAAATACATATTGATAATCATGGTCCATGGAAGAATAATTATAAGTTGTGGTATATGTTTTGAAACACCGTTGTGTTCTTGATGTTTTTACTAGATTTTTATTAAAATAAAACACCAAGTATTTGATGTAAATAAGGAAATTACTTGCACATAGCTCCGAAAGCCATACTAAAAAACCATCTTTAACACTTTGTATAATGAAAGTATTATTAAATTTACATTATAGCAAAAAGATCACACTTGAGACAAATACTTCAATTATATAAGGTCCAATTAGAAAGATTGAAAGTATAGGGACTACATCAGAAACTAGGCATAGTTAGGGGATATTTTCGTAATTTAAAGTCCATTGACTCTGGAAAGAAAAAGAAGGGATTCTGTTAAACTTACTTCTCTAACTGAAGTGACATGACCAGAAATTCAAAATTGGTGGTGTGGTTGGTGGTGTGTGTTTAGTTATTTTTCTTATCTTTATACTTTATAGAAAAAAAGGTAAAAAACTATATCTTTTGTGGCATCAAGAAAATTAGTTAAGCGTACGGCTGAGTAGTAGGTTTAGTTCACCCACTTACTTGTAGCAGTCATGACTTTCTATCATTGTAATAAGAATAACATAAAAATGAATGGTAGATAATCTAAATCTAAAAATAATATAATATGGTAATTGACCAAAGAGACAAACTTATACAGATACATACATGTCATACTCCCATAGTTTCATGTGTGCATGTGTATACCATACTACAATCAGATACAATTACAAATATTTAAGGTGGTTGTTTCATATTCGCCTCTAAACATAAACAAATATCTTCTTGCCACGAACGATATTCTATTTTCATCCAAAAATCAAAATCGAGGAAGAATTAATAGAGGTGGTCATGATGGTTATTACCACACCCTATAGCCTAATAAGATTAAACAAAAGAAAAATAATCAGTTTTTTGATTGTGGAAGAAATACAGGCAAGTTCTTTCCTTTGAATTAAAAAAACAACCGGTGAATATTTTTAGATTGGAACTTGTGGGGTGCTTTGAACCTCAACTTGGTTTTCTTGTGTTTTGTTTATGTTATTGGCCCTAGCTTTTTCTAGTTTTTATTAATAAATTTCATCGCAGTCCCGGAAGAATTTAAATTTTCAAATATGTAAATTATCTATTGTATGAAATCTTGATAGATTCGACCCCCATCTACTACAAAAAAACCTCACATCATACAAACTAACGTCATATCCTTATTGAGTACATTCAAAATGAATTAAACTTTAAAAAAGAAATGGTAAAAGGTCTCTCATATAACTAACTATGTGAACAAACGTTTCTAATTAAAAAGTCAATATTCTTGGTAAACTGCTTCATTTAGACTGTCTAAATGGCTTGGAAAATTTTAATGTGTTCATGCATGCGATATGTAGACACTTATGTCGCATCAAACTCCTGAGAGGTCAAGTCACTCACAATTGAGTTATGATATCAAAACCGCATCTCAATCCTAAAACAAATTAGAGACAATGTTTTCTTGTTCATTAGCAAATGTCTACCATACCTCAATCTTTTACATAAACGAATAAACACAAACTTTGTGCTATTTTATGTAGGAATTAGGTTCACCTTTTGTAAAATATAATTACAAAATGTATAATAACGAGACTCTCGTTATTCGTAGGAAATATCATAGTACAATACCGGTTGCAATAACTAAATAAAAAGAATATAAAATATAATTATATATACCAATCTTGGTTCAAACCGCATCTCTGGTGGGTCCTTCACGCGCACTTGATAACATCCTAGACTCGAGTATTCATCATCTTGAGTCTTGAAAAATATTCCTTGACTGCAACAAAGAGCACACTAAAACGTTGACGATTTTGGTTGAGGCACGTGTTCAACACGCTTCCCTTAAAACAGATTTCGCGCATCTACTAAAGGCAACACGTCTGTCTCCCAGGGTACAACAGCCGAAGCAGTCTGTACTGCCGGAGATGGCTCACGGGCCCAAGGTTACATCCGGTAATTGTAGTGTTTGAACTCATGTGGTGGAAAACAAGTAGAGAGTACTCATCTCTCTAGTTGGTCTTCAAGTGTTTATCCTACTTCTAGTATTCTTCATGTATCAAGCAATACCATATTCTTGTTTTTAACAAAAGAAAGCACATAGTCTACTATTTGTACAAGACTTAAGGATTAGTGAAAGGTTTCACTTAGTTAGTCACTTAATTATTCACTTAATTAGAGACTTAAAAACTCTAATAAAACTAATTAAATGTCATTAAGAAGCTTTACTCAAGAGTTTCTCTTTTATTTACCACATGAAGATTCTAATTAATATTTATAATTTCATTAAATTATAAATATATTAAATATCCATTCACCAAATTTCCAACATTTTAGACTAGTAAGTTTATTTCCTGCGTTCAACTATGAAGAAGTACGTGATGGTTGTAGACGAGGAATTGTTTAGACAAAATAGATTATAAATTTATAACATTTTGTGTATAATACATACGTTAAATATGCTATAAATGCAAAATCAATTTTAAGAGTACCATATTTATAGCATATTTAACGTATGTATTATACACAAAATGTTATAAATTTATAATCTATTTTGTGTAAACAATTCCTCGTCTACAACCATCACGTACTTCTTCATAGTTGAAAGCTATGGACAAACCTATCATTGTTGCTGCCTCCTTTCAGGGCGGACTCAATGCTTTAGCAGCCGTAGCACGGGCTACGGCTCAAATGCGTATTCGTAATGTATTTTTTTTTTCGGTTTTATATTAAGGATATCCGTAAAATAATACAAGGATACCCCCAACCAACTCAAACTTGTAGAATAAAGGAGCGCAATTGAAACAATGGCCCAATTGCCCAAATTATTAATAATATGATTGAAATTGTGGCCCAGTTAGTTGGTTATTTATTTTACTTTATTTATTTATTGTCGTGTTTTTATATTGTGTGATTGCACTGTAAAAAATTTTAGGAATACCTCTAAATTAATGAGTTAGTTCCGCCACGAGACCCCTCTATAAATACTACATTTGCATGGTCCTTTTAGGGGTAACTACATAGGACGGAGAAGCCTAACTTCTTTTCTTGTTTAGAAATCATAGGTGAATTGACATGTATTATAAAAGATTATAAAATTGGTACCAGTTTCATATTTTACATTTTACAGGGTGCTCAATAACTATCGAAACAATTTAGTGATCAAATTAGTTAAGTGAGATAATATGCTAGTAATACTTGTGAAGAATATGCTGGTTTGTTAGTTTGCAAAAACAGTTTCAGGATATAGCACAGGATACCGAGCTATATCTACAATCGAACAATGAGCAGAAAAGTAAAGAGTGACACGAGATGTACGAGGAAAGCCCTTGATCAATCTAGATCGCCGGCACAAAACCTCGGGAGCTGACAATCGCAGCTGCCTTGTTCTTCTTATTACTTCAAACTTCAGGACACAGTGTAGGATATGATACGAATTAACTAAGTGTTACAATGAGATTCGAGTGTAAGTGTTGGTGATTGACAGTGATTGCAGCTAGTTGAGAGCAGAAATGTGTGTAAAACTTGTGTGTGCCTATTGATCCGTACATTCCTTTACATAGTAAAAAGAAATAACAAACTATCCTAAAAATAGAGGATGCTTCGAATATTCCCCTTTGAACGTTCAAGACCCCTTCTTTGCGGCTTCAACGTTCTCTTCTCAACCGTTCACTCCGAGTCTTCAGGAGAAGCAGTCCACTTGACCGTTATAAGCATGCCTCGCTAATCTGCACGTGAACAATTAGTCATTACCAGGATGTTGTATCAGGATGTTACCAATATCCTGATCCGGTATCCTGTTCACAATCATAAAAGTATTAAAGTCAGGATATAATTCAGGATATATGTTCAGAAAACCACCCATAACATTACCCTTAGTGTAAGTTAGCACCAACGACACATGTCAACACCAAAATTGTTCTCACTGTTTTAACACTTTTAGGCGTTTTATCCAGATCATGCACACATATTTATTCTGGAATGGTCATATGACGTTTGACAACGGTCATCTCCACAAATCATTCCCTTTCCACGACAGCGATGTATATCATGGTGATGTACATCACCTCCATGAAACTACCACATGCGGCGGTGTTTCACGGTAATCATGACCGCCATGCGGGTTTTGACGAGGTTACACCTAATGAGTTTGATCTTGGTTAGCCAGGTCATGTTTTCATGAATATAAATTCAAAATAAGTTTCTTCTCTGATAAGATCTTAGAAGTTTAACTTACATTTTCCTTTAGAACATAACAAATTCCAGCAAATTCAACAGTAGCTTGTTGGTGTGAACTCCCTTGACCCTCCCTTTATTCCAACAGTTGCTCTAGGATTTACTATACTATCAAACCAAAAATTTATATTTTGTGTTTAACATTATGTTGTAAACTTTGTCAGTTAGTTGGTGTTACATAACAATAAATATACAATACAATGCATGTTTATTATTACAAGGTTAAATAATCATTTTCCGTCACATGTTAACAAATTTTATCATTATTAAAAGGATATCTTATACTATATTTGTTTTGACATAATTTAAAAGGTTTTTTTACTTAATTTCATAATAAGTTTCTTATTTTTTGACATGAATGTTTTATGTTCGGATTTTTTTATATACGACTATTATAATGATAAAAAACATACTTGAATAATTGATTGTCTAATAACAACAAGGTGGGCCAAATAAAACCATCTATACATAATTTTGTTTTATTGTAACTTCTTATTTTATTATGACATCCAATATAAGAAAAAATTAAAAAATAAAATAAAACCGTTCAGGATTGCCCACTACAAGACGCTTTACTTATTTAACAAATATAAAACAAAAGATATTTTATGGAACTTAACTATACTCACTTTTTTGTAATAATATTTCTTTTGTTTTTCTTAGAATTTTTTAATTTATTATATGATTCTTGCGGCCCCTGGCTCCTTTCCCATCTCATACAATGAAAGAAACGGGATTGTGAAGACAAGGTCATCTCATACGAACGAATAGCGATATATGAAGTTGTTTTGATGGTTTTAGGTGTTAGATGGACAGTGATGATGGTCGAATACCTATCACGTAGAAGCTAAGCAAGGTTGAAGATGACAAAAGATCCGAAGGCTAAAGATGTTATAAACACATGATAAGCATGAAACGACCCTTGCTAATTAATGGAATCCACATGAAGGACCAAATCTCTAACCATACACTGATTATTTATAAATACTGTTGATTTGTAATTTGTACATATAATAAAAGAAACCAATTGATGGACACGTGTCGATACGAGAGGCATCTATTTTTTAGTTTTCTTGCCATATATTTATGTTTATTTTTATCTTAAAAATTACAAGTTTTAAAATAATTTATCAAATTATCTCATATTTTAAGTTGACGTTTATCTATAACTATTTCTCTATATTTATATTTATCTTCTAATATAATCTTTAGAGTGAATTTCAAGTTTAGTCCTTTATCTTTAGACCACTTTGCAAGTTTTGTCCTTTATGTTTAAATTTGACGAGTTTTGTCCTTTATGTTTAAAAATCAAGCACGTTTTGTCCTTTATGCTTGATTTTTAAGGACAAAACGTGCTTGATTTTTTAAACATAAAGGACAAAACGTGTTTGATTTTTAAACATAAAGGGTAAAACGTGCTTGATTTTTAAATATAAAGGACAAAACTCGTCAAATTTAAACATAAAGGACAAAACTTGTAAAGTAGCCTAAAGATAAAGGACAAAACTTGAAATTCACTCTAATCTTTATGCTTATCTTTAATTTATTATTTTGCGAGTAAATTGCACAAAACATCCTTTATGTTTCCTCAAACTTGCAGGTTCCAGCCTTAATGTTTAAAACTTGCTAAAAACATCCTTTAAGTTTATTTTTGTTGCTGGTTTAATCCTTTATGACTAACCAAGTTAATTATCTCAGTTTATTTCTCTCACATGCCTAACATGTGAGGATCCCACTATCGTTTGATAACCTACATCAACTGACTCGCAAAATGGAATGGGGATGTGGTGCAAATGCAAAACTGCCTGAAACCCAAGCAAAATTGCCTCTGTTTTCACCGGAGATGTAGTCCAAACACAATTGGATCTCTTAAATTTATGGGGCCATTCAGATGGAGCAAGCCCCTTTTCATTCCGAGCTATTAACATCCACTCGTAGGAGAGATCCAACCCGCGTTTCGCTGACTAAATGCCAAACAAGCCATATTTGCAGGTTGATAGTCTCATGTTAGTTCTGTATGTGAATTCAAATTGAAAAGTTCATATCATTTTTTGTAATTGTTTTCCTCTTTAGTTTTGATTACTTGATTGAGATTACATGTATTAAGTAGGGAAGAATAAAAACTAATATTTAGGTACAAAGCAATTGGTCATGAATGGGGAAAGAATAAATAAGTGGATTTAATGGACTTTTGTAATACACAAGTTTATAACCTAATAATAAAAAAATAAAAAAACAAAGTAAATTGTTCTAATATATAAATAGTATATCAAAGTTCTTTTTACCAAAAACGTATTTTGACGACTGTGTGTGTTAACTGATTACATTATATTTATTCAAGTCGTGTAGTACACATGCTTATTCAACTCATGTTATACACGAGTAATTAAAGATGTAACTTTTTTTATTATATAAAAATATATTTAATCAACCCGTGCAATACACTGGGTTCTAATCTAGTTATACTATATATTAAAAAGCATCACTACCTAGAGTAGATACAATCACCTCCATTTTATTTTTAAGAGTAAACTGCCATTTTGGTCCCTGTGGTTTGACCAGTTTTGCCACTTTAGTTCAAATTTCAAACCTTTTGCATCTAGGGCCCTGTGGTTTCGTTTTTATTGCCATTTTAGTCCAAAAGTGAAATGTGACCAGATTCTCCAAATTAAACCCCCCCTATTTTGTCCTTTTGCACAGGGGTAATTTAGTCATTCTAGTATTATTTAGACTCATTACTGATTAAAAATAATTAAAAATAAATAATGTTTGACCCTATAAAAACACCATCATCTTCCTCAAATGCAGCAGTTTGTGTAAAGAAGGAAACGCGAAATCTCAGTTAATCTCCAAAATCACGGAGTCGCCCAAGAAGGAAAGTATGGCTGTACGCGTTTACGTGATTTTTGGCGGCAAGAGTTATTTCAAAGGTTCCTTCGTTTGGTTGTTCGGTCATAACAACATATCAAATTTCATTCTTGGTAAATTGAATTTCCTTTTTTTTTATTATTAGCTCGAATCATGAAGATCCGAGATGAACGGTTTCACAGAATGTGGGCAACAAGATTTTCTTTCTAAGTTTTAGGATAATTACACAACAGGCCCTCGAGGTGTGGTTAAGTTTCAAAAGCGGTCTCTAGTTTCAACTATTTATACTTTGGCCACTAAACCTTATAGTTTATTCAACCAACTAGTTTAACTAGTTAATGATTCTCTTTATAATTTTTAACAGAACAAACTAGATTCATTACTAAATTTTAGAATTTTTATATTGCAATAAGAACTTTTAAATACAATGTTTGTTCATTAGCACAAGGCTAAATTGCACTTTTCGTCCTTTATGTTTCAGTGTTTCTGCAGGCATTGTCCTTTAAGTTTAAAAATTACACTCTATGTCCTTTATGTTTGCAACCTATAACGGGCGGTGTTCTTTAGTCCTAACGCGGTTAAATTTTAATGTTAATTTTGACATGTGCCTCTACATGAGGGCATTTTGGTCTTTTTACCTTTTTTTTCTTTAAAATAGAAAATAAATAAACAAACCTCACCTTTTTTTTTGGAAATCTAACCTTTCTCTCTCTCATGTTCCGTCTCTCTTCTCTCTGTAAATACAATACAAATCCCCAATTCAATAAATACAAAAAACCCTAAATTCAAATCCTCAATTCAATCAATCCTGCTAAAATCCCCAAAAATATCTCCCGTTAATCATCAAATTCTTACCTTTCCTCACAATCGTCGTCCTATATGTATATCTGTCTCTCTCACTCTCTAACACTAAACCACCGCCGCCTCCCTCCATCTTCAACCGACCACCACACCTTCCACTGCCAACCCCACTGCTGAACACCATCCAGATACCACCTTCGTACTCAAGATAGCTCAAAGAAGAAAGCTCAACACGCTCTTATCAGATCTGCACATTTGAAACAGATCAGATCTGCAAATTCCATATTTGCAGCAACAACACCATCATCATCATCATCTCAACTTTCACAAAGGAAAGTTATTTAATTAAACATATCATGTGAGGAAAATCATCAACACATACTCCATATAACCTACAGTATATCTCCTCCATATAACCTATATCTCCCTCGCCGGAGCTTCACTCGCCTAAGCATAAACACAAGAAATCCGGTGACAGTGCCCTTTTTTTGGCCAATCTTACAGGTCGGTGGGTTTGGTAAAAGAATTATGGGTTTTGAATGGGGTAGCGGGTTCAGGCTAGCGGTGTAACGCCCTGCGTTTTCAAACATCCTACATTTAGAAACCTTACGTGAAATTCTATCTTTGGAAATCTTGTGTTCTTATAACCATTCTTTCATCGTAATCGTTGTAAAATACGGAACTTGCTTCGTAAATAAAACTTGTACATTACACTTTTTACCTAGTTAAATCATGTTTTATTTCATATTTCACCTTGTTACAAGTTAGGGGAAACATTGTTGCATATTATTACACAACTTAATTAACAAAATTACTCATTATAATGTTTTTAAAAAAAAATAAAGAAATATGGCAGCCCAATTCAGCAAAATTCAGCCCCATATAGTTGGGTTTTGTGGGCTAGTTTCAAGGTGTAACCCCTTCTAAACACTTCCAAAGCCCAACCCATTGAAACCCTAATCCTTCCCCCTATAAATACCACTTATAACCAGCCTCCCTACCACTTTTGCAACCCTAAAAACTCACAAAACATCCACCAAACCGTAGCTGAAAGCAAGGGTTCGAGTAGATTGACACCCCTTCACGAAAATGAGCATAACTCACTCAATTCTTATCCGATTCACTCGATTCTTTTTCCTACTTGCTTGTATAATCATGGGGTTCGATTCCTAGACTTCTCCTTGGAGAAATCAGACCTGGAAATGCCCCGAAATAGTCCATAAACTTTCTGTTTGTTTTTATGTTTATCAAAAACTTGTTTAAACCTATGCAACTTGTGTCTAACACATCTCATACCTATGTCCTAATGCTTACAACTTATCCCATGGTTGTTTAAGCTTAAAAACAAGGTTGAGACATTTAAAATCAGAGGATTAAACCTCATAAACTTGGTGTTTTGTTTAGGGTTTTTAACCCACAAGTCATGTCAAACTTTGTCTTTGATACATGAGTGATTATGGAACAACTTGGGTTGTCCAAACATACAATCCTCACATGATTTGATGATTTCTCTTAGTTAGTGTGTATATTTCTTATTCTTTATTGTATGTTCATGACCCTCCTTGGTTGTTTTTTTTACATCAAGTGTAGTGGTGAACACATAGAGGTGCCTAAATGGAAGACTTGATCTTCCTACCTCCTACATGACTTCTATGACATTTAGAGGTACCAAAATGAAGATTTTAATCTTCTACCTCATGCTTGAACTATTGGACATATATTATATAACCTAAATATATTATTCGAATAATCGAATCTTTGATGATGAACTAGTGTTCATATGTCGGGGTACTAGATTACATCATCCTAGACTATGATAACTTGTCACGATTCTAATGGAACCTTGTTCCATGAAAACATCTAAACTCCTTCGAGTTTCCTAGTGTCAAGAACAAGCATCATATGTAAAAAAATGATTATTTTCCATGTTATTCTCATATCTTATTTTTATGTTGTTTTAAACACCGAATCTCGACTCTAAACATACTTGAACCTTAACCCTTATACATTCGGACTCTAAATCTCTACTCGTCAACAATTGGATAATCGGAAAACATATGCAAACTTTGTGAGTATACTCGTACTTTTCCCCTTTTTACTTTTACTACTTTTGGGGTGTAACATGTTTACCTATTGAAACTTACACATGAACTTTTGTCTAAACACATGAACATTCCTATAACATGCTTGTATATGTGATGACTTGATACTTTAAATTTGGGTGATTCTTATGTGTTGAACTTATCATTAACTTCGTACGAGCCAAACCTTGACATATGTAGCGCTATAGGATTAACGACCCGCCTCTACTGAAACTTTGGTTATGTCATGAGCAAGTTGCGTTTTCTTGGTTTGATATGTTAGACACATGCCATGTTTAAATGCTTATCTTGAATCACATGCTTGCTATGAGGAACTGTTCAAACTTATCTTTTGCTATGTACGTATCAAACTTGTATACTCGCCTTTGCTTTTGCATTGAACTTTATTTTAAACATGTTACAGGTTGAGGACGATGATGCTATGAAATGAAGTAGCGTTGATGCCTAGATACACATATAGACGTTAGGGTTTAAAATGTTGTATCAAAATTTTGTTATGTTATCATGTTGTTTTGTTAAACTTGTCGTATTTGAATTTCTTGTAATGTTGACTATTTGAAGTTATGAAATGAAATGAAATTTGGATTTTCTAAATATTGTCACAAATAGCGTTATGATGTCTCTAGCAATCTTCACACTTCGTCTCATCCCGATGTTTCCGCCATTGGTTGGGGTGTGACAGATTGGTATCAGAGCCATAACTATAGGGAATTAGGGAAAGTAGGAATGCTTTAGCCTAGTCTATAGTTTTGGAGATTTATTCTTATGTTTTGCTTGAAACTACTTGCATGCTACCTTATTTGTTCTTATTTATTCCTTTTTTTTATCTTTTAAGCATATATGTCGCTTATGTGTTAACACTTGGCATGCTATATTTGCTTTATTATGTGCTAATACATGTTTTATTGTCCCATTCATTATGTGCTATTCTTAATATGCTTCATTGTGCGTTTAAATTTGTTTGTTTATTCCTTTAACATACTCTTTCCCTCATGCATTTTACTCGACTATTCTAAATCCGTAAACACTCGAGACGAATTCTCCAAAATAGGCGTGAAACCCACAATTTGGTGAACGACTCTCAATCTACCTATTCTTTTTTTTACACGAGATATCGCGATTAAGCTAGGAGTGAAATCCACATCTTAATGGTAAATCTCAAATTTCAAGTTCTAGTGGACCCTCGTCAACACGTCGAAATTAAATTTTGACCCGACGAGTACCAACCACACTTAGGATACGAAATCGTCAAGTTAGGGGTGAAACCCGCACCTTGTCGACTAGTTCCACTCCTTGGCATTTTTTCATAAATCCCGCCAAGTCTCGAAATTTCGATTGATTTGGGACATGTAGTAACCGGAAGGGTAAATACCGTTAACCGACTTGTCAGCGAGAGTATTTTACCTATTAGGCCAAAGCATGCTCCTCAAATTTAGAAGACTTTTCGACCACTTTGGTTAGTCAAAGTTCCGTTTGGAACACTCCAAACTTTGGTCAAACATGTGTTTCTATTGTTCATTTTATACGATGCAATCTTTCAACCTCGAGTTTACCTTTGATTTCTCTTTTCACACGCACAACATATCGAACATTTTCGATACACTTATATATGCATGATTTTCATATAATTTAAATTCATATTCCTTGTAACAACTAGTGGAGATGTATCATCGAGATTGGAGTGACTTCCTTACCTTGACGATTGACTCCACCCCTCTTCCCCTAAAACGACCTCACCAACGAGTTAGGGGTGATTCCCTTACTTAGGTGACCGTTACCAAAACTCCTCTTTCAAAATATTTTATTATGCAAATCCGATCATGTTTTATACCTAAATCATTTATCATTATTCAAAATACCTACTTATACCGATTTCAAAATACATTGTTTATCAAACGTACTTCTTATTCTACCATCCATTTTCACTCAAATCATAAACACGAGATTCTTAATCAGGTCTTAAAACATTTTATTTCACGAATTTCAAAACCTTATGAAATGCTACCTATCAATTAATCGGTCTAATGAATCTCTTGCCCATGAACTTCATATCCGACTTATTAACTAAAATACGCTCACATTATATCATCATACTAGAGACTTCCATTCTTAATCGAAATCAACCTAACCTTTCTCAATTACTTATAAGATCTCATGGATGTTATATGATCGTTTTACCAAATACTCTTTTCAACATCAATAAATCATTTGTTAAATTTATTTTTTTAAACAATCACTAAGTCCTTTTACTAAATTTCTTTTCTAAGGGTCGACGTTTTCACAAGAACTTTCAAAGTCCAAAATTTTCATGTTTTGATGCAAATGAAACAAACCCGTTATTTAAAAAAAAAAAAAAAAAACCTTCTCTGCAACGCTTAACTCGTCATCCAAATTTCAAAACACGTGGGCTAGAAGACTTCATGGGGACCGACGATTTTCAACATACGTGAACTCCTTTTTTTAAACAAAAGTAGCATTTCAATCATTACAAAATACGTTAAGCATGACCAATGAGTACTTTATGTTCCTTTACATATACAAACTACATTCTACCTTTCAAACCAAGCTCAATCTAATTTTGATTCGACAAACTCAACGTTTTGTTTAAACAACTATACATGCACATCATCATACACATTTTAGTCGATATCTCGCGATAACATCATTTATATCGTTCGTATCTACATACTTAACCTTTTTTTCTCCGCAATGTCTCAACGTACACCATATACGCAATATTTATTTTTCATACCTACACCTATGTTCATACGTCTTATGCTTGTACTCATACACATACTACTTATACGTTTTACGCTTCTGCTTGTACACATACTACTTACACGTTTTATGTTTATGCTCATACATACATGCGTATTCATACTTAAACTTATGCTCATACTTTCATCCTTACTCATGATTCGTACATTCGTACCTATACGCGAGCGTAATCCGAGGGATTCGCTTACGTGGGTCCCATACATGCTTAAACATAAACATGCTTACATACGACATTCTTCTACGTACACATTCTTATTTTCAAATTCATGTATACCTTGATTCATACATAACTAGTACAAGCTATGTGGATCATGCGACAATCAGTATAATCGCGGGTGCACACGGGATTATAGTGATAGGCGTATGAGAACCATAGAGTGTACTACTGTGTATGGTAAGACACGGAACGTAACATGACCCCAAGTAACGAAACGGACGTAATGTGGTTAAAACATGGTGGATACGCCGCTGGTACTTCCTATATATAAGTGTTTTCACCATGTTACCAAACTTTCGTAAAACGTGCCATGAGAAATTCAGTGTGTTGCAGACCTTTTGGACCTAATACAACTTCACGCAACTCACAAACGCATTATATCCGATTATTCATGACGAGACTTCATCCTTAACACACTACGTTCATCTATCCAACACTTATGCTATTCACATACTTGTACTCTTTAAGAGTCATTCGTTCATTCTATACTCGTATTATTTTATATAAAACTCGTTCGCAATCCAGCTTGTTTAAACATTTGAGTCCTAACTTACCTCGTTACCTATAAAATAGCCTCCCTATTCTTGATTCTTGTGAAACTATACTTAGTATACCTCTATTGCTTTATTTAAAGTAACAAACCTTTTCGTTCCTCTCAATAAACAGGTTTTACGAAAGTATGATTTTTTTTATACTATCCTTAAAAACTTCCCCTTGCAAATCTACCTTGACGTTCTCCAAAATTTGGTACTTTTCAAAACTTTCAAACTTCCCAAGTTTCAATTCTTAATGATCACCTTTATGCCAGAAACTCTTTCAAGCCTTCCTCTTGAATAAATTTCGGGACGAAATTTCCTAAAGGAGGGAAGACTGTAACGCCCTGCGTTTTCAAACATCCTACATTTAGAAACCTTACGTGAAATTCTATCTTTGGAAATCTTGTGTTCTTATAACCATTCTTTCATCGTAATCGTTGTAAAATACGGAACTTGCTTCGTAAATAAAACTTGTACATTACACTTTTTACCTAGTTAAATCATGTTTTATTTCATATTTCACCTTGTTACAAGTTAGGGGAAACATTGTTGCATATTATTACACAACTTAATTAACAAAATTACTCATTATAATGTTTAAAAAAATAAAATAAAGAAATATGGCAGCCCAATTCAGCAAAATTCAGCCCCATATAGTTGGGTTTTGTGGGCTAGTTTCAAGGTGTAACCCCTTCTAAACACTTCCAAAGCCCAACCCATTGAAACCCTAATCCTTCCCCCTATAAATACCACTTATAACCAGCCTCCCTACCACTTTTGCAACCCTAAAAACTCACAAAACATCCACCAAACCGTAGCTGAAAGCAAGGGTTCGAGTAGATTGACACCCCTTCACGAAAATGAGCATAACTCACTCAATTCTTATCCGATTCACTCGATTCTTTTTCCTACTTGCTTGTATAATCATGGGGTTCGATTCCTAGACTTCTCCTTGGAGAAATCAGACCTGGAAATGCCCCGAAATAGTCCATAAACTTTCTGTTTGTTTTTATGTTTATCAAAAACTTGTTTAAACCTATGCAACTTGTGTCTAACACATCTCATACCTATGTCCTAATGCTTACAACTTATCCCATGGTTGGTTAAGCTTAAAAACAAGGTTGAGACATTTAAAACCAGAGGATTAAACCTCATAAACTTGGTGTTTTGTTTAGGGTTTTTAACCCACAAGTCATGTCAAACTTTGTCTTTGATACATGAGTGATTATGGAACAACTTGGGTTGTCCAAACATACAATCCTCACATGATTTGATTATTTCTCTTAGTTAGTGTGTATATTTCTTATTCTTTATTGTATGTTCATGACCCTCCTTGGTTGTTTTTTTTACATCAAGTGTAGTGGTGAACACATAGAGGTGCCTAAATGGAAGACTTGATCTTCCTACCTCCTACATGACTTCTATGACATTTAGAGGTACCAAAATGAAGATTTTAATCTTCTACCTCATGCTTGAACTATTGGACATATATTATATAACCTAAATATATTATTCGAATAATCGAATCTTTGATGATGAACTAGTGTTCATATGTCGGGGTACTAGATTACATCATCCTAGACTATGATAACTTGTCACGATTCTAATGGAACCTTGTTCCATGAAAACATCTAAACTCCTTCGAGTTTCCTAGTGTCAAGAACAAGCATCATATGTAAAAAATGATTATTTTCCATGTTATTCTCATATCTTATTTTTATGTTGTTTTAAACACCGAATCTCGACTCTAAACATACTTGAACCTTAACCCTTATACATTCGGACTCTAAATCTCTACTCGTCAACAATTGGATAATCGGAAAACATATGCAAACTTTGTGAGTATACTCGTACTTTTCCCCTTTTTACTTTTACTACTTTTGGGGTGTAACATGTTTACCTATTGAAACTTACACATGAACTTTTGTCTAAACACATGAACATTCCTATAACATGCTTGTATATGTGATGACTTGATACTTTAAATTTGGGTGATTCTTATGTGTTGAACTTATCATTAACTTCGTACGAGCCAAACCTTGACATATGTAGCGCTATAGGATTAACGACCCGCTTCTACTGAAACTTTGGTTATGTCATGAGCAAGTTGCGTTTTCTTGGTTTGATATGTTAGACACATGCCATGTTTAAATGCTTATCTTGAATCACATGCTTGCTATGAGGAACTGTTCAAACTTATCTTTTGCTATGTACGTATCAAACTTGTATACTCGCCTTTGCTTTTGCATTGAACTTTATTTTAAACATGTTACAGGTTGAGGACGATGATGCTATGAAATGAAGTAGCGTTGATGCCTAGATACACATATAGACGTTAGGGTTTAAAATGTTGTATCAAAATTTTGTTATGTTATCATGTTGTTTTGTTAAACTTGTCGTATTTGAATTTCTTGTAATGTTGACTATTTGAAGTTATGAAATGAAATGAAATTTGGATTTTCTAAATATTGTCACAAATAACGTTATGATGTCTCTAGCAATCTTCACACTTCGTCTCATCCCGATGTTTCCGCCATTGGTTGGGGTGTGACAAGCGGTAACGGTTGGGTGGTGGTGGTGGTCTTGTGTGGTCCGGTGGTGGTTCTGGGTGGTGGCAGGTGGAGGTTCTCTGATGTGGTGGTGGCGACGGTTGTGTTGTGTGGTTCTAAAAGACAAAGATAGATTAATGTTTGATTGTCGTTCAAAAAAAAAGATTAATGTTTGATTATAGAGAGAGTCGGTGGAGAGATGAGAGAGAAGGTTAGGTTAGGTTTGTTTATTTATTTTCGATTTTAAAAGAACAAAAGGGTAAAAAGACCAAAATGCCCTCGTGTGAGAGGCACATGTCAAACTTAACATTAAAATTTAACTGCATTAAGGCTAAAGGACACCGCCCGTTATAAGTTGCAAACATAAAGGACATAGAGTGTAATTTTTAAACTTAAAGGACAGCGCCTGCAGAAACACTGAAACATAAAGGACGAAAAGTGCAATTTAGCCTTAGCACAACAATCAACCTTTAAATATGTCATAGATATCAAACTGCAAGCCTAAATACATGTAAATAATAATCATTTTTTGTAATATATTATATGTACATAAAAATAATATATATTATAAGTAAATAATTCGTGCTAAGCCGAGCCCACCAAGCGAGCCAAACTGAGCCAATTTGGTTTGTCACGAGCCGAGCCGAGCTAGGCTCACTTTCTAACCGAGCCGAGCCGGCTCGACTCACTTTCAAGTCGAGCCATATCGAGCGAGCTTTTTCCGAGCTAAATCTGAGCGAGCTTCAAACGAGCTCCAAACTGCAACCTTTTTGGACAGCCCTAGCCATCAATGAGTCAACCTTGAACCCTTGGTTAATCCCTAATTCGTTTTGACTTTTCACCCATTTGCAATAGGGCACTTAAAGTAACTTCTATATTTAGTAAGGGTACAAAAACGTGGTAAGTAAGATCAAACATATTAAAGAGTTTGACTTTTGTGAAAGTGTAAACTCAAAACCAGTTTATATTCTTCTATGCTCGCTTTTATATCATTTTGTGTTCGTTTAGAATATTAACGAACATAAACAAACACATTCAGTTTTTACTGGATGGACAACAAAAAGTCCATTCGTTCACATGTTATTTTGCTCGAATAAAGTTAAATGAAGAATACGGTCCGTATTTAATCAAATTAATTTAGTCCTATTTAATTTAATTAAATAAGACAAACTTAACTTGTGTAAGACTACATGGTATGGTGATGGACCATCCTTGGAGGATGATCCGCCACGTAGGCGACACATCATAGTCCTCCCAAGGATGGGATCATCCTCCAAAACTAGGGGGCATGGGAGGATGGTCCTAGTCATCATCCTCCACCACTTTTATATTTTTTTTTATTTTTTTTAATCTTCAACTTTTTTTAAACATTTAACAAATAAAGTAACAAAATATTTTCATTAATATTAAAAAACATTACATAAACTTAAAAAAAAATTAAACTTAAAAAAAATAAACTAAAAAAAACATAAACTTAAAAACCTAAAGTTAAAAAAAAAAACTTAAAAATAATCTAACATATTAAAATAAGCTACTAGTCGTCGTCTTCCATGTGGTGGGCGGGTTCGTTTTGAGCGTTGTTCCAAATGTACTCCACCAAGTCCGCTTGTAGGTTGTGATGTGTGTACTCGTTACGTAGAGCGAAGGCGTTCAAATCTTGTTGTTCCTCACTAACTGGAACATAATTTCCAGTAGACGCGTTTTCGTCGTAATCGCATATCGCTCTCCCTTCGTCTTCAATGATCATGTTATGAAGGATGATACAAGCGTACATAATGTGTCGTAACCTCCTTGGTGTTTGCGAACGTGCTGGAATAGAAATGATGTGCCATTTTTTTTGTAGAACACCAAAAGCCCGTTCAATATCTTTTCTTGCGCCCTCTTGAAACTTTACAAACTTTTTCCTTTTGTCGTCGGTCGGGTGCGGGACAGTTTTAACCATTGTCGAGTACGTTGGGTATAGGACTGTTCACGAGCCGAGCCGAACCGAGCGGAGCTTTGCTCGTGCTTGGCTCGTTTACAAACCGAACCGAGTAGAGCGGCTCATTTAAAACCGAGCCTTAAATCAAGCGAGCGTTTTTCAAGCAGTAAATATTCCGAGTGAGCGTCGAGCGAAGTTCGAGCAATTTGGACAATCGTGTCGCCCGATTTAAATTTGCTGAGAGAGACAGTGACAATGTTTGGTCTCAAGTTTTTATGTCTTTAAAAACATGCACATTTCATGGTATAATATTTTTCTTATGAATAACAACGTTGTGGCCGACGAGACGATGATCATATTGCACGAACAGTTACGTTGAGAGCAGGAGACGATCGACTTAGGGACTTAGGACAATGACATGAAACACTGAGGCGATGAGCATCCGGTCATTTATTGGTTTAGAGTTTAACTTTTGGATTTGATATTAATTTTTTTATTCGCTTGGTTGGGCTAGTACGTATAGATATAGTTGTAAATTTGTATATAGTGGACCAAAATCTAATATAGTGGTATATATAAAACTATAAATTTAATATATATTTAAGTTTATATGTATCTGTAATGTGCGTATATATATAGGTGTGTGTATAATTTATATTTGTGTATATATATGTGGATATACATGTTTATATGTATATATATACTAATTAAAAATAATAATTCGAGCCGAACCGAGCCGAGCAGACCTTTGCTCATGCTTGGCTCGTTTATAGACCGAACCGAGCGGAGCGGCTCGTTTACAACCGAGCGTCAAATCGAACGAGCATTTTCCGAGCAATTTTCGAACGAGCGTCGAGCGAGCGACGAGCGACGAGCGATTTGAACGGCCCTAGTTGGGTATATCCCATCGGCTAGGTAGTAACCTCGCCTGTACTCCACCCCTGAAACCGTAAAGCTTGTGTCTGGACCTGTACCCGCCACTACATCATCAAAAATCTGTGACTGATATATGATGTTGAGGTCATTGAGTGAACCAGGTAGACCAAAAAAAGCATGCCATATCCAGAGATCCTGTGACGCAACAGCCTCTAGAATGATAGTCGGATGTCCCTGATCTCCCCTAGTATACTGACCTTGCCATGCAACCGGGCAGTTCTGCCACTGCCAGTGCATGCAATCAATGCTCCCGAGCATTCCTGGGAAACCATGTCTCTGTTCGTGTGCTTGATATAACTTTTGAACGTCGTTTGCGTTCGGTTTCCGCAGGTATCGCTTGCTATACAATTTGACAACCCATTGGCAAAACTTGTACAAACATCGACGTGCGGTTCTTTCAGACATCCTAATGTACTCGTCTAATGCATCTGGTGCGTAACCGTACGCAAGTTGGCGAATGGCCGACGTACATTTTTGTAAATTACTGAAACCCCTTTGCCCCCTAGCATCGTTTCGCAATGTAAAAAACGGATCAGACTGGGCCATATCGCCTGCAATACGTAAGAACAGTTGACGACTCATGCGGAAACGACGTCGAAAAATCTCGGCTGGGTACACGGGTTCGTCGGCAAAATAATCGGCTACTAGTTTATCGTGGCCGGCTATAAATTTAGAACAAAACATAAAATTAAATTAATTAAAACATACATTTTAAAATCTATATAAAACATAAGGAAAAAAAAATAAAATACCTTCTTGGTCTCGGTTATATTTTGCTCGTCTGGTTAGCGGTTGGGACGACCCTTCAGCGGCCGCCATGAACACCTGAGCCGCGTTCATAATCATGTTGTGCATAATAACATCCTCTTCCGAAGATGATGAATACCACTCGGACGAAGACGATGAAGACATAGAAGAAATTGAAGAAATGAAAGAAACGGGTGAAGCCATGATAATTTTTTAGCGAGAGATGGGGTGGTAGCGGGTAAAAAATGGTACAAAATATGATGATTTTTTATAAAAAAGGAAGAGTGGTTTATAAAATGTGAGAGAGATGGGGTGGTAGTGGGTGAAAAGTTGTGAAAATAGGGGTTAAGATGTGAGTATTTATAAAAATGGAAGTCAAATGGGGGTTTTATTTGAATATAGCCGTTACAAATTTTTTTTTTTTTTTTATTTCCAACGGTCAAAAGGTGGGGGACCCACCTCATTTGGATCGTCGCAAACGGCTAACTTGGGACGGAGAGGACGGCGACGGTAGGGGGCGGCACGGTGTTTGGACCGTCACCGACCCGCGACGGGCCGGGGCCGACCCCATACCGTGTAGCCTAATACCATCCAAATTAGAAAAGCAAACTGAAGTGCGGCTGCCGAGAACGGGATGCCGAATCTTTAAGGTTCATCATGTCATTAAATATTCAAATTAGGAAAAGGAAATTTGTCAAACACAAAACATGCAGCTGAAATACCCAAAATACCCTCCATTTATCGTTTTGGTTGATATCGTTTTAGCCTCCACACAAGTTTAGCGGGTGTTACGCCATCCATCACGCACGTGTATTAAAATACTTCCTTCATCTAAAGAAATATCACGTGTCTTTTAACAATTAATATCTTAAGTCTTAGCTAATTTGTTTCCATACAAACTTTAAATTAGAATTCAATACCAAAATATAGGATTATGATCAAATACAAAGGATTCTAAATTCCTAATTGTAAGAAGGGTACAAAAGCTCTTAAAAAACCCATTATACAAAAAAAAAAAAAAAAAAAAAAAACCTTAAACATCCATCACCACCCAAAAACCTAAACCCACCCACCCTCTCCCCCATAAGTCCATAACCCACCAATTTTTTTTTTTTTTTTTTTTTTTCCGAGTGGGTGGGGGGTGGGGGTTTAGTCTTTTTTAGATTTTTTTTTTTTAGGTTTTTTGGGGGTGGGGGGGGTTAGATTTTTTTTTAGGTTTTTTGGAGGGGTGGGGGCCGGGGGTTTAGGTTTTTGGGTGGTGGTGGGGTGGGGAGGGGGTGGGTGTTTAGGTTTTGAGTGGTGATGTAGCGAGTTTAATTTTAGGTTACTGGACACTTGACACTCTATAAATCTTTCTTACACTTCTTATAATTAGGAGCCTTTTTAAAATAACTTGACCTAAAAATATAATGTTATAACTATTTACCTCTTTTGTTAACTATTCCTTAAACGTATTATACGTTATGCATGATTTCATGATTAAAAAAAATACAAAATTTTAACATAAAAACAAAGGATGAACGTGGAGTCTACAGGCCCTATACTTTTCTCCTTTTAAAGGTAAAATAGATCTATTTTCCAAACTCAGGTGTTTAAAAGTTTTGACTCTGTTAATTATTATTTTTTTATTATTTACATAATATATTTAACGGTTTTTCTAACTAACCTTTTTTAACCGACCCAAAGATTTCTTTATCTTACTTAGAAAACATCAAACTTATACATGTTACATTTGAAAAAGAAAAAAAAGTAAAGCGCAAAAAACCTGATTATTAATTCGATTACGTATTTTACTTATTCTTTTAGAAATGAAAACTAAAAACTACATGACGTTTTCGTTGTCATGATTGTCTCATTTTACCTTTTAAGTTCTTATAAGTTAACAAATACATAAATCATCATTAGTTATGTTATCTAATTCGACCAAAACCAAAAATTTGAATGTCGAGTTAAGCAAGATTTCACCATAAAAAAACCAAATATAATTAAAGAAAAAGTAATAAAATTTCAAGAGTTCTGGGATCATTACCCGATTCGAGTCAAACAAAAAATTTAAATGTCAAGTTAAGCGACATTCCATCATCGAAAAAAACCAAGCGTAATTAAAGAAAAGTAATAAAGATCAAGAGCTCTAAACCCAGATTATTCACAAAATCTCATTTATAACAAAATAAAATATAAAAAGAAATAAAATTACTGACTCCACAAGACATTAAATTTGGTGAAATTGGCGCCGGGAAAAGACACAATACCCTTTTTTATTGGAGAAGCTTTATAAATATGGACACCATATTCCATTCCATCCAAATTCCTAATCCATACCATTCCATTCCATTCTCCCCTAAATATCTCCACTCCATTCAAAGCATAATTCCATCCCAAGATATCCCATTCCCTTCATAACATTTTCCGGCCACCGTCTCCTCCGCCGGAGACCGGCCACACCATGCACCACACCCCTATTTCACCCTATCCCATTTATAACTTCTTCTTATATTAACCCAACCCTAATTCCCGTCCCAATGAAAGGTAATTTAATCTCATTTCATGTTACTTATTTTGATCGTTACGTCTACATAATAATGTTATGAGCCAGTTAAAAATACATGCTTTTGCTATTTAAAAAGCGTCGTAGCGTAGCTTGTTGCCTGTTTACCTTCTAATTTTAATTGTTACTAATTTGTTCGCAGAACAACAACCCCTAAACAATCCCAAAGTCATCCAAATCGAATACAACGATGACAACTACAAACAACAACAACAACAATCATCTCCAAGAGGGGTATTGGAAATTCCGTTATCCGGATCGGATTCCGACAACAGCCGGAGCCTGAGCAGCCGGGGCTCATCTTTCAACGAAAAGTCGCCGGAGATGGAAACCGAATCAGACTCTGCAACCGAGTGCGGCGGAGATGAGGAGGAGGGCGGCAGGCCGGGGCTGATTAGCTCGTCGTCGGTTGCACAGGATGTGCGGTGGCGGCATTTGGTGTGCAGTTTGAAGTGGAAGTCGTTTAAGCGGTTTTCGACGGTGCCTTTGGTGGCCGGATATGAGATGTCTAGGAAGAGTTTGATGAGGAGGTTGGGGAAACATCATGTTAGCGAGGAGATGGTGGATGGTGTAAGGTGGACTGTGCCAAAACCGTCGTGGCGGAATTTCACGTTTGATGAGCTTTCTGCTGCCACCGGTGGTTTCAGCCTCGGTAAGTTTTTATAGAATATTACGGTTTATGCTTTTGCTGCAAGAATAGTATTTTAAACTTTTGTTGTGAATTTGAGTTAAAATTGTTTCGGGTCGAGCCGGTGGTTTTCTTTAGAAAGATAGTGGGTCGGGTCTCTAGCGCCGCCTGCGTTCATAGGCGTGAGTGACTTTTTGTCATTGGTTTTATTTTGCTGATCAGGCTTTTGGTGGTTGTTAAAAAAACAACTTTTAATTCAAATAAAGAATAATATATTTTATTTTATTAAAGAATAATAATAGGAATAAATGGGAATATCTTACGTGAAGTAACCAGGGAATCAATAGATTTGTATTTACGTTTACTTAAATTTAATAATATTTTATAGACTTGTGACATATCTGAAGTTATTTTGCCTATAGTAATAGTTTGCTACGAGCCTATGACTTGAATTGTGGCTATGTAGTTCTAGAAAACAATTACTCGTGTCATTAAAGATTTAACTAAATTGCTCACGATTCTAGTCTATTGGTAGAGTCATCTTTATATCTATTAACCAGGTTAGAATTCTTGTTGAAGAAATAAATATCAAATAGGTACACATGATAATTAAGTCATTATAACATTATACAATTATACAATGTATAAAATAAAAATATCATTGAAAATTTAACTTTTTAAAATTTTAAGTTAAGAGATTAATACCAAATGGTCAAATAAGAGAAGTGAGAATAAATTTGGCTTACTGAAATGTGTCATGTAACGCAATCAGATGCTTATAAATGAAATATAAAATAGCCAGTAATGAAAATTAAGAAATATAATACGAAAATGTGCAATAAGTGAAGTTGAAAAAAAATATTTGACTCATAAAATTGTTATACATGAATTAAATAGCTACTTATCTAGTGGTATCCATGATAGATATATTGTTTTGCCGTTAGGGACAACTTGATTTATTTATATTAACAATAAAATGCACGGATAGTTCATGTGGTTTGGTGAAATTTCACATTTACTTCTTAATTTTTCAGAATTACACTCTTAGTATCTGTGGTTTAATAAGTTGTTACTCGGATAGTCCCTAAAGCGGATGAAGGTTACTCAGACAGTCCCTGTGGTTTGACAAGTTGTTACTCGGATAGTCTTTGTGGTTTGACAAGTTGTTACTCGGATAGTCGTTGTCATTTCACACCCGCTTAACCAGAAAAAACTAACCTCCATTCGCTTTGGGGACTATCCGAGTAACAACTTGTCAAACCACAGGGACTAAGAGTGTAATTTTGAAAAGTTTGAAACTAAAGGTGAAATTTCACCAAACCACAGGGACTATCCGTGCATTTTACTCTTTATATTAAAAAAAGGATTATGTAAATACGCACATTGACAAATCTTGTTAATTAATAACCTTGGGGATAGAGAATTGTATACCGGTCAATGTGAAACGAACCCACAGGGCACACCTTTTTGGACGTTTGATTTTTTCATACCTTTTGCAAGTCACGAGGGATGCATGCTTAGGTTGGAGGGTGTGGTATAAAGCCTTTAGGGGCTTTATCACGTTGTCTCATCGTCACGTCACACAGGGGGTCCTTTAACTTAGAGGGTGTGATTTAGGGGGTGTTTGGCCTAGTTTTTATTTTTTGGCTTATGCTTATATTTTAAAGTAGCTTATAGCTTATTTTCTATCATTCGATAAGCTCTTTTTAATGTGTTTGGATTAGCTTATAGCTTATTTATATCATTTGCCCTTACACAAAGAAGGCTTCTTCAAATAAGCTAAAAAACCATCATCAAATAAGCTTATTCAAATTAGCTTATATAAGCTAATAAGCATAAGCTTAAAAAGCTAAACCAAACATCAAATTAAGCTTATTTTGTAAAAAAAGCTAAAAAAAGCTATAAGCTTTGTTAAAAAAGCTAGGCCAAACACCCCCTTAACTACCTACTTTATAATATTGCGCCCCCATTTAACCACCATAAACTTCGAAAATGCCAAGGATCTCGCTACTGAAGAAGGATCCCCCCCCCCCTAACTCCGGCGGTGTGGATGATGGCACCCCGAGGGCGCTATGGAGGCTGAGGTGGCGCCCCCCACACCCATGGGCCTTACCATATTTTCACCAACTTCCATTTTAGGAAAGAAAAAACGCTGTTCAATTTTTTTTAATTGTTATGATAACTAAACGTTTAAAAATGTTTTTATGCCTTAAATAATGATATTAGTGAAAATCTAGTTTACCTATAATGTAGTGTAGTCAAATCTTCTATTCAAGCTGTTGACTTTATTGCAGTCAATGTGTCCTGTCCTATTCAAGGTTTACCATCCCTGTTTGCTAGACTATCTTCAATGCATCCATTGGAGGGATGCCCTTACAAGCCTTTGAAGATCCTTACCAGTAGAGTGCACATATTCTAACGTGCCCTTAGGTTAGATGCCCTTGCACAAGGGCATGGGTTTGCCTCGGTTCATGCGATGAGGTGGGCCCAAAGTAAAAAAAAGAAATGTTTTATTTAAATATTGTGTGTAAGACTGCGGGGTATGGTGGAGCTTGGGTTGGGCGTGGGTTGGGGCAATTGCTGACACGTGGATGTTAACCCAAACCCAAGTTTTAATGGGGTATGGTGGGCCTTGGGTTGGGCGTGGGTTGGGCCGGCGTGGCCTAGCCACATCATCATTTTTTTTAATATATATTTAAATTAATTAAAAACATAAAAAAAACATATGTTTTTTAAATACATAAACAAACATAATAATTATTAAAATAAAAAAACAATCATTTTTCGTCGTCTTCGTCGGTTTCGAACCCAGGAATCGTTGAAACATGTTCCACCAAATCAGATCGAAGGTTGTGATGTATATCCCTTGACTTGATCCAAAATTCATTAACCGCTTTATCTTGGTCTGTTACGTTACCTGGTTGGGAATCATCGTCATCATAGTGGGTAACGACCGCTCTACCTTCGTCCTCCAAAATCATGTTGTGAAGAATGATACATGTGTACATCACGTTTCCAATCTGATTCTTGTCCAATAGTCGACAAGGCATTTGTAATACATGTGTACATCACGTTTCCAATCTGATCCATATTGTCCGAACTATTGCCGTACGCTAACTGCCTAAGTGCGGCCGTGACCTTTTGCCACGTAGTAAATCCTAATTGCCCGGTTACATCGGGTTTTTGTTGAAAATAAACATACTTCTCCTCAAGATCTCTAGATATCCTTAAAAATAAGTTTCTACTCATACGAAAACGGCGTCTAAACATTTTTTCATCATACTTAGGTTCAGCTGAGAAGTAATCGCTTACCAACAAATCGTTAGCGGTAACCCGTTCACGAGCGATGTACCTTCTTCTGCGTTTAGGTTGTTGACTCTCTTCCTCCTCCTCTTCGTTTTCAACGATAACTTTCACCACCGTCGCGATCGTTTGTAGAAATATTTCCGCCCCATCGTCAGATGATGATGACGATTCAGTATAACTTGAAGAACTCATGGCGAGATTGTGTTTTATGTGTTTGATTTTGTGTGAGAAAAATGATAAATATTGTAAAGTATTTATAAAGGAAGAATTTTTTTTTTTTTTAATAGCCCAACGGCTAGCCTGGTTTGGCCATTCACAACCCGCCATGTCAGCTTGGCCAGACCGCCCCACGCCCGGCTTGAAACCCACGAAAAAGGGGCCACGCCCAAACCCATGCCCACCCGGGGTGGTGGCTTGGGCGTTTTCAGCCCACCCACGCCCAAACCCCCGCCCCATACCCCGCAGTCTAATGGATATGTGATGAGGTGAAAATTAAGAAGGGTGAGGATATTTGTACGGTTGGAGATGAAATTGAGGTTTTTAAGGATTTGTAAGGATATTATGTGGCAGATGATGTGGCAGCTAAGGGCGTCTAAGGGCACGTTTAGCATTAGAGATAGTCTTACATAGACTAATTATTTTTTTATTGTATTAAGCGAAATGATTTCATTTCATAGACTTATTTCCCTATACTTATGCTTACAATTCATTGATTTTTCATGGCGTTGATACGTGTTTTACATAGATAATTTGGTGGGCCGAGGTGGGCACGCTGAAGTGTACAAAGGACGCTTACCCGATGGCCAACTCGTTGCCGTGAAGAAAATAACAAAGAAAGAGAAAAAAGATGAAGACCGAGTTGAAGATTTTTTATCTGAGCTCGGGATCATAGCTCATATCAACCATCCAAATGCAGCTCACTTGATTGGCTTCAGTTCTGATACTGACTTACATCTTGTTCTCCAATTTGCGCCACACGGCAGCCTTGCAACTTTACTACATAGTACTTACATTATTAATCCATCTCTACGACTTTTTAAGATAGTCAGCTGGAATAACCTAGTGTTAACCAGTGTTTCATCATGTACAGATAGTAAAGAAAGATTAGACTGGGGGCTAAGGTTTAAGATAGCCATTGGCATTGCAGAAGGATTGTTGTATCTTCATTGTAAATGTCAAAGGAGAATAATTCACCGCGATATCACGGCTTCAAATATCTTGTTAATGGAAGACTATCAACCTCAGGTTAATATAATTTCCTCTTTAGTTACATATTATCGATTCACTAATGTTGTTCATCTTTTGTGTGTCTAGATATCTGATTTTGGGCTAGCAAAATGGCTCCCTGACAAATGGCTTCACCATATTGTTTCCCCAATTGAAGGGACCTTTGGGTACATGGCACCCGAGTATTTCATGCATGGAATCGTTCATGAGAAGATCGACGTGTTCTCTTTTGGAGTTCTTTTGCTTGAGCTTCTTACTGGTCGACGCGCAGTTGATTCAAGCAGGCAGAGTCTTGTAATATGGGTATGCTAATTTCTTTATAAAAAAAATCAATCTTTATAACCTATGATATCAGGGTATGTTAATTTCTTTACAAAGAATCAATCTTTATAACCTGTGATATCAGGGTATGTTAATTTCTTTATAAAGAATCATTCTTTTTTAACATGTGTTATCTATATATGTACATAAACTGCTTTGGTTTGTATAGGCAAAACCGTTTTTGGAGCAAAGAAATGTTAAAGAGCTCGTGGATCCTCGTTTAGAAGGCGAGTATGAAATGATTCAAGTAAAGCGTGCCATGTTAGCAGCTTCAGCTTGCATTCATCATTTGCCTAGCGTCCGCCCGAACATGAAACGGGTAAGTTGGAAGAAACTTGGAAGACCTAACGGTTACAAATTCGGAGCAAGTTTTCTAATTGTTGGTTGGTTAATTTTATTATAATGTCATACAGGTTATGGAGATGCTGAAGGGCGAGAGGTCGGAACCAAAACTAAAATTAGGTGGGGGCCGACAATTGCTAATCGATGCATGTGACTTAGACGATTATTCGTCAACCACGTACCTAAAAGACCTAAATCGACACAGGGAACTTGTGATGGAGTGATGATTAGAGATGGTGTGCAAGCAAGCACTATAATTTTTGTTTTGTATGTGATGTTTTGGGTTGAGGGAGGAGTTGTGTGTATATTGTTGGGCCGGTGGTGGGCCTAGAAGAAACTCCTTTTAGAAGTTTTAGGGCCATGTCTTGTTTTAGTTGTGGCTTTAGATGGGGGCCCAATAGGATATATGGCTATCCCATGTTTGCTTCTAAAAGAACCACCTTGATACACCACCATGTGCAACATATTATTCAAGCCCGAGTTTATAATGGGCCGAGCTCAATTCGGATTTGCAACGCGCCCATCTTGTAATCATACTAGTATATTGAACAGCTAAAATCATTTTCTAGCTCTTTAGGCCATCATATAGCTATTTTTTGTTTTATTTTATTGATATGTCCGGTCAGTATCGATGCCTCCTACTTTTATATGGTGTATCCGCCACTTGGTAGAAAGCATTTTTGTTACGAGACTTTTGGTGAGCATACGTGGGGGTGGTAACTCTTGACACGTTACAAAAATAATTAGATTCCGGGTTCTTATTGCCAACACGTTTAACCTCTTTAATTGGTCGTTGACATGGCCAAGACGTCTTATTAAACATATTGACTTGCCAACCTGTTTAAATTGAGCTAAGAATTTAATTAGGTCAACCCATTACGGCCCGTTTAACCTATTCTTCACAACTCGTCAACATGTTTATGACTCGCTTACTGTGCTTACAACTTGATTGCAACCCATCAAACCGTGTGAGTCATTTATATAAATGGGGTACATTGGTCTTGTTCAGTCACACACTTTTGAATGTGTCCGGTTACAACTGTCGTATTTGAAATGAAAATGTAAATAAACAATTAGAAAAAATACAACAAGGGCTCTTTAAAAAAAAAAAAGAAAAAAAAAACCAGTGTTGTTTTTTGAAAAGGCCTTGCAAATAATCATATATGATGCACTTATTAAAGCCCATAAACCAAAAGGTAAGAGAGCTTGGGCCTTTGAGGCTCATCATACAATTTCAAATTCGGTGTTAAAAAAACTTGTTCTACAACTGGAATTGATAAGGAACCCGTTGACAAGAACCAGAACCGGTCAAACCCAATCTTTTACTTTTTCAAACCGGTTCCAACTCAAACCAGTATTGACTTTTGTTGACCCAAATCATAACTGGTTCCAATCGAATTGGTTTGTGAACAAAAAAAAAAAAAAAGGGTTTTGTATGCCGCTAGTCGATGAGTTGTCTATGATTTACTGATGTTAGAACTTTACCTCGAACCGTAATATATTGTGAATTATATGGTACAGTTTGAAATGATAAAAAACTATACGACAATTTATCACAAGTTTAGCAAAACATAGTAAGGTACATGTTGTTATTTAAAGATACGAGAAATGCACAAAACTACTAAATTTCAAACGAGTATAGGAAGTATGGGCAAGTATAAACACGAAAACAAATGTACAAATTTTAAATAACATTATTTTCTGCTTTTGATCATGAAATGTGTGACCATCAGATTTGATATAATGAATTCGGTGTAATTATATTAATTTTAACTAGAGTAAAATGTCAAAATGGTCCTTCAGTTTTTGTCATTTTTGTCACTTCAGTTCAAAAATGAAATCTTTTGTATCTGGTTCTCTGAGATTTCATTTTTGTTGTCATTTTCATCCAATTGACTAACTGGGTTAGAATTTTTTTTGTTAACTTCTTCCCTGTTTTCGTTTTCCTCTTCTACTTAAAATATATTATGGCATATAATGATGATTATACCCTTCATTTAAATGAGGAAACTGACAAAAAGGGAAGAAGTTAACAGAAAATTCTAACCCAGTTTACCAATTAGATGAAAATGACAACAAAAATGAAACCTTAAGGACCCGGATATAAAACATTTCATTTTTGGACTGAAGTGTAAAAAGTAGTCTAAACTCAAGGACCATTTGGACACTAACTATTTATAAAAATATACACTAAAGACACACTTCCCTAAAATCTAAACAACGTGTACGCTTTTTTCAACTATTTAAATAATAGTTTTTTATTTTAACAATGTATAGTTGTTTTTTTATGGCAAGCCCACACTTAGCCCATGTATAGTACTAACCCCCGTAACCTCAACATAGCCCATGTATAGTACTAACCCCCCATAACCTCAACTACATAACCCATCACATACCCCACAAAACACATTACTCAACACACCTTCACCCACATAACATCCCTTCTCCCACCATCTACGGCTTCAAAATTCTCAACCTAGAGCGCCGAGAGGGGGAGGAGGGGGGGGGGGGGAGGGGCGGTGTTACCGGCGCTAAAGGGCGCAGTGTGCTCCATCACCCCATGGTCGCGCTCCCATCGTATGGCCTTAAAATCACCCTTAAAATATATAGTGCACGCTTTATAGAATTCAAATCACACCATTTTAATAAAAATCAACACTATGCTAATAAGCTAAACATCGTGTATATAATATTAGAGCAACACCAATAAGTGATTTTTTTCATGTTTTTACATGTCTATGTGGCATATTTAGATGTTTTTGTTATTGTGTGTCACATATTTGGTATCTATTTTTGTAGTGTTGTTTTTCTACGAAAACAAGGAAAAATGAACAAATGTGGGACCATTTGAATGAGAGTGGGGTTGGGTATTAATTTTTTTTTAAAGTGGTGATGATGTTATAAAATTTTTGAATGTTTTCTTACTAGGTGAGTTTTGGTGTTTTTGAAAAATAACTATGACATGACACGATTTTATGTGTTTTTAGGTTTTTCTTACTGTGTGGATGGTGTTGCATAATGTGAAAACGGGTATGGGCAATGTGTAAAATGTAGGGTAGTAGTAGGTAATCAATATAAGATATAAGGATTGTAAAGAAAATGATTTTGTATGAGCCAATGGGTGAAGGGGATGCACGTGCGGCCAGCCCAAGATCATCGAGTAAAAAGATACCGTGCACGTGGCTTACTAGTCAAAGGTCAAAAGCCACAACTATTGAACACTACGAACCCTAACCTTTTAACATAAAATAATCTAAAAATACACATTTTGCCTATAAATAAATACGAAATTACAGCACATAATACGCCGTAGATAAGAAGAATGACGACGAAAAGGGGATGCATCCAACTGACAAAATCTATAATTCTTCCTTCCATTTGAATATTTGCTTAAATACATCAATCAATAATTGTTACAAGTATTAAATATAATATATACAAAACGATTTTTTCAGAACTCGTTTTATCATAATTTGATTAACTTATCTCCGCCAATTAAATATTTAATCAATTGTTCAAAAGCTTTGATGAATTACTAATAAATAAATGATATTAGCAACTAATGGAAAGAAGCTTTGTTGTACTCGGGAGTATTTAGATATCAACCAACACTAGGTTCACACTAAAGCAACACATTAGATATCAACCAACACTAGGTTCACACCAAAGCAACACATATATCGGGATATTAATTAATTGTTAGTTTAGAGACTTTTTTATGTGTATGTACATCTTTGTGTATACACATAGAGTTTGTATATATATACATAGAGTTCGGATATGGCAAAAAGAAATAAAATTGTGAAAGGTGTAGGGATTCAATATAAAGTGTCACGCATTCAAACTAAAAAAACATATGTACAAATTAAAAAAAAAAAAAAACACAATAGACAAGGTTAAAACATGTACAAACTAAAAAAACATAATGGCCAAACTATAACACACATGTGAAGACCAATAACATGATAGACGAACAAAAAAAATACAATGCACTAAAATAAACCTAGTTAACACGTATTTCTTTTTCCAGTTTTTATATAATAATATAATACTCATATCAATGCTTAAAAAATCGTTCGTTATTATGGTGTAATGTTTTGAGAAAAATAATATATAAAAAGTTATGAACGTTTAATGATGATAGATGAATATGCATACGTCTTGCATATTACTTTAAAAAGTCAAACAAATGTAGGTTATTTCTTTTAGACCTTTCTCCATCTTTTTCAACGTGACTTGCATGTAATTCCTTTCCCAAACTAATCTCAACCCTCCATATTCAAGATCAATATATCATGTTTGTCACGATTTTTAGCTTTTTATATTAACCCAACATTACATGCTTAATTGTGGAATGAAAAGCCAGATAATACTGCCCTAAATGGATGTACTTCGATCTGGAACCCGGGTCTCCGTCTGAACAGCTGAAGTCGGTGGAAGCCCAACGTTTTGATCTACTGCCGTAAAAAAAATACATATATGGGGGGATAGAGCATGGTCCTCCCAACCGCCGGAGTGATCCCACTTCGGGAGCCGCTACCCGACCAAGCTAGCTCTGCGGTGAATTCCTCTTACCAAGTTCTTATCCTGGGCGACATATGTCACTCCCAAGACTCGAACCCGGGACCTCTGGGAAGAGGTGGGTGTCGGTAGCCAACTGGGCAACCCCGGTTGGTTAAAAAAAATACATACCGTCTCTCCCAGGAGGAAACCACGCAACAAGTGATAATGTAAAACCCCCTCGCCTCACTCCATTTTTTGCACCAACTGGGAAGTGAACCTGAGTCTTTTATAAAGAACCCAGGCGTCGTTCCACCTGAGCCAGAGATCATTGGCACCTACACACATATATTTGCCTAAAAACTCTAAAACACACTAAACGTCACTGATATTTGTATATCTACACATATGTAGGTTAAAAAAATATGTTAATGTCCTTGATTGTTCACATGCGTAGCCGTATAGACCAAAACGTAAACATACTATTAAAAATGTATATATACATATGTTCATGTATGTGAAAATTCTAAAACAAACACCATTAGACTGAACGGTGTGGACGGCGTTGAAGCTGGCTTGAAGCTTTTGCTGGAAATTTAGTGAAAATGAGTTTTTCACTAAATATTTTGGACATCAATAATATTTATATATGTGTTGTATAAATAATTATTTATGGGTTTGTGTTCAAACTATGTCCAAATAGAGCTAAGATGAATGAGATATAGAAACTTGAAGTTGTATGTTTGGAACAAACAAAGATGAGAAAAATGGATTAAGTTTTGTCAACTTGTCCCACGTAGGTGGGATGACAAAAGTTGAAGTGGTTTATAAGGAGGAGCACTCCTTGTATATTGTTTCCTTAAAGGCAAACAGAACACTAGTGGGGACCCTAAAGGGTGCGGAGCACACACGCACGCGCATGAGGTGGGTGATGGTCGCAATGTGGCGCACTTTTCACTTGGCACACCGCCTTTGTATTTTTGTCTATGAGCGTGTGGTTAGATACATAGCGGATCTGCTTATGGCGCACCCATGGGTGGCGTAGGCGGATGCCATGGCATGGCACATGTCAATGCGGTGCGAGCTCCTTAGGCGCACGACGCACGACGCACGTCATTGGCTAGGGCGAAGAGTGCAGGTGGCGCACGAGTATGGATAACGCATGACCAGATGGGTGGCGTAGGCGGATGCCATGGCATGGCACATATCAATGTGGTGCGAGCTCCTTAGGCGCACGACGCACGTCATTGGCTAGGGCGAAGAGTGCAGGTGGCGCACGAGTATGGATAGCGCATGACCAGGTGGCGTCCTGGTATGCGTAGCGGCATCAGCATGGCGTGTGGCTATCTGTCCGCGCGAGTTTTAGTGTAGTGCGCGCGTATAGCATACGGGCGGAGTATGACACGCATAGGCGCATGTCCGACTATATAGTGTGCAGCTCACTTGCAGGCTGGTCACGGTCAGTCAACCTAATTTTTATCAGTTACGAGATCGTCATGAATTAATATGACAGTTACGTTGACCACTTCAATTCCAGTTTAATCCAATTAAAACCTACTTATTACAAGATTGATTGTCTTGTAGTTACAAATTATTTATCTTGTTTAATATTGTAATTATTACAAGATTAAATGAGTTTTAATACATTGTGTATAAGTAAAATGACATAGGTCCATTGTAAAGCGACCAGACGAAAAATTATACACATACGATGATCATCTTGGTTCTATGAAATTTAGAGAAAGTGTATTCTCTAAATTATAATTTCACACAACTTCATCTATTTTCTAATTTTATGAACACCAAATTATACCCGGTGTAATCTCGTGCGTGAGAGGCATCTCCGGCAGTACAACTACTGTTTCGATTGTTGTATCCTGAAAACAGACCGTCTGAGAGGAGGCGCGAAATCTGTTTTAAGGGCCCCGTGTCAAACACGATTCTCAACCAAAACCTTCATCTTTTTTATGTTCATTGTTGCAGTTCATAAGGTGCGGTTGAAGTTCTTCCAAAGACGCTGACTTGAATCAAGATTGGTACAATTAAATTGTATATTACATTTTTTAGTTTTGTAACCGGTATTGTACTAGTCGAATTTCCCACGAATAACGAGAGTCACGTTATTATATATTTGTAATATATTTTAATAAAAAGTGAACCTAGTTCCTACATCTTTAACAACGCCGGCACACCGGCCCGTCAGGTAGCATGGGTACGACGTGGGGCGGGTGGTGGTGGGTTTTCTCAATGGCATGAGGACAAATAGAGGTGGCGATGTGTGGTTGGTTGTAATGGCGGATCTAAGAACTTTTTTCACTGGTTTCCTTTTGGTAGATTTTCACTAATTCTCACTATTTTTTATCCAAATCATACGAGGTTCTCACTAATTTTTCTCATTTTTTTCTAAATCGAATAGGTCCCTGGGAACCCACAAAAGTGGTCTAGATCCGCCCCTGGTTGGTTGTAAAAACCCTCTTCCACACCCGCACCACCCTGTGCTTTTTGGGGCTTGAAGGGGAAAACCCCCTTTATTGATGTAGCTGCCACGTGACGTTTCATGCGCTTTGTTCAAGCCACATGGTACCCATGGTAACGCACCTATGTGTAAGTCTGGTCAATCAGATCGGTTTTGAAACCTGACAACTTCAACCAAGTTTGAATCTTTGAGTTGAATTAATTCTTTGAGTTTTAAGCTTGTATAAACGATATGGTTGTAATTTGTAAAAGTGTAAAACATTTATTCTAACTTTAAGATGTTGAGGTATTACTCTAGGTTTTTTATGGCAAATTTCAATAATCCTATCTTTTCGTATGTGAGACTTAATCTCGAGACCTATAAATTTAAGTGTTTCTAAATGTTTCGTCTTTGTCAATGAACTGTCAATGATTCAATGCCATAGTACCCATTGGTCTCTAGTTTTTATTTTTATTTTTCTAAATAATGAAAATTTTATAAAATTGCATAAACTTCTTTATTTATATATTTTTTTTCAAAGATAAACATACACCAAACCGTGTGTTCTCGAATTAGGTGTAACAAGACTGACATCAATTTAATTGTTGTATTTATACATGAAAAAACAAAGTTGTTTGACGAGAACAGACATGAAGAAGTAGAGGGAGCAAATGAATAAAAAGTCGGAACTAGAAGGGGCAAATATATAAATCCAAGTAGTTTGAAGACCGATGAGGGAGGGGAGACCACAATTGCACGTGTGAAATCACGTGCTGGTATAGAAGGTCGCAAAAGGGGCAAAACGAGTAAAATGCGATGTGGTCGGGTAGGATCGAATCAGCCCCGAGTCCAAGAAAGTGGTTTTGGGGCATGTACACCAACGTGCGTTCCGCCGTTCCGGATCCCACTAATAATAATTACCAAAATTACTTATGTTTCTCTTCAATAGCTAGGTCGGAGGGTGTCGGGTGCCACCAAGCCAACTCAACCTCTAAAGGGGCTCCATCATGGTAACGAGGGAGAAGGACTTTATCAGGTGGGGCCCACTTGATTTAAACTAATGAAATCTTTTTTTTTTTTTTTAATTTTGTTTAATATGAGGCTCTATTCGCACCATGCAAATTAAAGAGGGACGTGATAAAGCCACATGGCTGAGGTGGATCCTAGGTGGCGCTGACGTAGCCTGATAAAGGCCCTAAGAGGCTTCAACCACACTGTAACACCCGTGTTATGAAAGTCAAAGTCCAAGTCAAAGTCAAGTAAGAAAAGATTGCTAATTGCGATATGTCACTCCTTGCTTAACTACTGATTTGACTTCTTTGACTTGTAATCGAATCTTGTATTTTAATTGCTTTAGTTGTATTATGTGGAGTATCTATCAATAATCGAGGATTTATCGCATGTTTTATCATTTTATCGTTTTATCGCTAATCGCATCACCATCGCATTCGCGCCTTGGTTGTTAGATTCTGAATATTGTTTTACGTGTGTGCGTTACTTATGTGTTGCCTGTGCATGTTTACTTTATGTTTGTGGTGATTAATCGAAACGAAATCGCAACTCTATTGCAACGCAATTGAATCGTAAACGCTAAACGCAAGTTATTTATGATGATTGTATGTTAGATATAGTATTTGTGTGGTTATTATTCATCTATCGCATCGCTCAATCTACACACGCTTAAACGCATCGCAACGCTCGACACGCGAAACGAAACGCCGAAACTCAAACCGCCGGACCACTTCGATCAAATGGCCAATCGATCGAATGGCCATCCGATCGAGGCGCCATCTGATCGGTGATCCTATCCGACACTTGTACACTTTCCCATTTTGGCAACCTATAAATACCCCCTGTCACATCACAAGCTCTCTCATTCGACCAGCAGCGTTCCAACCCTCTTTTCTCTCGATTTCTCGCGATTCTTGTAAGTTTTCAACTCAAATCTTGTACTTCTATGATCTACACACACTTCTTCATCATTTTCACCTTTGAATCTCAACTTTTAACCGTGAAATCAACGAATTTGAGGTGTTCTAGGGTGATGTCATCATGGAGTTCTTATGAACTTCAAGTTTTGACCTCAATCCACCAAGAATAACTCGGATCTGAAGGATTTCCACATGATTAAACGTTGTTTTCGCATAGATCTAAACATCATCAAAGTTAAACGGATTGAAGGAAACTTTTCCAACCTTCTTTCAACTCTTTTACACTCAATACACTTAAAACCGATAGAATCGGAGCTCATTCAGGCCTTCTACTCATTTCTTAGTGAAGTGTCAATCTGAGATCTGGTTTCTATCAAAGAGACAACCGATTTCGGGTTAAACATGAACAACCGTCACGAACCAGCAAACTGATCTGATTTGGGTGATTCCTGTTCGATCGGGCGACTTGGGACTTGACGAGGTCCCGTTGTTTAGTACGTTGTCATACCATCTCAAGCAAACTGCAAAACTTTCAAAAATAATCAAGTTCAAGACGATCAGGATCGTTGGGACAGATTGCCGTCCGATCGGATTGCCATCTGATCGAACTGCAATCCGATCGGATTGCACTTGGTTCCACACTTAAACTTTTTCTTCAAACTTGCAAAGCTCTGAACGTCGAACGGATTGCCGTTCGATCGGATTGCCATCCGATCGAACGACCATCCGATCAATCGACATTTGGAACTTCGACACTTAATCATTTTCATAAGTTTCAAAGAACATCAGTTTCTAACGGATTGCCATCCGATCGGATTGCTATCCGATCGAGTGACCATTCTGCTGTGAACTTGTTCTCAGTAAGTGTCCTACCAATCGGATAGCTATCCGATCGAACGACCGTTCGATCGACGACCTGAAAGGTCGAGATACTTCTCTGTTTTCAAAATGCTACAACGAAAACTTTAAAGCCATCATACACAAACACATCCTTACCAAACGAATGTCAATCCGACCAAATGGCCATCCGATCGGACGACCATCCGAACGGATTGACATCCGATCGAATGACCATCTGATCGGATTGCCATCCGATCGGATTACCGTTCGACACTTGGTTCACTTTTCACCGTTTATCGCGTCGTTCTATCGCTTATGCTATCGTTAACTGTTCAGGCTAATCTCTCAGTGCTCCCTTCAATCCAAGAGAGTGTTTAGTTGCTAAACACGATCTGTGAGTATACTCGAACCCTTTTTGCTTTACGCACTTTTGGGTGTTACATACGTTACTTATTCTAAATCACAAACGACACACAACGCAAACACTATTTATACGCTGACCGTTATTGCATGCTACGTGTTATTCGATGAATGCTTGTATGTTATGTTAACACAGTGATTGTTGCCTGACACCTTAGCAATGATAGTACTATAGTTTGGACTCAGCACCTGTCGTGGACAGGGGTTGTTAAGGGCTTACTTCACGGGTCCCAGTGGAGATATGTGTTGCGCATTCTACAACCCACAGTCACGTCTGTGCATATTTCTCTGTCGATAACCTACTAGCCTTCACTTTGTTACATGTTACATGCTGGTTATGCGTAAACGATTTCGAACTCTATTATACTACTAAACTTGTATGCTCACCTTTACACTATGTGTATTGACCTCTATTTTTAACGTATGTGACAGGTGTTTGAATGCTTAGGATGCTTGTTTGCTTTCATGGAATCGAGCTTAGGAGAGTCTAGAAACAAACAATTTAAATCTGAGTTGTCGAAACATGATATTTGTCTTTGAGATATCGAAGTCTGTAATAATTGATTTTACTTGATGGGTTATGGTATGGGACATAATATTAACTTTCCGGTAATTTAGTTGTTATGGAATTTCTCTTGGACAATCTGTTTCGCTCAGTGTCGCGCCCCGATGTTTCCGTCATCGGTTGGGGTGTGACAGATTGGTATCAGAGCCATAACTATAGGGAATTAGGCAAGACTCGATCTAGTCTGGGTTGATGTCTTAGGAACGACCTAGTCTATAGTCTAAGTACCAACAGACCGACTTGTGCATACCCTGTAGGGGTTTTGTACGAGCTTACTTGCTATCCTCGCCTCGCAATTATGCTATACTATCACACTGCCTTTCCTAAGGCAGTCGCACTGCACATTATTTTCAAAAATGAATGAATGAGTGATTAGATCGAGATTAGGTGTGAAAACTGCAAACTCTCGACTGGATCGCTTGTTCGACCCGCATTTTTACTATAAACAAGAGAATTTGCGTTGAAACAGGAGTGAAATCCGTACTTCGACGTAAGTATCTCTCTCGATCCCGTGATTCTATCACACAAATAGGAATGTAGTCGCTAAGTTAGGGGTGAAACCCGAACCTTGATGACTTGTTCCACTCTCTATTTTGGTTTTACAAAACTCTCACCAAAGTCTCGATGGATTCCAGCGACTCGAGTTGCGTGAATAACCGAAAGGATGCGTGCCATTCACCGTATGTCAGTGATAGATCACAATCTTTAGGCTAGAAACGCATACTCAAAGTCCTTGAGAATAGTCGAACCACTTTGGGTAGTCAACGTCTATCAAGCCTTAGACAATCTGTTTTTGATTTCAAGCTCGCAATCGCTGATTTTATGTGTTTTCGATTCTGAGCTCGCAACTGCTGACTCTGATATTTGTCGTTTTATGTGGATTTTATGTGTTTTATGTGGTCTTACCTGTTTATGTGTTTCGATTTTTGGTAATTTATACGCTTTTTGCTATTCGCTTTGATCGACACACACAACCCGCACTACACATCTATCTCAATACGCTAACAAATCGCATGCTACGTTACCCGCTTATGCTATACTACTCGCTATGCTACTCGTTGTGTACTCGCTGAACGCAATCGCTATTCTCGAACTCGGGAACTTTGAATGATAGGTGAATATGTACGGCAAATGTAGGTAAATACGTGCAAATATAGTGTGGTTTCTGTGATTTACGTGCTTCTGTGCTTAGGTGATTCTGTGGATTACGTGCCCACGTGTTTAAATGATTAATTGTGTTCCTGAGCTTTAGTAGTATTAAGAGTGTGTGAGGTGAGAATCGATTATATAGTGTCTGAGTCCTATAGCGATGTCTGTTGCAGACAATGTTGTCATTTGGATCGTTTCACTCCCGCTCTGCTCGTCGTAATCATGAGGATAAGCGTATCGCTTCTTTGGTCGCCAAGCAAATTGCGAAAGTCATCCCGCAGATTGTTAGCAAGCTGAATGAAAACGCTAGCAAGTCTTTTGAAGAGTCCAGGACTAATGCTCCTAAATCTACTTTTAGATTCAGGCAGCTCAAAGCCTACGGCCCGAAAGAATTTGCCGGCGAAGATGGGCTTACGGCTATGTTTCAATGGTTTGATTCGATCGAAGTCACCTTGTGCCAGAGTGGCTGTCCGGAAAACCTTCGCATTGTTAATGCTACCGGCGTTTTCCAATCCCGAGCTCTAGATTGGTGGACGGCCGAGAGAAACAAACGAGGGAATAATGCAGCTTATGGGCTAACGTGGGATGAGTTGAAGGACATCATGATGCGCGAGTTTTGTCCTCCCCACGAGCTCCAAAAGTTGGAGGACGAGTTCTGGCATATCAAATAAAAGGATGGCAACAACGCTGGTTTAACTGATCGCTTTAAGCAGCTGAGTATAATCTATACAGGCCAAGTTACTACTCCCGAAATCACCATCAAGAAGTATATCCGTGCTCTTCCGGATTAGGTGGCTTATTTCGTTCAAGCTGCGAAGACGACAACAATTGAGGAAACCTTCTTACTCGCTGTTGAGATAAACGACAAGCGAGTCAAGGCTGGTTACTGGGATAAAGCCTCCAAGAATCTGCACCAAGTCACCGCTGCTCCAACCGCTGAAACCGCCACCGCACCGCAGTCTTCAAAAGTCCTCCCGTCGCAAGAGGAAGAACAACAACAACAGTAGCAAGAATTGCGCTGTCACAGTGGCCGCTCCTCTTCAAGCTATCTCTGCTCAACCGTAGCCTCAACACCGCCAAGTAGCGGCACCGGTTACTCATGCACCGCTGGCTAAGCGTGCATACACTGGTCCTCACCCGGCTTGCCCTACTTGTACTTATTACCATCCAGTGGGAATTGCTTTCAGATACTGTGTGCACTGCAACATGTACGACCATTTTACCGCCAACTGCCTACTGGTCCACGTCAAGCTCCAGCTCAAGCTCCTGCTCAACAAGCTCTACTTCCTGCTCCTCAAGGCCAACAAGCGGCTCCTGCACCCGCAATCCATGCTAGAGCTTGCTTTGCGTGTGGTGATCCCAACCACTTCGCAAACATGTGCCAAAATTGAGTGGTGAAGCAAGAGCCACAACAGCAGCAGCCAGCAACCCGCGAACGTGCTTTCAACATTAACGCCCGCCAGGCTCAAGCAGACAACAATGTGGTTAATGGTACATTCCTTGTGAATGGTATATATGCTTCGTGTTTATTTGATACTGGAGCCGATAACTGTTTTGTGTCGTTAGAATTCGAAAAGCTCCTTAATCGTAAGCGCACCCATCTCCCCTCGACGTTCGATGTTGAAGTTGCCGCTGGAAGAACCGTCGCTGTCAATTCTGTTCTTCGTGATTGTACTCTCGAACTCAACAATCACATCTTTCCTATCGATCTTATTCCGATGCAGCTCGGTAGTTTTGACATCATAGTAGACATGGATTTTCTTCATGAAAATCGTGCTGAAGTTATTTGCTTCGATAAGATGATTCGCTTCTCGCTCGCTAATGGTGATCAACTTTGTGTGTATGGCGAAACTCCTTCGAAATGTCTTAAACTCATGTTGTGTGTCCAGGCTAGCAAGTATCTCCGCAAGGAATACCAAGCTTTCTTAGCACACATTGTAGTAGCGGAGAAAAAGGAAGTTAAGGCAATTGATAAGGTGCCTGTAGTTCGTGATTTTCCTCTTGTATTTCCCGATGATTTACCTGGTTTACCCCCGAGTCGCGATATTGATTTTCGTATCGACCTCATTCCTGGATCCAATCCTGTTGCTAAATCTCATTATCGCCTCGCTCCGTCCGAAATGCGCGAACTCTCGAGTCAACTCCAGAAATTATTTGACAAAAGCTTTATTCTCCCTAGCACCTCTCCTTGGGGCACACCAATCCTTTTCGTCAAAAAGAAGGATGGGTCGTTCCGAATGTGCATCGACTATAGGGAGTTGAATAAGCTGACTATTAAGAACCGTTATCCTCTGCCCCGTATCGATGATTTGTTTGATCAACTGCAAGGTTCTACGTGTTTCTCGAAGATCGATTTACGCTCAGGTTATCACCAGTTACGCATTCAAGAGGAGGATATACCCAAAACCGCTTTTCGCACTCGTTATGGCCACTATGAGTTCGTTGTTATACCCTTTGGTTTGACCAACGCACCCGCGGTTTTCATGGATCTGATGAATCGCGTGTGTAAACCCTTTCTCGACCGCTTCGTCATCGTGTTCATCGATGATATCCTGATCTATTCCAAAATGAAAACCGAACACGCGCAACATCTACGTTTGGTTCTCGAACTGCTCCAAGGGAATAGACTCTATGCCAAGTTCTCCAAGTGTGAATTTTGGCTGGAGGAGGTTCAGTTCCTCGGTCACATTATCAATAGTCAAGGTATTCACGTCGACCCTGCGAAGATCGAAGTTGTTAAGAGTTGGGTTACACCTAAGAACCCGTCTGAAGTCCGTTCTTTTCTCGGACTAGCGGGCTATTATCGCCGATTTATCGAAGGATTCTCAAAAATCGTCGTGCCGCTTACTTCTCTCACGCACAAAGACAAGCCTTTTGTTTGGGGAACTGAACAAGAGACTGCCTTTCGAACCCTCAAGCACATGCTCTGCAATGCTCCCGTGCTCGCTTTACCCGACGAAAATGATGACTTTGTCGTCTATTGCGATGCCTCGAACCTTGGTCTTGGTTGCGTTCTCATGCAACGGGACAAGGTTATAGCATACGCATCTCGTCAGCTCATGACGCACGAGAAGAACGATACGACCCACGACCTCGAGCTCGGTACCGTTGTTTTTACGTTGAAAATTAAGCGACACTACCTTTATGGTACTAAGTATACGATCTTCACAGATCATAAGAGCCTGCAACACATCCTCATCCAAAAAGAATTGAATATGCGCCAACGCCGATGGGTAGAACTTACTGTGAGATTCGTTATCATCCTGGCAAAGCAAATGTCGTTTCGGACGCCCTCAGCAGACGAAGCTATTTGCATAGCGTTCGTAATATCCAAGCCCAGCATCATCTCGAAGCTCTTATCCGTGACGCTCAGCACACTTGTTTTACCGAACGCACCTTGAAGAAAGAAAGGATTCTTAACGATGGCGCCCAGTTGGTGAATAAGTCGAATGGGATATTCCATTATCTAGACCGAATTTGATTTCCCAAGCGCACTAATTTACGACAAATTCTGCTAGACGAAGCCCACAAGTCTCGATATTCTATTCATCCCGGTGCCGACAAAATGTACCAGGACCTTCGCTACAAGTACTGGTGGTCGGGCATGAAGAAAGATATCGCTCTCTACGTTTCGAAGTGCCTGACATGCTCGAAAGTCAAGGCCGAGCATCAAAGACCCTCTGGCTTACTCGTCCAACCCGAGATCCCAATGTGGAAGTGGGAGAGTATAGCTATGGACTTCATAATGAAACTTTCGCGCACGCCATCAGGTCACGACAGCATCTGGGTTGTCGTTGACCGTATGACTAAATCTACTCATTTTCTGCCGATACAAGAAGACTTTAAGGTAGAAAAATTAGCCCGAATCTACACCGATGAGATCATTTGTCGACATGGGTGTCGCAACCCCCGTCTCCTAATTACCCGGGAATGGGTGGCCGCGGCCAGTTTCAGTGGTATCGGTGTTTATCATTTTGGCAGCGGAAATTACATCAGAACCGTAGTTAGGAAATATTTTATCAGAGTAAAATACCACGCTTTTATAATATTAAACACATGTGAAATTCCCAAGTTTCAGGTACACATATTTTATAGGGATAAACCCTATTTTATTTAAATAAAACATCTCTTTATTTTAGGTAACTTTATAGCAACTTTTCCAAGCCTTCAGTGTTGTCCAGCTGGCTTCTAATTTGGCTTTCACATTTGTTACTTGAAACGTGTTTAAAAACATTTTGTCTGTGGGAAATACTGGTGAGCGAATCCCAGTTCAATCAAGATAAGTAAAACCGTTTTAAAGTATTGAGGGCGTTTGCGCAATTACATTTGTTTCCATCTACTTTAATTACCACCCACGGTACTGTCAACCCGACTTGTGGTCATGTTACTACTCACAATGTAATGACAAATTTTGTATACAAAACCCCAACATACCGACGATAATTGTAGAATACAAATACTAAATCATTGTTTAATATAATGTTAATCATATGAGGTTTTGTAAAAACAGTTTGCAAAAAGTTTTACAAAAAGGAGATTACTCACATTGCTGTCTTAGTGTTTTCTTTAAGGATTTCCTGATGATTATCTATTAGTTACACAAATGCACACGCGTTAGTATAATAACCCAATATTTACATTAGTAATACCCTCCCCGAGACGGCATTCCAACGACTACGTCGGGCAGAACCACGACAGCCGTTACGGAACCCTAGATCAATCGGGCAGCGTATCTAATACGTAACCGGGGGTTATGATACTTACAACGAGGCAGAACTTCGTTATTTAGGGGGTATTATTTATCACTTCAGAATTGAGATAGATTGAGAAAATTTTGAGCGAATTGAACTGAAGGCCAACAGCCTCTATTTATTGGGCTGATCCGACATCGGGTCGCGGCCCACGACAGCCACAGCTGTCTTTCTCGCGGCCCGCGAGCTAGGTGGCTAGGGCTTAGCTTGAGTTAGTCACCACTATAGGCTCGCCGGGTGTTGTGCCATGTGGCGGCTCCGGGTAAAGCCTCGTAGCCAGGCCGTCGCACCCCGCATAGGCCTTGTGCCTTCTCCGTCGCGGGCCGCGAGGCCCTATTTTTATTTATTTTATTTTTGATAAAATTAAGGTATTCGGGGTCGTTTTTCGCATACGGGTTGTATTTTATGACGTATTGGGATATTTTAAATATTTTTAGGGTGTCGGATTATTTTGGAGGGTTGTTATATCCTCCCCACCTTGTTTTAGAACTCGTCCTCGAGGTATACTGGAACAAGTGTGGATATTTACTTAGCATCTCTGATTCAAGCTCCCATGTGTATTCTGGTCCTTGTTTAGAATCCCATTTCACTTTGACCAGAATTAATCTCTTGTCTTTGAGATTCTTGACTTTCCTGTCTTCAATCTGTAGAGGCCTTTCTACAAATTTAAGCTTTTCATTTACCTCTATGTCCTTAAGAGATACTACCAGTGATTCATCGGCTAAGCACTTTTTGAGATTGCATACATGAAATACATCATGTATTCCTGCCATTTACTCTGGCAGTTGTAGCTGATAGGCTACAGGTCCTATTCTTTTAATAATTTCAAAAGGTTCAACATACCTGGGGCTTAGTTTTCCCTTTTTGATGAATCTTACCACCCCTTTCCAAATTCGAGACAATCTGCTGAAAGCTCGGAGCCGTCAGAAAAGTTACGCCGATAGACCCCGCAAGCCCCTTGAATTTGACGCTGGTGATCACGTACTCCTAAAGGTATCACCTTGGAAGGTTGTGATCAGATTCGACATCATTCTTGATTACTGTTTCTTGTGCTTTTCTAATCTGTTCATTTAAATCTACATGTAGATTTAATTTAAGAGAACGTACTCTTTTTGGCTTTTCATGATACTTTCGACTTAAAGCATCAGCTACCACATTTGCCTTTCCTGCATGATACTGGATATTACAATTATAATCACTAAGTATCTCCATCCAGTTTCTTTGCCTCATATTCAACTCCTTTTGTCCAAAAACATACCTTAAACTCTTATGATCAGTGAACATGGTAAACTTACTATGATAAAGGTAATGTCTCCAAATCTTAAGGGCAAAACTTATGGCTCCTAATTCCAAATCATGGGTTGAATAATTCTCTTCATGATTCTTAAGTTGTCTAGATGCATAATCTATAACCTTTTGACGTTGCATTAACACACATCCATAACCTAACTTAGAAGCATCACAATAGACTACAAAGTCTTCAGTTCCTTCTGGTAACGCTAGTATGGGTGCGTTGGTTAATCTTTGCTTAAGGATTCTAAAGGCTTCTTCTTGTTTTGTTCCCCATTCAAACTTAACAAATTTACAGGTTAGCTTAGTTAAGGGAATGACTATTCTAGAAAAATTACGAATAAACCTTCTATAATAACCAGCCAATCCTAAGAAACTTCTAACCTCGGTTGGTGACTCAGGGGTTTTCCATTTAGTAATTGTCTCGATCTTGGTGGGATCCACATGAATTCCTTCATGATTGACTAGATGTCCAAGAAACTGTACCTTTTCTAACCAAAACTCACACTTTGAAAACTTTTCATAAAGCTTTTCTTTTCTCAATAAACTTAGAAGTGCGTGCAAATGCTTTGCATGTTCCTCTTTACTCTTAGAGTAAATGAGAATATCATCTATAAAGACAATTATGAATTTATCCAAATATGGCTTACATATTCGGTTCATCATGTCCATAAATGCGGCTGGGGCGTTGGTTAAACCAAATGGCAGGACAGTAAATTCATAATGGCCATACCTTGTCCTAAATGCGGTCTTAGGAATGTCCTCTTCCTGTACCTTTAATTGATGATATCCTGACCGTAAATTGATCTTTGAGAAAAATCGAGCTCCTTGCAATTGATCGAACAGATCATCGATTCTTGGTAGTGGATACCGATTTTTAATCATGACCTTGTTCAATTCACGGTAGTTAATGCACATACGCATTGATCCGTCTTTCTTTTTAACGAATAAGATCGGTGCTCCCCACGGTGATGAACTTGGCTGTATGAATCCTTTCTCCAACAATTCGTCTAACTATTTTTTTAACTCTTGCATTTCTGCGGGTGCCAATCGATAAGATGCTTTGGCAATCGGTGTTGTTCCTGGTAGCAGGTGGATTCTGAATTCAACTTCTCTGTCTGGCGGTAGCCCTGGTAATTCTTCTGGAAATACATCTGAAAACTGAGATACTACAGGAATATCTTTCAGTTCTTTTCCTTTAGTGTTAATGATTATGGAAATCAAATACACTAATGATCATTTTCTTACATAACTGGTTGTTTTCATCACAGAGATGAATTTTGTGGATCTAGATAGCTTATCTCCTTTAATTGTGTTCTTTTCACCCCTTGGTGAATTTACTTGAATTGACTTTTGATCACATAGAATACTGGCTTTATTGGCTATTAACCAATCCATTCCTAATACAGCATCAAATCCTGCCTGATTCATTGGATAAAGGTTTGCAATAAACTTTTGATTTAAAATTTCTATTCTTGCTCCCTGCAAGATTTCAGAAATCTTAATGGTTTCCCCGTTTGCTGTTTCTACTAGACATTCTTGTGGGAGTTTAGTTAATGGCTGATTGAGAAGTTTGCAAAATGAAGTATTAATAAAACTTTGGTTCGCACCAGAGTCAAATAATACTTTAGCAAAAACATTATTAACTAAAAACGTACCGGCGATCACGTCCGGAATCATCTTAGCTTCTTCCGCAGTCAGAACAAATGCCCTAACATTTTTAGTAGTCTTGTTGTTCATGACTGGAACTAGTTTCGGAGAGTTTGGCTTAATGTGACCTTTTTCTCCACAGTTGAAGCACATTCCATTATTAGGTTTCTTCCTACAATCTTCTTCCTTGTGTCCTGGTATCTTGCAGAAATTGTAGTAGGTGGAGCATCTTCCTGAATGTTTCTTCTTGCATGCCTTACAATAAGGTGCAGAGGTAGAACCTACATTTTCCCACTGTTGGAATTTCCATAACGAAATTCTTGGGTAAGCCTTTGAGCTAGGTTCCTCCTCTGGTCTTCTTCTCGTGTACGCACTAATTTATCAGTCAAGGTGTTTGCTAGTTCTACAGCTTCTTCTATAGTTTGAGGTCTAGCCGCCTTGACTACATGTCTAATCTCACTAATTAATCCCCAGATGTAACGAGAGATTAATATTGGTTCAGGTGATGCAAGGGTTGGCACTATTCTAGCATATTCGAAAAATAATGTAGTGTAACCCTTACTATCATGTATACATCGGCTAAGCACTTTTTGAGATTGCATACATGAAATACATCATGTATTCCTGCCATTTCCTCTGGCAGTTGTAGCTGATAGGCTACAGGTCCTATTATTTTAATAATTTCAAAAGGTTCAACATACCTGGGGCTTAGCTTTCCTTTTTTGATGAATCTTACCACTCCTTTCCAAATTCGAGACAATCTGCTGAAAGCTCGGAGCCGTCAGAAAAGTTACGCCGATAGACGCCGCATGCCCCTTGAATTTGACGCTGGCGATCACGTACTCCTAAAGGTATCACCTTGGAAGGGTGTGATCAGATTCGGCAAGAAAGGAAAGCTCGCGCCTCGATATGTTGGACCCTTTAAGATTCTGGAAAGGATCGGAAAAGTGGCCTACAGACTCGAACTACCGGAAGAACTTAGCAACGTCCACCCGACTTTCAATGTATCGAACCTCAGAAAGTGTCTAGCCGAGCAGGATTTACAAGTTCCATTAGAGGATCTACAAGTGGACGAAACATTACACTTCGTGGTAAAGCCTGTCAAGATCATGGACCGAGAAACCAAGAAGCTCAGACGCTCACGCATTCCATTGTGAAGGTTCGCTGGGAAGGCAAACGCGGCGAAGAGTTCACCTGGGAACTCGAAAGTGACATGAAGGCAAAGTACCCACGGTTGTTTGTTACAGCTAAGGCCTAATTTTGGGACGAAATTCCCGTAAGTAAGGGAGGCTGTAACACCCCGTGTTATGAAAGTCAAAGTCAAAGGAAGAAAAGATTGCTAATTGCTAATTACGATCTGTCACTCCTTGCTTAACTACTGATTTGACTTCTTTGACTTGTAATCGAATCTTGTATTTTAATTGCTTTAGTTGTATTATGTGGAGTATCTATTAATAATCGAGGATTTATCACATGTTTTATCGCTTTATCGCTAATCGCATCGCCATCGCATCGCAATCGCATTCGCGCTTTGATTGTTAGATTCTAAATATTATTTTACGTGTGTGTGTTACTTATGTGTTACTTGTGCATGTTTACTTTATCTTTGTGGTGATTAATCAAAACGCAATCGCAACTCTATCGCAACACAATTGAATCGCAAACGCTAAACGCAAGTTATTTATGATGATTGCATGTTAGATATAGTATTTGTGTGGTTATTATTCATTTATCGTATCGCTCAATATACACTCGCTTAAACGCATCACAACGCTCAACACGCGAAACAAAACGCCGAAACTCAAACCGTCGAACCACTTCGATCGAATGGCCATCCAATCGGATTGCCATCCGATAGGATTGCCACCCGATCGAGGCGCCATCCGATTGGTGATCCTATCCGACACTTGTATACTTTCCCTTTTTGGCAACCTATAAATACCTCCTGTCACATCACAAGTGATGTGACAGCTCTCTCATTCGACCAGCAGCGTTCCAGCCCTCTTTTCTCTCGATTTCTCACGATTCTTGTAAGTTTTCAACTCAAATCTTGTACTTCTATAATCTACACACACTTCTTCATCATTTTCACTTTTGAATCTCAACTTTTAACCGTGAAATCAACGGATTTGAGGTGTTCTAGGGTGATGTCATCATGGAGTTCTTATGAACTTCAAGTTTTGACCTCATTCCACCAAGAATAACTCGGATCTGAAGGATTTCCACATGATTAAATGTTGTTTTCACATAGATAAACATCATCAAAGTTAAAAGGATTGAAGGAAACTTTTCCAACTTTCTTTCAACTCTTTTACACTCAATACACTCAAAACCGATAGAATCAGAGCTCATTCAGGCCTTCTACTCAATTCTTAGTGAAGTGTTGGTCTAAGATCTGGTTTCTATCAAAGAGACAACCGATTTCGGGTTAAACATGAACAACCGTCACGAACCAGTAAACTGATCCGATTTAGGTTATTACTGTTCGATCGGGTGACTTGGGACTTGACGAGGTTCCGTTGTTTAGTACGTTGTCATACCGTCTCAAGCAAACTGCAAAACTTTCAAAAATAATCAAATTAAAGACGATCAGGATCGTTGGGACGGATTGCCGTCCGATCGGATTGCCATCCGATCGAACTGCAATCTGATCAGATTGCACTTGGTTCCACACTTAAACTTTTTCTTCAAACTTGCAAAGCTCTGAACGATGAACGGATTGCCGTCCGATCGGATTGCCATCCAATCGAACGACCATCCGATCAGTCGACATTTGGAACTTCGACACTTAATCATTTTCATAATTTTCAAAGAACATCAGTTTCTAACGGATTGCCATCTGATTGGATTGCTATCCGATCGAGTGACCATCCTGCTGTGAACTTGTTCTCACTAAGTGTCCTATAATTCGGATAGCTATCCGATCAAATGACCGTTCGATCGACGACCTGAAAGGTAGAGATACTTCTCTGTTTTCAAAATGCCATCCGATCGGACGACCATCCGATCGGATTACCGTTCGACACTTGGTTCACTTTTCACCGTTTAACGCACCGTTCCATCGCTTATGCTATCGTTAACTGTTCAGGCTAATCTCTCAGCGCTCCCTTTAATCCAAGAGAGTGTTTACTTACTAAACACGATCTGTGAGTATACTCGAACCCTTTTTGCTTTACGCACTTTTGGGTGTTACATACGTTACTTATTCTAAATCACAAACGACACACAACGCAAACACTATTTATACAATGACTGTTATTGCATGCTATGTGTTATTCGATGAATGCTTGTATGTTATTTTAACACAGTGATTGTAGCCTGACACCTTAGCAACGATAGTACTATAGTTTGGACCTAGCACCTGTCATGGACAGGGGTTGTTAAGGGCTTACTTCACGTGTCCCAGTGGGGATATGTGTAACAACTCTCACTAAAATTAACACTTAGTATGATTAATTATTTATTAAGGAAACCCTAATTGAGAAACTCAAGTAATTCTGCACTAACCCTAAAATTTTCAGAACAATCGGAATGAGGATCAGGGCCCCTAAAACTCAGGGGGGTTAAACCCTAATTGATATTATCTTCTGAATTCGTTGTCTAAAATGAATCGAACGAAAATGTCAACTCACCCAAGCTACTGGACACGAAACCTACCCTACCCTAAATTGTTACCCGTCGCGCCACGCGAAGGAGACAAGTCTCCCTGTTGCGACACGTGAGGGGGACTGAAACATCCGTTCTTATAAATCAACGTTTAACGTATATTCAGCGAAAACAATTACGTAATTATTTATTACATATATATCGGAAATACGGGATTATTAAAATCTTTTACAAATTAAAGTGATACCACATAATGTGGTTTAATTCGCCGCTTTAGAATAACGACGAAACGACTTGCGGAAGCTTCATTTAACGCGTATTCGGTTCTTGCTCGACGCTTGATCTTCATCCGGCTTTCGACAATCATCTGTATTCAAAACCAACTCAAAAGTTAGTTTTGATAATTAAATATATATATATATATATAGGTTGAATCATAGAATTAAAGCAAATCAGGAAAATCCCATTATAAATCCCTTGATCCTAGAAGCAAGGATTCAATTCTGGCCTCCACCGTAACTTACGGTGGTCACTGTAAGTTACGGTGGCCCCCTGGTAATACATGCCCCTACCGTAAAACAGTAGGCAGCTGCCGTAAAGCCTTCAGCTCCACCGTAACTTACGGTGCCACCGTAAGTTACGGTGGCCCCTGTATCAGACCATCCCATATTGCCGTTTTTGACACGAAAACTTTCGTATCTTTCCAACTGCTTGTCCGTTTGACCTGCCGTTTCTTCCTACCTGATTTTAATTTGATTCTCCGCCTTATGGAGTTAAAATCAGACATTTAAACTAATAAAATTCTGGATTTCTAAGTATTCGGCTTATTGGTCAAAGTTAATCATTTTGACCCGTTATGCTTAAACCACTTAACTCGATCTTTAAACATTCAAAATACATACACTAATGTATTTGACACACAACCTTAGCCTAGGTTCATACTTTCTTATGAATTATGTATGCACATAAAACCATTTTGACCCAATTAGAGAGTGTTAAGCACTTTAGTCTAAATCTTGTTCTTTTTCCTTTCACACCTCAAATTTCTATATTCAAGGCATTTACTTAAATCTCCTAATCATAATGCAAGTTTCCAAACAACCCATATGGGTCGTTTGCCTGATTTACCTATCAAAAGCATATTCATCAACATTAGTCCCTCATTTACAACGAAGGACTTTCACTACAATTATGATCAAAATTGCACATTTAAAATATAATCTCATTGATGCGTACCTGGCTCGGGTCAACAAATAGACCCGATTTATACATCGCTTTCATTATCACATATTCTATGGACGTAATTAACCGAATCGCTAATCGCTCCTGTTAACACAAGACTTGACAATTGTATCAGTCGATATTGTCAAATGGTGTTATCATCACCATTTGACCCGTTTGGACTATATGCCAAACAATATCTATTTAATCAAAAACATCGTTTTTGATTTCCAACTCATACACCCATCCTATCCCGGACTTATTTACCATACCCTTTTTCCCTCATTATTAGATTACACTATAAGGTAATCTTAACGAAAATCCATATTTCCAATATTATTGTTATCACGTTTACAACGTATCGAATAAACAAGTATTCTACATAAGTGTGTAAATTACACTTACCTCGCATCCACGCCACGCTTTTCCTTCATACTTGCTTCGTTTGACCCGCTTCCTTTCCAAGCCTCCACCTAGCTTGTCAAGCGTCAAACTATCATCATAATTCGTAAGACGGTTAGGTTAGTCATCATTAATTATGACTATTCCATCTTACTTATTTTCTATGTCTAATTATCATTCATCACATCATAGGTCAGTTTGACTCTTTAAAAGTCAAATGCCCATTAATATACTTATTGCATATTCGAGTTGATCAACTAGTTTTAGCATTCTTTAATTACCCGGTAGGCGTTATCTTTAGACCACCGTTTTAACCAAGTTCAACCACGTTTATCACATATAGAACTCTTTTTAATCACATTTTGCATAATAGCCAAAACATCACAATTAGGTGTTTTAACTACAAAAATTCTAGTTTCGGGCCTTCTTTGAGGCATTTCAACAAACACTTTAAGGGCAGAATTTTACATGTTTATTTATCAAGTCTCTAGCTTATCTCTTAGCCCTAATTTCACATAGTTCAACCATCTTACAAAGTTGTTAGCTTCTATAATTCTGAAGTCACTTCACAATTGTCAAATTACACTAGAATATCACCCAATTTCCTAGTGTTTATTAAAATCTACATAGCCCACTAATCACCTACAATGGTGTTTATGGATTTTACTAGATTTTCACATGAATTCAACTTGTATTGGTCTAGGGTTTGTCCCTAGACACTGTATTGTTCTTTCTTCATCATAAAACTAACATGCAACCAATAATTTCAGAAATTCCCAATTTCATGAGAATTTCGAGTTGATAGTTTTCATCAAATTTTACATACCTTGTAATCCTCTTGTGATGAGGATCAATAATCTATGCTTTAAATTTGATTTCAGCTTGGATTGAGCCTTCAATTTGAAAGTTTAGTGATGTTTAGGGTTTTGGAGAGTGGGGGATCGCCCCTGCTTGTTCTTGTACGACCAGACATCCCAAATGGGGTGTTTGGTTTTTGTTTTAATTAGGATTAGTAACTTAAGTTTCAATTTTAACATCTTTGGCCCCTCCATTTTCCTTAGTTCATAATTTAAGTGTTTTAACCCACTCATAAGTCACTATCTAACTAGGTTAGAATTATTCCTAGTTAGCTTAGTAGCTTCGGGAAGTCGTAACCTGTTTTACTTTAAGTCCTGTTAAATCGGGCCTTTTATCTTCCTATTTTCTTGAAGCTCTTATTCACTTTAAATAAATATTAGGATCATTCAATTAATTCCTAATACTTGCCAGTTTGCTTTTACCACTAACGGTAGTTCCCCGTCTTTAGTTTTAACGGGGTTTAATTACCAAACCCGTTTTCGGGGTGTTACAAGTCTACCCCCCTTAAAGAGGTTTCGTCCCCGAAACCTTATTTACGTATTTCATTGGCTTAATCAAATGAACCAGGTTTCGTCTCCAACGCACCGGTTTCCTTTGGTCAAAAGTTTTCATTTATGTTGACACGTATGTCTATTTTATGTAAGACCTCGTGGGCCGTTACTTTCAGCTTGATTCCGTCATCTTCAGTGATTATTTATTTTGGCGGTTAACTTGTTAGTCACCGGTTACATTATACCCCATCACCCGGGTTTACTATATTGCCGTCATCGGCCTTTTTGCGTGTTTATAATTTCATGTCTTGTAACTCACGTTATAACGTGGTTGTATTCTATATCACTTTTGTGACCGTGATCACATCACGTCATGTTTAAGTCTATTTCGACTTTTCATTATCGAAGTTCTTTCTTTTGAATATATCGTCTTACACTTATCGGTGTTAGGACCTATATCCTTTAATATTAACCTTTTCCTAGTTTCTCTCCTAATGTCAATACTTGTTAAAACGTCGTTTCTTACTAAAACTAAATTTTAGTTTAACGTTTTCCTCTTTAACTATGTCAATTACTTATATTAAGGAAATTGACAACTCATAATTTATTGTTTTCCGCTCTCGTTTTACGCGGGGAATCGTAACAAGTTCCCACACCTTACGCTATTGACCCGTAGGTTCCTTCACTTAACCTCGTAGGCTATTTCCTTAGGCTTTCATCTCTTTAAGACGAGGCCCTTATGATCCCTTTGCTTCTATTCATGACCCGTAGGTCACTTTGGCCCCGTAGACCCTTACACTAATTAATATCCCGTAGGTTATGATGATCCCGTAGATCATCTTTTATTCTAGTCTTTATTCCATTGTCTATTTATACATACATAGCTTTAAAGCATCCTTTGTTATGTTTGGAATCATTAAATTTTGCTTTTGAACTTTAGTTGACCTTGACCGTAGTCTAAGGTTTCATTTGTTTACTTTCGGACTATCCCTTCCGACTTTACGACTCCTAGCGTCATTTACACATTGGTTTGTCTTACGCTTACCCTTACCCGGTTCATACTTATATTCCTTTACAACCCATTACCCGGGTCCTTCTATCTTATTGTTTTTAGCTTTCCGGTTTCACCGGTTTGCGTTTTCCTATATATTAAGCGTTATTCCTTAATTGACTCGTTTGACTCATTTTGGGTGAATTTTCATCACTTATGAATGTCAAACTTCGTTCTTTATTTGACCCGTCCAACTTTGAAATGGTTGAACGTAATTACCAAAATTTAGGTTTGCGAAAAGTCTTGTCATCTTTTAGTCATGACTCATATTCCGAGTCTTTTGACTTTCTATTTCGTGTTCCTGTGTCTCAGTCTACGCATGCGCTTAATTCTTACCCATCAACCGGGTGTTTTACCGAAGTCATTATTATTGTAACCCTCCCGGTATGCATTAAGACTTCGCTTCATTTTTATGTTCCGACCTTGTCCTCGAGTTTGACGTTTTACAAAAACGACCCGTTTAGTGACATATTTTCATTTTCCGGGTTCGAGTGTAAGTACACCCCCTCCCAATACATGCCTACATCATTTTACATGTTTGCATTTTTTCGGGTTCGAGTGTAAGTACACCCCCTCCCAATACATGCCTATATCATTTTACATGTTTGCATTTTCCGGGTTCGAGTGTAAGTACACCCCCTTCCCGATGCATACCTTAATCATTTTACATGTTTGTATTCTCCGGGTTCGAGTGTAAGTACACCCCCTCCCGATGCATATCTTAATCAATTTACATGTTTGTATTCTCCGGGTTCGAGTGTAAGTACACCCCCTCCCGATGCATGTCTACATCATTTTACATGTTTCTTTGTCCCTTCACTCGGGCTGATTATCCTAATGTAATACGCTACCGTCACCCGGCTATGTATTTACATTATTATCAAATATTTTGCTCATTTGATTCTTTTGGGTACTTTTTAATTTGTCCCACTCACCCCGTCCATACTACATCGGATGTAAGCATGCCAATCATAAAAAGTTCATGGTACTACGTGCTCACCACTTACTTGGCCAGAGTAAGCGATCAACACCTAGTATACATGTCCTTTTTAAAATTTTCACACTACACCCCATGTAAGTAACGCCTCTATTTGTTTCTTTTGGAAACAATATCCCGGATAGGTTTTCTATTCGGGGGTTTTCCAAGTTTTCAATCTATAGATGCAACTTTCAATCTTTACGTATTTGTTGCATGTTACTACTTGTGCAATTAAATTTTTAAGTGTGCACCTGGTAATGCTTGCCCTAACAGGCTTCTCTTGCCATCATCCTTGTTCGCGATTGCTACGCGATTTAGGTCCTTGGTGAGTATGCTCTTCTTGTCAAACCTCAGACCGTTCCATCGTCATATCCGCAATTTGTTCAACTCTCGTCATCTTCGGACGCGAGTGTCCTTCAATTAAAACATTCACAAAAGTTAGTAATGTCCACTTCAATACTTGCCCGTATTATGATACAAGGCTTTTCTACTATACGCGTCAACACGCGTAACTTTGTCAACTATATTTTTCATTTAATTGAGGTATCGTGTATTACACGATAACCCTAGGTGTTGTTCACAACAATTTAATCATGTTAAACTATTAACATACATGTACTTACCGGATTTGCGATCAAGCCTTGAACCGAACGCTTTATTCTTTTAACCTTGAGCTCTGATTACCAACTTGAAACACCCGTTCTTATAAATCAACGTTTAACGTATATTTAGCGAAAACAATTATGTAATTATTTATTACGTATATATCGGAAATACGGGATTATTAAAATCTTTTACAAATTAAAGTGATACCACATAATGTGGTTTAATTCGCCGCTTTAGAATAACGACGAAACGACTTGCGGAAGCTTCATTTAACGCGTGTTCGGTTCTTGCTCGACGCTTGATCTTCATCCGGCTTTCGACAATCATCTGTATTCAAAACCAACTCAAAAGTTAGTTTTGATAATTAAATATATATATATATATAGGTTGATTCATAGAATTAAAGCAAATCAGGAAAATCCCATTATAAATCCCTTGATCCTAGAAGCAAGGATTCAATTCTGGCCTCCACCGTAACTTACGGTGGTCACCGTAAGTTACGGTGGCCCCCTGGTAATACATGCCCCTACCGTAAAACAGTAGGCAGCTGCCGTAAAGCCTTCAGCTCCACCGTAACTTACGGTGCCCCCGTAAGTTACGGTGGCCCCTGTATCAGACCACCCCATATTGCCGTTTTTGACACGAAAACTTTCGTATCTTTCCAACTGCTTGTCCGTTTTACCTGCCGTTTCTTCCTACCTGATTTTAATTTGATTCTCCGCCTTATGGAGTTAAAATCAGACATTTAAACTAATAAAATTCTGAATTTCTAAGTATTCGGCTTATTAGTCAAAGTTAATCATTTTGACCCGTTATGCTTAAACCACTTAACTCGATCTTTAAACATTCAAAATACATACACTAATGTATTTGACACACAACCTTAGCCTAGGTTCATACTTTCTTATGAATTATGTATGCACATAAAACCATTTTGACCCAATTAGAGAGTGTTAAGCACTTTAGTCTAAATCTTGTTCTTTTTCCTTTCACACCTCAAATTTCTATATTCAAGGCATTTACTTAAATCTCCTAATCATAATGCAAGTTTCCAAACAACCCATATGGGTCGTTTGCCTGATTTACCTATCAAAAGCATATTCATCAACATTAGTCCCTCATTTACAACGAAGGACTTTCACTACAATTATGATCAAAATTGCACATTTAAAATATAATCTCATTGATGCGTACCTGGCTCGGGTCAACAAATAGACCCGATTTATACCTCACTTTCATTATCACATATTCTATGGACGTAATTAACCGAATCGCTAATCGCTCCTGTTAACACAAGACTTGACAATTGTATCAGTCGATATTGTCAAATGGTGTTATCATCACCATTTGACCCGTTTGGACTATATGCCAAACAATATCTATTTAATCAAAAACATTGTTTTTGATTTCCAACTCATACACCCATCCTATCCCGGATTTATTTACCATACCCTTTTTCCCTCATTATTAGATTACACTACAAGGTAATCTTAACGAAAATCCATATTTCCAATATTATTGTTATCACGTTTACAACGTATCGAATAAACAAGTATTCTACATAAGTGTGTAAATTACACTTACCTCGCATCCACGCCACGCTTTTCCTTCATACTTGCTTCGTTTGACCCGCTTCCTTTCCAAGCCTCCACCTAGCTTGTCAAGCGTCAAACTATCATCATAATTCGTAAGACGGTTAGGTTAGTCATCATTAATTATGACTATTCCATCTTACTTATTTTCTATGCCTAATTATCATTCATCACATCGTAGGTCAGTTTGACTCTTTAAAAGTCAAATGCCCATTAATATACTTATTGCATATTCGAGTTCATCAACTAGTTTTAGCATTCTTTAATTACCCGGTAGGCGTTATCTTTAGACCACCGTTTTAACCAAGTTCAACCACGTTTATCACATATAGAACTCTTTTTAATCACATTTTGCATAATAGCCAAAACATCACAATTAGGTGTTTTAACTACAAAAATTCTAGTTTCGGGCCTTCTTTGAGGCATTCCAACAAACACTTTAAGGGCAGAATTTTACATGTTTATTTATCAAGTCTCTAGCTTATCTCTTAGCCCTAATTTCACATAATTCAACCATCTTACAAAGTTGTTAGCTTCTATAATTCTGAAGTCACTTCACAATTGTCAAATTACACTAGAATATCACCCAATTTCCTAGTGTTTATTAAAATCTACATAGCCCACTAATCACCTACAATGGTGTTTATGGATTTTACTAGATTTTCACATGAATTCAACTTGTATTGGTCTAGGGTTTGTCCCTAGACACTGTATTGTTCTTACTTCATCATAAAACTAACATGCAACCAATAATTTCAGAAATTCCCAATTTCATGAGAATTTCGAGTTGATAGTTTTCATCAAATTTTACATACCTTGTAATCCTCTTGTGATGAGGATCAATAATCTATGCTTTAAATTTGATTTCAGCTTGGATTGAGCCTTCAATTTGAAAGTTTAGTGATGTTTAGGGTTTTGGAGAGTGGGGGATCGCCCCTGCTTGTTCTTGTACGACCAGACATCCCAAATAGGGTGTTTGGTTTTTGTTTTAATTAGGATTAGCAACTTAAGTTTCAATTTTAACATCTTTGGCCCCTCCATTTTCCTTAGTTCATAATTTAAGTGTTTTAACCCACTCATAAGTCACTATCTAACTAGGTTAGAATTATTCCTAGTTAGCTTAGTAGGTTCGGGAAGTCGTAACCCGTTTTACTTTAAGTCCCGTTAAATCGGGCCTTTTATCTTCCTATTTTCTTGAAGCTCTTATTCACTTTAAGAAAATATTAGGATCATTCAATTAAATCCTAATACTTGCCAGTTTGCTTTTACCACTAACGGTACTTTCCCCGTCTTTAGTATTAACGGGGTTTAATTACCAAACCTGTTTTCGGGGTGTTACAGGGACAAATTTCGGGTATAAATAATGGGCCTTGGGACTTGCATTCTGTTGTTGATTCGACGAAGAAATTCGTTGTATACGTTGAGTTATAACAGAAACAGTTCACAACACACACTAATCTCGAAACGCTGCCGCAATCAGGGTAATAACTCAATCGCTATTACGATTCAACGCCTGATCGATTGAAACTATCCAACGATTGTTTAAGTGCCGCTCAAATTGAGTTTATACTTAGTTATTCATCATGATTTCGACTTGAATGTTTGAGTGCTGTCCAAATTCGGGCTATACTCTGTCATTCGTTGTGAATCCGCTGAATTGTTAAGTATTGCACTTTGTTAATCGTTGTGAGGGTTTAATCTCGTGAATTGACGTAACTGCTGTATTAGTTACTAACCCCGTTTGCGTATATTGTGAATTAAATTAGGTTAATCAAGGCTAATCAGTAGGCTTATACTCTGATCTGCAATGTGAGTCATTCTCTTTTTATCAACTGTTTTACAATACCTCAAGTTATTTTCAAAGGTTATAATTACAGGGATTAAGTCATGGCTATCTTAATCAATGGCTAGTGGGGTATTGTGCACATTACTAATTTTCTCACAGGGTTAGGCTAATAAGCCCTAACATAGGTTAGGCATATAAGCCCTAACAGTGATAATCATCACTAATTGGGTGACAGGACCCAATAGTGGTATGACCACCGTCACCAGGAGGTGACACGGTGCCATATAACAATAAGATAGGAACCATTGTAATCGCTCTTATGCTGTAATTTATAACTAAGTGTCATTTTTATCAAAATGAATGATTCACTCAGTATTTCCCCGCTGACAAAACCTTTTTCAAACATGTTTCAGGTAATCTGTTGTGAGCACAGAAAAGTGTCGTGGAGCACTACAAGCTTAATAGAAGTGGCTCAATGTAAATAAATAATAGAAACATGTTTTGTAAAAATAAAGATTTCCCCGTGAAATCATCATATTGTAAATTACAAGGTTTTATTCGTAAGTTATGTAAACGGGCAATTTTAATATTAAAGATCCTGTTTTAAAAAGACTTCCGCTGTCGCTTAGAATTTAATACCACGGGATTTCCTGCCTCGCGGCTCTGGACCTGGTCAAACCGGGGCCGAGGGCCGTGACAGGGAAAAGGTGGTATCAGAGCCACTGATTTAAGCTTACTATTTATTTTAGCCTATTAAAGTAATTGAGAAATACTTAGTAAATTCAATTGCCATTCTGTGAATATGTGTTTTATTAACTGTTAATTGTTAAAGTTACAGTATGGGTGAACAAAGACTTTCTGCTATCTACCACAAATTAGATACCGCACCCACAGAAAAAGGAACCTCTTCCTCCAAATACCCAGCAAATCTGGAAGAAGGAATTTTTGTCCGTAAAGCACAATATGAGAATCCTCTTACACCAGAGAAAAGAAATTCGATTCTTAGGAAAGGACAGGAGAAAATAAAGAAACCCAAGTCAAGAAAGTGAGGTTTAATCCAGAAATCCAGGAATTAGGCAATGATTCACCTTGGGAAGATAGATTAGATGAGAAATGGGCTAACCTCTATATGCTAGCCACTGTAGCAGAAAATGCAAATCTTTAAATTACCAATACCCTAAATCTATTAATAGCACTTCCCACTACCCAGTAAATAAATAAATAAATCCTAGTGTGTTCTCTTTCCTGTTGTCTTTTGTACAAATTAGTATGCAATAAAACTTCAATGTTTATTTGTAAAACTTTGTACCAAAGTTTTAACTTAGCATTTTTGTGCATTTTGCATATATGCTACACAGCATGAGTGAGCTATCTGAAGCATTCCAGAATCTCAACCTCTACCCAGTACCAATTGAAGTCTCCCACGACTTTACTGGTTATGTTGCTGACATAGAGGAACCTCTGGAATTCCAAGCTCCACCACTGGAAAAAGCAAAACCTAAAAAGAGAAGAAGATATGTAGAATGGAGGAAAGTCCGCAGGAAGAAGCCAGCCACTAGGAAACTTCCCAAAGTAGAAAACCCTATAGACAAAGGAAAAGGAATTGAAACCGGAGAGAGTTCTAAGCCAGCAGAGATAGAAATAAGGGAAGATACTAGGCAAAAGGGAATAGAGGTCGGAGAAAGCTCGAAAAAAACTGAAGAAATCACATTTCAAGACGAAATAGATCGTCTACTAGCCCAATGTGATGTCATAGAATCTATCAACAACAATCTCTATTCTTACCCTGCCACAGCCCAACTTCCCGTAAATCTGGAACCAACTATTCGAGACCCTCTAATCCACACACGACCTTTAGACAAAATGGAAGAGTGGTGGACAAATGACTGGCAATTCCAAAACATGATCAATAGTCCTTATACTTTACTACCTCAATTTGATCCAGAACCTATCCCCAATCCTCCAATGAGTAACGAAAACCTGGCCGAACTTCGTCAGTTTGGTGAAGAACTGATAGGTACAGGGAATAGGATCCGGGAAATGGGGGAACAAATCTCCTGGAAGTACGACGAGAGGGAGCGTCGCTACTAAAACTGCCAGTTGACCAAAGGATAGTAGGGTGGGAAGTATGTATGTATAATAACAGTAGTAGTAAAATATAACTCTGTAAAATAGGAAATAAAACATTGTAAGATAAACAGTGTGTATGGATGCATAGATGTATAATCTATACGAAAACTAAAAGTCGAAAAATCGACAAATTTTGGCCATAGATATGCATGGTACAAATTATGTGGTTATGTGTGATTAAATTGTATATTTAATTAATAATTATTTGACACTAATAAGCTACACTTATCATAATAACCAGATGGCAAACGCGGGTAATGAACCAGTTAATGAAGTAAACCAATCTGAGCAAAATCAGGAAAATCAGTATATGACTCGGCAAGATATTGAAAATATCATTGCTCAAGGGATAGCCAATGCTATTCCAGCAATTATGGCTGCTGCTCAGAAACCTGCTGAACCACAACAAATAATTCCTAGCAAACGTACTCCGGAAGATAACGGCAGTAACAGCATAAATGGAGGTGGCAATCATGACTATCATGACCCACAACAGGCCCCACTCCCTAAGAAAATGAAAGCTGCAATGCCTGGTTGCACTTACAAAGAATTTCTTGCCTGTAAACCAGCAGAATTTGCAGGTAATGAAGGGGCAACTGCAACACTGCGTTGGTTAGAGAAAACCGAAGCAGTAATTGCAATAAGTAAATGTACCGAAGAAGATCAGGTCATGTATGCGTCAAATTTGTTTAAAAAAGGGGCACTAGAATGGTGGAACACGGTATTACAAGCAAAAGGAAGAAGGATGGCCTATGCTATGAACTGGGAAGAATTTAAGAGGCTTGTAGAAAGAAAATTCTGTCCCGAATATGCAAAGGAACAAATGGCGAATAAGTTCCTAAGCCATCGTATGGTAGGCGTAGAGTGTCGCTGGTATACTTCGACATTCTTTGAATATGCTAGAGTAGTACCAACACTGGCTTCGCCAGAACCGGTACTCATTTCTCGCTACATTTGGGGAATAATTAGTGAAATCCGTAACATCGTTAAGGCTGCGAGACCTCGTACTATTGACGATGCTGTGGAATTAGCTAATACTTTAACCGATGAACTGGTACGCACAAGAGAAGAAGATCGGAAGAAAGAAGTAGCTCAAAAGATTACCCAAGGATTTCGTGTGGGTAATCGTAACAACTTCAAAAGAAAGGGGACTGGACAATCCTCTACTGGACCATTTTGCAATTCTTGCAAAAAGAAGCATTTTGGAAAATGCAAAGGATATTGCAATTTTTGCAAAATTCCGAGGCATCAGGAAGAAGACTGTAGAAGAAAGAAATTCATAGTCTGCTTTAACTGTGGAGAAGCAGGGCATTTCAAAATAGAATGTCCTAAATTGGTTAAACCCACAGACAACAAAGGCAAACCAGCTGATGGAACAACAAAGAAGAATGCCCGAGCATTTCAATTAACTACTCAGGAAGCCGAACTAATTCCTGATGTCATAGCTGGTACGTTCTTAGTCCACGATGTTTATGCAAAAGTATTATTTGACTCTGGCACAAATCAAAGTTTTATCAATACTTCATTTTGCCAAGCTTTTAAGTTACCCTTAACCACCCTTAAGCAGATCTTTACGGTCGAAACGGCAGATGGGAATTCTATTAACATAGATAAAGTTTTGGAAGAAGGAAAAATAGAACTTTTAGGTCATAAGTTTTCTGCAAACCTGTTACCCATGAAATTAGCCGGATTTGATGTGGTATTAGGAATGGATTGGTTAGTAGCCAACCATGCTCGAATCCTGTGTGATAAGAATTCCGTAGAAATCCGTACCCCCACAGAAGAGGTAATTTTAATTACAGGAAATAAACCTCGAAAACCACTGAAATTCATTTCAGTAATGAAGTTGGCTAGTTATTCAAGAAAACAAGAAATGGTGTATATGATTTCTGTAATCATTAACACTAAAAGTAAGGAACTACAGGACATCCCTATAGTCTCAGAATACCCAGATGTCTTTCCAGAAGAATTACCTGGTTTACCACCCGATAGAGAAGTAGAATTTAGAATTCATCTAATTCCAGGAACTACACCAATAGCCAAAGCACCTTATCGATTAACACCCACTGAAATACTAGAATTGAAAAAGCAGTTAGATGAATTACTAAGCAAAGGATTTATACAACCTAGTTCATCCCCTTGGGGAGCACCAGTGTTGTTTGTGAAAAAGAAAGACGGATCAATGAGAATGTGTATCGATTATAGGGAACTGAATAAGGTTACAATTAAGAATCGATACCCATTACCTAGGATTGATGATCTTTTTGATCAATTGCAAGGAGCTAGATATTTTTCTAAGATAGACTTGCGCTCCGGATATCATCAATTAAAGGTACAAGAGGAAGACATACCTAAAACTGCTTTCAGAACTAGGTATGGCCATTATGAGTTTACAGTCATGCCCTTTGGACTAACAAATGCTCCCGCAGCATTTATGGACATGATGAATCGAATCTGTAAACCATACTTGGATAAATTCGTAATCGTTTTCATCGACGATATACTTATTTATTCCAAAAGTCAGGAGGAACATTGTGAGCACCTACATGCACTCTTAACTTTGTTAAGAAAGGAAAAGCTTTATGCCAAATTCGCGAAGTGTGAATTCTGGCTACAAGAAGTACAATTTTTAGGTCACATGGTGAATCACGAAGGTATTCACGTAGATCCCACCAAGATAGAAGCAATCACCAAATGGAAGGTCCCACAAACGGCTATGGAAATTAGAAGTTTTCTAGGCTTAGCTGGATACTACAGACTATTTATTAAGGATTTCTCTAGAATAACTGTACCTTTGACTAAGCTAACCTGTAAAGCAATTAAGTTTGAATGGGGACCTAGACAAGAAGAAGCTTTTAAGATTTTAAAGCACAGATTGACGAATGCTCCAATTTTAGCCTTACCCGAAGGAACAGAAGATTTTGAAGTATATTGTGATGCTTCAAAATTAGGATTAGGATGTGTTCTAATGCAACGCAAGAAAGTAATTGCGTATGCCTCTAGGCAGTTGAAGAAGCACGAGGAAAATTATACGACTCATGATTTAGAATTAGGAGCCATAATTTTTGCCCTAAAGATTTGGAGACATTATTTGTATGGAAGTAAGTTTACTGTTTATACCGATCATAAAAGTTTAAGATACATATTTGGGCAAAAAGAATTAAACATGAGACAAAGAAGATGGATGGAAATCCTAAGCGATTACGACTGTGATATTCAACATCACGAAGGAAAGGCGAATGTAGTTGCGGATGCCTTAAGTCGTAAATATCATGAGAAGCAAAAGCGAGTCCGTGCTCTTAGATTAAATCTACAAGTAGATTTAATGGAACAATTGAAGAAAGTTCAAGAAACAGCAATCAAGGACGATGCTGAAGGAATGAAAGGTTACATAAAAGAACTAGAGCAAGGAAATGATGGAATTTGGAAATTCCACAAGAAACGAAATTGGGTACCTAAGCAGGGAGAATTAAGAAATAAGATTTTAGAAAAAGCTCATAAATCTAGGTATACCGTACATCCAGGAAACAATAAGATGTACCAAGATTTAAGAAACAATTTCTGGTGGATAGGAATGAAAAAGGACATAGCTGAATACGTATCTAAGTGTTTTACTTGTTCACAAGTTAAGGCCGAACACCAGAAACCTTCAGGACTACTACAACAGTTGGAAATGCCTGTATGGAAATGGGAACTCATAACAATGGATTTTGTTACTAAGTTACCCAAAACCAGAAAAGGTAATGATGCAATTTGGGTAATTGTGGATCGATTAACCAAATCAGCTCATTTTCTACCAATGAAGGAAACCTTTAGCATGGAAAGGCTAGCCAAGTTGTACGTAGATGAAGTGGTATCTTTACATGGAGTCCCACTCTCCATTGTATCGGATCGAGATAGTCGTTTCACTTCCCATTTTTGGACTAGTTTCCAAGAAGCAATGGGAACCCGACTACATTTTAAGTACTGCATATCATCCTCAAACAGACGGACAAAGTGAAAGGACAATACAAACCCTGGAAGACATGCTTCGAGCATGTGTAATCGATTTTGGTGGTAATTGGGATAACCACTTACCCTTAATTGAATTCTCCTATAATAATAGTTATCATTCAAGCATCGAAGCTGCTCTGTTCGAAGCACTGTATGGACGCAAGTGCCGAACTCCAGTTTGTTGGGCAGAAATAGGAGAAAGTCAGTTATCAGGTCCTGAAATAGTACAAGAAACCACAGACAAAATAACTCAAATCAAAGAAAAACTGAAGACAGCTAGAGATCGCCAGAAGAGCTATGCAGAAAATCGCCGCAAGCCACTAGAGTTTAAAGTAGGAGACAAAGTACTTTTGAAAGTTTCTCCTTGGAAAGGAGTAGTACGATTCGGTAAGAAAGGAAAACTAAGTCCAAGATACGTAGGACCATTTCCAGTAATGCAACGAATAGAACCAGTTGCTTATCGTTTACAATTACCAGAAGAATTAGCTGGAGTACATGATGTGTTTCATGTATCCAATCTCAAAAAATGTTTATCCGACGAATCCCTGGTAGTACCTCTTCAAGATGTGGAGGTAAATGAAAAGCTGAAATTCGTAGAGAAACCACTACAGATAGAATATAGAAAAGTCAAGTTTCTCAAACATAAGCGACTAGTGCTAGTCAAGGTCAAATGGGATTCAAAGAGAGGACCAAAATATACTTGGGAGCTGGAATCAGAAATGAAGCGGAAATATCCTCATCTATTTCAATGAATCTCGAGGACGAGATTTTTCTTAAGGTGGGGAGGATGTAACAACTCTCACTAAAATTAACACTTAGTATGATTAATTATTTATTAAGGAAACCCTAATTGAGAAACCCAAGTAATTCTGCACTAACCCTAAAATTTTCAGAACAATCGGAATCAGGATCAGGGCCCCTAAAACTCAGGGGGGGTTAAACCCTAATTGATATTATCTTCTGAATTCGTTGTCTAAAATAAATTGAACGAAATGTCAACTCACCCAAGCTACTGGACACGAAACCTACCCTACCCTAAATTGTTACCCGTCGCGCCACGCGAAGGAGACAAGTCTCCCTGTCGCCACACGCGAGGGGGACAAATTTCGGGTATAAATAGGGGGCCTTGGGACTTGCATTCTGTTGTTGATTCGACGAAGAAATTCGTTGTATACGTTGAGTTATAACAGAAACAGTTCACAACACACACTAATCTCGAAACGCTGCCGCAATCAGGGTAATAACTCGATCGCTATTACGATTCAACGTCCGATCGATTGAAACTATCCAACGATTGTTTAAGTTTTGCTCAAATTGAGTTTATACTTTGTTATTCCTCATGATTTCGACTTGAATGTTTGAGTGCTGTACAAATTCGGGCTATACTCTGTCATTCGTTGTGAATCCGCTGAATTGTTAAGTATTGCACTTTGTTAATCGTTGTGAGGGTTTAATCTCGTGAATTGACGTAACTGCTGTATTAGTTACTAACCCCGTTTGCGTGTATTGTGAATTAAATTAGGTTAATCAAGGCTAATCAATAGGCTTATACTCTGATCTGCAATGTGAGTCATTCTCTTTTTATCAACTGTTTTACAATACCTCAAGTTATTTTCAAAGGTTATAATTACAGGGATTAAGTCATGGCTATCTTAATCAATGGCTAGTGGGGTATTGTGCACATTACTAATTTTCTCACAGGGTTAGGCTAATAAGCCCTAACATAGGTTAGGCATATAAGCCCTAACAGTGATAATCATCACTAATTGGGTGACAGGACCCAATAGTGGTATGACCACCGTCACCAGGAGGTGACACGGTGCCATATAACAATAAGATAGGAACCATTGTAATAGCTCTTATGTTGTAATTTATAACTAAGTGTCATTTTTATCAAAATGAATGATTCACTCAGTATTTCCCCGCTGACAAAACCTTTTTCAAACATGTTTCAGGTAATCTGTTGTGAGCACAGAAAAGTGCCGTGGAGCACTACAAGCTTAATAGAAGTGGCTCAATGTAAATAAATAAAAGAAACATGTTTTGTAAAAATAAAGATTTCCCCGTGAAATCATCATATTGTAATTACAAGGTTTTATTCTTAAGTTATGTAAACGGGCAATTTTAATATTAAAGATCCTGTTTTAAAAAGACTTCCGCTGTCGCTTAAAATTTAATACCACGGGATTTCCTGCCTCGCGGCTCTGGACCTGGTCAAACCGGGGCCGAGGGCCGTGACAATATGTGTTGTGTATTCTACAACTCGCAGTCATGTTTGTGCATATTTCTCTGTCGATAACCTACTAGCCTTCACTTTGTTACATGTTACATGCTGGTTATGCGTAAACGATTTCGAACTCTATTATACTACTAAACTTATATGCTCACCTTTACACTATGTGTATTGACCTCTATTTTTAACATATGTGACAGGTGTTTGAATGCTTAGGATGCTTGCTTGCTTTCCTGGAATCGAGCTTAGGAGAGTCTAGAAACAAACAATTTAAATCTGAGTTGTCGGAACATGATATTTGTCTTTGGGATATCGAAGTCTGTAATAATTGATTTTACTTGATAGGTTATGGTATGGAACATAATATTAACTATCCGGTAATTTAGTTGTTATGGAATTTCTCTTGGACAATCTGTTTCGCTCAGTGCTGCGCCCCAATGTTTCCATCATCGGTTGGGGTGTGACACACACCCTCTAGCCTTATAGTGTTTTAGACTTTAGTTAATTGTTATCATATCAATAGTTAATTGTTATCATATCAATAATAATCTACTTTTATTTTAATAGTTAGATTGCAATTTGGAGTTCAAGTTACCAGTGAGCTAATGAAATTGAACGAACACGAAAGGGCTTGTAGCCAAGTGATGTCAAAGTATATGGAAAGATGTTCATTCTCGTAAGGATGTGGGATTTAAGAGTATGGTTAGATGATATGTGTGAGCTAGCTCATAAAAAAAATTAAACGAATTTGACACATTGAAAGCCTCTTCATGATAATTACATTATACAACAGGATTAAATTTAATTGAAAAGTAAGAAAAACACTTGACTAAAGATAAATACAAGATTAAGAGAATGTGTTAGGATATCATGTAAATATGTCATCCTACATACGAATTTCTTGATCATGTTAGAAATTTTGGGTCTGCATTTGTTTAATATAGTTACTTTTACCAAGTTGGTTCATAACAATATTTTTTTTGCTAGGCCTTGTGTTGCGGGGCATTGGTGTGCCACATTGCCCACGTCAGGGGCGCGAAGACCGCCACACCACGGCACATAAAAGGGCGTGGGGCTACAGTGTGGTTGCCATTGCGAACGTGAATGCTTGAAACTTAACCGTTGGGAGCCTTGGGAAACCCCCCCCCCCCCCTTGTCGTTTAGATTAAAAGAAACTTCAGTTATATTAAAATCTTTATATAAGCAATCCTACTTTAAAATTTTAAATGAACATCAATACCAATAATTATACATTTCAAACCTTTATTGATATTTATTTTTATATTTTTTGATCGATGTAAAACATGTGTCGATATGTTTTTGGGCATATCATGACTTTATTGTTTGGGTTTTATCTTTCAGTCGCTATACAAAGTGTAGTCGCTATACAAAGTGTTGATTATGATACCGGTACTTTATTAAATCAAACCGCTACCAACTAACTTCCCGCCGCAACGTGCGGGGAAAGTTCACTAGTTACTATGAAACATTAAAATTAAAACTAATCACACAGTTATTTATAGTTATTGCAAAAATTCTCTAGGTTTTAGCAAAGAAAGAAAAAGAAACAGAGAGAGTTTTAAGGGTGAAGGGAGTGGGGCGGTGAAGGGGTCGGCAAACCAGTTTGCCGAGCGGCAACACCGGCGCCGTCCTTCTTTGCCGCGCGGCCTTCTTGTGAAATCGGCTACAACTCACCGATCGACAAACATGCAAAGCATGTTGACCGTTGCCACTTTAACGGCTATAATGCCGTTCAAAATAAAAAAAATTAATTTTTCAAGTTTTACCCTATATATTCAAAACAAACCCATTTTAATCCTATATATTCTACAAAATCACCCCCAAATCAAACCAAAAAATACAAAACACTAACCCAAGTATTGCCACGCAAAATGGCGGATGATTTCCCGTTGTGGTTTCCACCCGATAGTAGCGACGACTCGTCCGATGATAGCATTCTTTTTTTCCAAAATCTACTCGAAGAAGCCGAACTACAAGACACCGGTACATCAAACCAAAGGAGATACATTGAACGTCAGCGGGAGGTTGGGCACGAGACCCTCATGGCGGATTATTTTGTCGAAGACCCGAAATACAACGACGCAATTTTTCGGCAAAGGTTCCGTATGTCGAAACGGTTGTTTTTAAATATTGTGACCGCCGTGGAAGCGAATGACGAATACTTTCAAGAGTCCTACGATGCGCGAGGTCGGAGGAGCTTTACGCCGCTGCAAAAGGTTACATCAGCTATTAAACAGCTCGCAACCGGTAACCCTCCAGACGAAGGAAACGAGTACTTGCATATGGCCGCAAGAACTTCCCGCGAGTGCCTAGAATATTTTTGCGAAACGGTTTGCAGAATATATGGTTCGGAGTTCTTACGTAGGCCGACAAGCCACGACATGACACTGTTATACGACGCACATGAAGAACAACATCACCTTCCAGGTATGTTCGGTAGCCTTGATTGCACCCATTTCGTCTGGCGAATGTGTCCCACCGAGCTTCGAGGGCAGTATATGAGAGGAGATCACCGATACCCGACTATTATGCTCGAAGCAGCGACGTCTCAAGATTTATGGATTTGGCATGCTTTTTGCGGTCCACCGGGTGCTAGGACAATCGCCGTTATTCTTAACGGAACGAAATGGAACCGCGCCAAAATGTCCATTTTACGTCAACAACCATTATTACAAACGTGGTTATTTGCTCGTGGATGGAATTTACCCAAAATGGTCCGTGTTTGTGAAATCGATCCCATACCCTCAAGAAGTAGACGAAAAGATGTTCAAAAGGCAACACGAGGCGGCAAGAAAAGACGTCGAAGGGGCTTTTGGGGTTTTGAAGTCAAAATGGGGTGTCTTGAATCGGCCGATGCGAGCAAGGACGGTTAAAAAAATTAGGAATGTTGTGTACACGTGTATTATTTTACACAACATGATTTTAAAAGACGACGGAAACGCGATTGCACCGGTACACATTCGGGATCCTCCGGTCGAGCCCGCGTTTGATGATAGGGTGTTGGGCGAGCTAATGGATGAAGATACGCATTGGAGACTTAAACACGATCTCACGGTTCATCTCGCAAGTCAAGATTTGCCCCACTTGTTGGTTGATTCTGACGAAGAGTAGTGTAATTTTTAATTTTTTTAGTGGTTGCGTTGATTTAGTGTCGTGTAATTTTTATGAATTTTAAGTTTTTTTTTAAGTTTCATTTTAATGTAATTGTTTTTTTATTAATTTAATATTTTATTTGTTTTTATTTAACATATAATTTAAAAAAAAACAAAAAAAAGTTTGCCACTTTCAAGTGTCTAAACCATTGCCAACACTTTTCAGCAAAGTTTAAACTTTTTACCCTCTCTGATATGGCACTCTCTGATTGGTCCATTTTAAAGTTTGCCACTTTCACCTGTTTAACCACTCCCTTCACCCTAACATGTGAGAATTATGATTCTCTTTAATTCCCTACAATTTGCAGTTCTGTTTTCCTAGTATTTGTTACATCATCTTCTTCGTCACAAGACTACAACCTATTTCTATAGGTGGAAAAGACCCTAAGGTTCCACCCTTCATCAAATTGAAACGTAAGAACGTGGGGTATGGTGCGGCAGGGGTTTAGGGCGTGGCCTGACATGTGGTTTGGGTGGGTTTCGCTGCGCTGACCCACATTGAAGACGGTATGATGGGGCGGGGGTTTGGGGCGTGGCCAGCCCAAACCTCCATATTTATATTTTTTATAAACAAATTTATATTTTTTAATAATGTTTTTTTAAATAAAAACCGATTACATTTTAAAATAAATGAAGTTACATAAAAAAATACCTAGTGTTTGGACGATTGGATGGTGTGAGGGAAGTTAGTATACAACTCATTTATGCCGCCTAATAAAAATGTATTATATTTTATCCAACTCATTTTCGAATAAAACTTACGTCAAAACATAGAACAACTGAAAAAGTAAATAAAAATAAGAATAAAAATATTTATATATGACCCGACTTATTTGCGAAAGAAATATAGGGGTCGAAACATTAACCAACTTGAATTTATACCGACATGTACATAAAAATAAACATGTAAGAAAGTTATGCCTTTTTTAAGTTAAAGAATGGCATGACACGTTCCCGTGGCGTCGAAATATAGAGTAGCTTGAATTTATTCCGTCTAACGAAAACGTATTATATTTGGCCCGACTCGTGTCAAAATGTGACCAACTGAAAATGTATATAAAAATAAGTATGAAATTGTATGATATTTAACCTTACACATTTCAAAAAAAAAAAAAAAACAAACAAACGAACAAAATTTGTGTCAAAGCGTAGACAACTAAAAACTACCTAGAAATAAACATGAAAACATATTATATTTGACTATACTCATTTCTCAAAAAAATACGTCCAAACATAAATCAATTTGAATTTATACCAACATGTACATGAAAAGTAAGCACGTAAAACTTAATTACAGAGTCTTTAGAAAGTTGAGGGGTTGTAAGTGGCAATGTTAAAATTTGAGGGGAAAGGATAAAAATACAAAAAACACCAATAGGAAAATTAAAAAAAATAAGAAAAAGGAAGTGGCCCAATCAAAGTAAGGAACTGTAGATGCGGTTGTTGATTGTTGTTAAACTAGTTCGATGCCCCGCCCGCGTTGCGGGGCGTCAAGCCAAAAATTTCTTAGTTTCATAACATGCACGCATGTATTTTAGTTACTTATAACACGATCTATTAAAAAAATCGAGTCAACTAATTAAACCAAAACACTATCATAGTTTTGCTAAAACAAAAAAAAAACTAAAACGATGGCAAACCTTTAATTTTGAGTTGGGGCAAAATAGTAATTTGTCAGAACCAATGAGCGAGTGCTAGACACCTGGTTGACACAAAAGTTAAATTGAGTCAACGAAGTAAAATAAAAACTACTATAGTTTTGCAAAAAAAAAAAAAAAAGCAATGGAAAGACTACAAATTTTAACTTGGGGCAAAATCATAATTTTTTTAGCTCAGGGCAAACTCATAAATTTAAGCTGAGGATAAATTCGTAACTTTAAGCTGGAGGCAAAACCATAATTTTATTTTGAACTGGGCAAAATAATAGTTTTGAACTAAGGGCAAAATCGTAATTATGAACTCATGGCACAATCGTAATTTTTAAAAAGGGGGTAAAATCATATTTTTAAACTGAGGGAAAATCGTAATTTTTAGCTAGGGAGGAAAAACTAAAACGATCGCAAGACTACAAATTTTAGCTGAGGCAAAATCGTAATTTTTTAAATGAGGAAAAACTCATAATTTTAAGAGAAAATGCACGGATAGTCCCTGTGGTTTCGCCTTTTTTCACCTATAGTCCCCAACTTTCTAAAATTACCTGAATAGTCCCCAAGTTTTCATTTTTTGTTCCCGGATAGTCCCTGGGTCTAACTTCAGTTTGTTTTCTCTGTTAAGAGGGTGTGAAATGGCAAAAATACCCTTTCCTTAAAAGGTCAAACCATAGGGACTATCCGGGCATTCAACCTCTTCCACCTTCCACCTCCGCGAAGAATTCCGGTAACCACCACCGACCACCGCTTCCGACCACCAACCTGTAGGCTCTGATACACAACTACTCAACTAGGACTTGCAAATTTGGTAAGTCACAAATTTCTATTTATAGTGAATGCAATCCTCACTGGTTATAGGAGTTGTAGTTTCTCCCATATTATAGGGAGTTGTAATCATCTGAACTTCGATCAAGTTCTTTGCAACGATTCTCTCATATTCTAAATCATTTAGCAGAACTGTAAGGACATTCAAAAACATCTCTAGAATATCTGTATGTGAAAACCCGAACCCCTAAAACCCTAACCTACATGAAAACCAAGAAAAAAAATCTAATTTTTGGGTTTTAGGCGGGCCGCGTACGAGACAACTTAATCTCGACGCAGGCCGCTTTAACTTAGCAACATAACCGGATTAGTTTATGAGTCCGGGCGGGCCGCGTAAAGATTGAATGAACTTTGATGCGGGCCGCGACAACTCAAAGTTATCCGGTAACGCAAACAGGCCACGTTTTGGGCCACCTGTTTAACCTAGCCCATGACTAATCAGGCCTACGCCTAGATTAGGCGGCAACGCGGGCCGCGTAAGGCCTAAGCGTAATCCCACGCGGGCCGCGTCAGGATCATTTTCAGGCTATAAATAGCCTAGCTCAGGAGCTTTCATTCCGTGTCGTTCAAATTCGTTTTCAAACGAAGCTTTACTGTGAAAATTATAATTTTCATATAGTAGCAAGGTGCTGCCACATTACCGGGTAATAACTCGATCGCTATTACGATTCGATATCCGATCGATTAAAACTATCCAACGAATGTTTAAGTGCTGCTCAATCTGGGTTTATACTTTGTTATTCGTCGTGATTCCAACAGGATATTTGAGCTATGCTCTGTTATTCGTTGTGAATCCGCTGGATATTAAGTATCGCACTTTGTCATTTGTTGTGAGGGTTGTATCTCGTGAATTATCGTAACGGCTGTATTCGTTACTAACCTGGTTGTGTGCATTATTGTTAAACTAGGTTATTCGGCTCATCAGTAGGCTAAGTACTGCCCGTCTAAACTTGCAATGTGAGTCATTCTCTTTTTATCAACTGTTTTACAATACTCCAAATTATTTTTCAAAGTTATAATTACAGGGATTAAGTCTTTGTAATCACCAAATTACAGCCGGTATGTGGGGTATTGTGCACATTACTATTTTTATCACTTTAGGTGGGCAAGCCTAAAATTTGTGATAGTCATCACTATTGGGGCGACGGGACCCAATAGTGGTTTGACCACAGTCACAGATACGGTCGAGTGACAAATACCTATTCTTGTAAATTTGTTTGATAAAAACATTGTAATCTCTCTTAATACTGTAATTTATAACAATGTGACTTTTTAGTTAAAATGAATGATTCACTCAGTATTTCCCCGCTGACAAAATATTTTTACAACATGTTTCAGGTGACCTACTTTGAATCAAGTACAAGTGCACGGGAGCACTCTAAAGCTTAAAGTAGTGGCTCGAATAAATAAATGAACACGTTTGTAAAATAAAGAAATTATAAAATTTCTCCACTGTAAATTACGGGGTTTTATCCCGAATTATAAATAAATAATACTCGGGCATTTTCAAGTTTAAACGATCCTGTTAAAGACTTCCGCTGTAAAAATAAATACCACGGGATTTTCTGTCTCACGGCTCCTGGACCGGGTCAAACCGGGCACGGGGGCCGTGACAGAAAAAGGTGGTATCAGAGCCACTGATTTAAGCCAAATTAAGTATTTAGAAATACTTAATTTATTTAATTGCCATTCTGTGATTCTGTGAAATTTTAGTTTACAAAATTTTAACTTAGAATTGTGTGCGTCTTCGTGTGTGCTAACAGCATGAATGAACTATCCGAAGCCTTACAGAATATTTCAATCCATAGTTCAGATATGGATACCACCAATGTCACTACTGGGTACCAGGCAGATGTAGACGAACCAATGGTATTTAGTGCCCAACCCCATGCAAAACCAAAAGTAGTGAAAAAGAGACATAGGTGGGCAGGTTGGAGGCGTGTACGTAGGAAGAAGCCCGCGACACAGAAAACCATGAAAAAGGACGACCCAAAAGACAAAGGAAAAGGGATAGAAACTGGAGAAAGTTCTAGGCAAAACCAGGAAACCCTATCTTGGGAAAAAGAGCTGGACCATAAACTGTCACTAGGTGATATCATCGGACCTGCCAATGAAACTCCCTTTAGTTACCCAGCAGAAGCCCTGTTGCCTGTTAACCTAGAGCCTGCTATTCCAGACCCAATTATGCACCCTAGACCTTTTCCAGGAACACTAGAAGAATGGTGGTCTGCCGACTGGCAATTTCAGAATATTATAAATAGCCCTAACACTTTTCTCCCTCAATTTGACCCGGAACCTGCACCGAACCCACCAATGAGTCACGAGAACTTAGCAGAACTTCGCCATTTTGGCGAGGAATTAGTGGATGCCGGAAATAGGATTCGGGAAGTAGGAGAGCAGATCTCCTGGAAATATGACGAGAGGGAGCGTCATTTCTGAAAAAGCTAGTTAACAGGGATCGCAGGTGGAGGTGTGGTTGTAATGTATAATAGTAAAATATAACTCTTGTAAGATAGTTTAAAATAAAACCGTGTAAGATAAGCTGTGTGTACGGAAGCATAATATTAAAAATATATAAATCGGATAGTCGCAAAGTCGACAATTTTGGCTGTACATGTTTTTGTGATAATCTGTTTTCTTAATTGTTTTTATTAAAGTATTAATTGCCTATTTGTTAATGTACAGAATGGGTAAACAAAAGCTCTCGGATATTTACCAACAATTAGACAGTACCCAAAAGACTAAGAAAATCTCACCCCAACCAAAGCCCTCAAGATATTCAGTGAATACCAATGAAGGAATATTTATTTGTAAAGCATCTTATGAAAACCCACTTACTCTCGAGAAAAGAGACTGGATTATTAGAAAAAGCCAAGAAAAAGTAGGAACATCCAATTCCAAAGAAATAGTGATTAATAAGAAAATTGGTAAAAACCCACCATGGGAAGACAGGTTAGATGAAAAATGGTCAGACCTTTATATGTTAGCTACTACTGCTGCAAACCTTGATCCGTAATCAAGATAAGTAGCAACACAAAGACCAACCCTAGTAAAGAAATAAGTATGAGGAAATAAAATAAATGCAGGATGTAATGATTATAGTATATTTTGGGGAATTTCAGTTGTAATAGATCTATAGGATTGTTGTGCTTGTTTGTTTTAAATAAAGTTTGATTGTATAATGGACTCAAGTATTTGTGCTAAATAATAGTTTATAAACATTCAGATGGAACATGCTGTAAATGAACCAGTTAACGAAGTTAACCAGTCAGAACATAATAACGAGGATCATTCCCTAAATCGGCAAGATATAGAAAACATTGTTGCTCAAGGAATAGTCAATGCTATCCCAGCCATCGTCGCTGCAGTGAAAAGTCCCGTTGAGCCTTCGCAAGCTCACCCTAGTAAACGAACACACAACGATACTGCAAGTAATAGTATCAATGGAGGTGGTAATAATGATAATAGAATTCAGGCCCCTCAACATAAACGAATGAAAGCTGCAACACCTGGTTGCACTTACAAAGAATTCCTTGCCTGTAAACCTGTGGAATTTGCAGGCAACGAAGGGGCAACTGCGGCACTACGTTGGTTGGAGAAAACCGAAGCCGTAATTAAAATAAGAAAATGTGCCGAAGAAGATAGAGTCATGTACGCTTCGCACCTTTTTAAGGAAGAAGCATTGGAATGGTGGAATACTGTATTACAAGCCAAGGGAAGTGACCTGGCTTATGCCATAAGTTGGGAGGAATTTAAACAGCTGATAGAAAGAAAGTTCTGCCCTGAATATGAGAAAGAGCAGATGGCGAATAAATTTCTAAGCCACCGAATGGTGGATGTAGATTGTCGAGGGTATACTTCAAAATTCTTTGAGTATGCCAGAATTGTACCTACTCTGGCTTCGCCAGAACCGGTACTTATTTCTCGTTATATTTGGGGTTTAATTTGCGAGATTCGTGACATTGTCAAAGCCGCGAGACCATGCACAATTGATGATGCGGTGGAACTAGCCAACACTTTAACTGAAGGACTGGTACGCACTCGAGAAGAAAATAGAAAGAAAGATTTGGCTCAGAAAATTTCCCAAGGATTTCGTGTGGGTAGTGGTAGTAATTTCAAGAAAAGGGGAACAGGACAATCCTCTGTCATGCCATATTGCAAAAATTGTAAAAAGAAGCATTTCGGAAAATGTAGGGAACCCTGTAACTATTGCAAAATGGTAGGCCATCGGGAAGAGACTTGTAGAAAGAAAACCACAGTCTGCTACAACTGTGGAGAAACTGGGCATTATAAGCCAGATTGCCCTAAATTAGTCAAACCAGCAGACAACAAGACTAAACCGGCTGAAGGAACTACCAAGATGAACGCTAGAGCCTTCCAATTAACTACTCAGGAAGCCGAATTAATTCCTGATGTTATAGCTGGTACGTTTTTAGTTCACAACGTTTTTGCAAAAGTATTATTTGACTCTGGTGCAAACCAAAGTTTTATAAATACTTCGTTCTGCCAAGCCCTTAATTTACCCTTAACCAATCTTAGGCAGATTTTTACAGTCGAAACGGCAGATGGAAATTCTGTTAAAATAGATAAGGTTTTGCGAGAAGGAAAGATAGAATTATTAGGCCATAAATTTTCTGCAAACATGTTGCCAATGAATTTAGCCGGATTCGATGTTGTGTTAGGAATGGATTGGTTAATAACCAACCATGCTCGAATTTTCTGTGATAAAAATTCCATAGAAATTCATACCCCCACAGGAGAACTAATAATAATTACCGGAGATAAGCCACAAAAGCCACTGAAATTTATCTCAGTAATGAAGTTGGCTAGTTATTCAAGAAAACAAGGAATAGTATATATGATTTCGGTAGTTATTAATAACAAAAGTAAGAAACTGGAAGATATTCCGATAGTATCTGAATACCCAGATATCTTTCCAGAAAACTTACCAGGATTACCACCAGATAGAGAAGTAGAATTTAGAATTCATCTAATTCCAGGAACTATGCCGATAGCCAAGGCACCCTATCGGTTAGCACCTACGGAAATGTTAGAACTAAAGAAACAGTTAGATGAATTACTAAGTAAAGGATTTATACGACCAAGTGTCTCTCCATGGGGAGCCCCAGTGTTGTTTGTAAAGAAGAAAGATGGATCAATGAGAATGTGTATCGATTATAGGGAATTAAACAAGGTTACAATTAAGAATCGATATCCAGTACCTAGGATTGATGATCTTTTTGATCAATTGCAAGGAGCTAGATATTTCTCTAAGATAGATTTGCGCTCCGGATATCATCAATTAAAGGTACAAGAAGAAGACATACCTAAAACTGCTTTCAGAACTAGGTATGGACATTACGAGTTTACAGTCATGCCCTTCGGGTTAACAAATGCTCCAGCAGCATTTATGGACATGATGAATAGAATCTGTAAACCATATTTGGATAAATTTGTAATCGTTTTTATTGACGACATACTTATTTACTCCAAAAGTCAAGAGGAACATTGTGAGCACTTGCATGCACTCTTAACTTTATTAAGAAAAGAAAAGCTTTACGCTAAATTCTCAAAGTGTGAATTTTGGCTTCAAGAAGTGCAATTCTTAGGACACATGGTGAATCATGAAGGTATTCATGTAGATCCCTCCAAGATTGAAGCTATCACCAAATGGAAAGCCCCAAAGTCAGCAACGGAAGTTAGAAGTTTTCTAGGGTTAGCAGGATATTATAGGCGTTTCATTAAAGATTTTTCTAAGATAACCGTGCCATTAAATAAGCTAACCTGTAAAGCTGTAAAATTTGAATGGGGACCAAGACAGGAAAAGGCTTTTAGAATTTTAAAGGAAAAGTTAACAAATACCCCAATCTTAGCATTACCAGATGGAACAGAAGATTTTGAAGTTTACTGTGATGCTTCTATGCTAGGATTAGGATGTGTGTTAATGCAACGCAAAAAGGTAATTGCATATGCCTCAAGACAATTGAAAAAGCATGAAGAAAATTACGCGACTCATGACTTAGAATTAGGAGCAGTAATTTTTGCCCTTAAAATTTGGAGACATTATCTGTATGGAAGTAAATTTACTATCTATACGGATCATAAAAGCTTAAGATACATATTTGGGCAAAAAGAATTAAACATGAGACAAAGAAGATGGATGGAAATTCTAAGTGATTACGACTGTGATATCCATTATCACGAGGGAAAGGCAAATGTAGTTGTAGATGCCTTAAGTCGTAAATATCATGAGAAGCAAAAGCGAGTCCGTGCTCTGAGATTAAATCTACAAATAGATTTAATGGAACAATTGAAGAAAGTTCAGGAGACAGCAACTAAAGACGACGCTGAAGGAATGAAAGGTTACATAAAAGAACTAGAACAAGGAAACGATGGAATTTGGAGATTCCACAAGAAAAGGATTTGGGTACCTAAACAGGGAGATTTAAGGAATAAAATTTTAGAAGAAGCCCATAAATCTAGGTATACCATGCACCCTGGAAATAATAAAATGTACCAAGATTTAAAAATAATTTCTGGTGGATAGGTATGAAAAAGGATATAGCTAGTTATGTATCTAAGTGTCTTACTTGTTCACAAGTTAAGGCAGAACACCAGAAACCTTCAGGGTTACTTCAACAATTAGAGATGCCTGTTTGGAAATGGGAACTTATAACCATGGATTTTGTTACTAAATTGCCTAAAACCAGAAAAGGTAATGATGCGATTTGGGTAATTGTGGACCGATTAACCAAGTCAGCACATTTTCTACCCATGAAAAAAACTTTCACCATGGAAAGATTAGCAAAATTATACGTAGATGAAGTATTATCCCTACATGGAGTTCCACTCTCTATTGTATCAGATAGGGATAGCCGTTTTACTTCACATTTCTGGACAAGTTTCCAAGAAGCTATGGGTACCCGATTAAACTTAAGTACGGCTTATCATCCCCAAACTGACGGACAAAGTGAAAGAACCATTCAAACTTTGGAAGACATGCTTAGGGCATGTGTAATAGATTTCGGTGGAAACTGGGATGATCATTTGCCCTTAATTGAATTCTCTTATAATAATAGTTATCATTCAAGCATCGAAACTGCCCCGTTCGAAGCATTGTATGGACGCAAGTGTAGAACTCCAGTTTGCTGAGCAGAGATAGGAGAAAATCAATTATCCGGACCTGAGATTGTACAAGAAACCACCGACAAGATCACTCAAATCAAAGAAAGACTAAAGATCGCTCGGGATTGCCAGAAAAGCTACGCAGATAACCGCCGTAAACCATTAGAATTCCAAGTCGGAGATAGAGTACTTTTAAAGGTTTCTCCTTGGAAAGGAGTAGTGCGATTTGGAAAGAAAGGAAAGCTAAGTCCAAGATACGTTGGACCATTCCAAGTAGTCCAACGAATAGGACCAGTAGCTTATCGTTTACTACTACCAGAAGAGTTATCTGGAGTACATGATGTATTTCATGTATCCAATCTCAAGAAATATCTATCTGACGAATCTCTGGTAGTACCTCTCCAAGATGTACAAGTAAATGAAAAGTTGAAATTTGTTGAGAGACCACTTCAAATAGAAGATAGAAAGATTAAGTTTCACAAACATAAACGACTGGTGCTAATCAAGGTCAAGTGGAATTCAAAGAGAGGACCTGAATATACTTGGGAACTGGAATCGGAGATGAAACGCAAGTATCCACACTTATTTCAGTAAATCTCGAGGACGAGATTTTTACTAAGGTGGGAAGGATGTAAGGACCTGCAAAAACATCTCTAGAATATCTGTATGTGAAAACCCGAACCCCTAAAACCCTAACCTACATGAAAACCAAGAAAAAAATCTAATTTTTGGGTTTTAGGCGGGCCGCGTACGAGACAACTTAATCTCGACGCGGGCCGCTTTAACTTAGCAACATAACCGGATTAGTTTATGAGTCCGGGCGGGCCGCGTAAAGATTGAATGAACTTTGATGCGGGCCGCGACAACTTAAAGTTATCCAGTAACGCAAACAGGCCACGTTTTGGGCCACCTGTTAAACCTATCCCATGACTAATCAGGCCTACGCCTAGATTAGGCGGCAACGCGGGCCGCGTAAGGCCTAAGCGTAATCCCACGCGGGCCGCGTCAGGATCATTTTCAGGCTATAAATAGCCTAGCTCAGGAGCTTTCATTCCGTGTCGTTCAAATTCGTTTTCAAACGAAGCTTTACTGTGAAAAATTATAATTTTCATATAGTAGCAAGGTGCTGCCACATTACCGGGTAATAACTCGATCGCTATTACGATTCGATATCCGATCGATTAAAACTATCCAACGAATGTTTAAGTGCTGCTCAATCTGGGTTTATACTTTGTTATTCGTCGTGATTCCAACAGGATATTTGAGCTATGCTCTGTTATTCGTTGTGAATCCGCTGGATATTAAGTATCGCACTTTGTCATTTGTTGTGAGGGTTGTATCTCGTGAATTATCGTAACGGCTGTATTCGTTACTAACCTGGTTGTGTGCATTATTGTTAAACTAGGTATTCGGCTCATCAGTAGGCTAAGTACTGCCCGTCTAAACTTGCAATGTGAGTCATTCTCTTTTTATCAACTGTTTTACAATACTCCAAATTATTTTCCAAAGTTATAATTACAGGGATTAAGTCTTTGTAATCACCAAATTACAGCCGGTATGTGGGGTATTGTGCACATTACTATTTTTATCACTTTAGGTGGGCAAGCCTAAAATTTGTGATAGTCATCACTATTGGGGCGACGGGACCCAATAGTGGTTTGACCACAGTCACAGATACGGAGTGACAAATACCTATTCTTGTAAATTTGTTTGATAAAAACATTGTAATCTCTCTTAATACTGTAATTTATAACAATGTGACTTTTTAGTTAAAATGAATGATTCACTCAGTATTTCCCCGCTGACAAAATATTTTTACAACATGTTTCAGGTGACCTACTTTGAATCAAGTACAAGTGCACAGGAGCACTCTGACGCTTAAAGTAGTGGCTCGAATAAATAAATAAACACGTTTGTAAAATAAAGAAATTATAAAATTTCTCCACTGTAAATTACGGGGTTTTATCCCGAATTATAAATAAATAATACTCGGGCATTTTCAAGTTTAAACGATCCTGTTAAAGACTTCCGCTGTAAAAATAAATACCACGGGATTTTCTGTCTCACGGCTCCTGGACCGGGTCAAACTGGGCACAGGGGGCCATGACAAGAACACCTAACATCCCTTATTTAACATCTAAGTGACGATTGAAATGGTTTGGAATTGACCATAAAATTGTTTTACAACCTAACTCGGCCCCGTTTAATCTCTTTTAAAGCTCTTAAATCAGCGATGGTGTTATCAATCGGAGAACATTTCGCCGGTTGGCTCTGGTACGCAAATAGGACCTGCAAATTTGGTTTTGCTGGAAAAACGAATCGGTGGAGTGGTTTGGTGTAATCGCCGGTGGTGTGGCTGGGCTAAACCCTTCATCTCTACAGACCACCATCGCACCATCACCCCACCATGTTCTCCGGCGAGACTCGGCATTGGTGGTGTGGCTGGGTTAACCCCTTCATCTCTGCAGACCACGATCGCACCATCACCCCACCATCTTCTCCGGCGAGACTCGACATTGGTGGTCAGAAGCGGTGGCCGGTGGTGGTGACCGGAATTCTTCACGGAGGTGGAAGGTGGAAGAGGTTGAAACTTGAAGATGAGCGTGTGGGGTGGGGTGATGGTTATGTCTTTTACATATGTGTGGGTATTAACTGTGACGGGGATGGTGGAGGGTGGAGGAGGGTGATGGTGGGTGGAGGTTGAAGATGAAGTGTGGTGGTGGGATTTTATAAATAAAAATGAAGAAGATGCATGGATAGTCCCTATGGTTTGACCTTTTAAGGAAAGGGTATTTTTGTCATTTCACACCCTCTTAACAGAGAAAACAAACTGAAGTTAGACCCAGGGACTATCCGGGAACAAAAAATGAAAACTTGGGGACTATTCAGGTAATTTTAGAAAGTTGGGGACTATAGGTGAAAAAAGGCGAAACCACAGGGACTATCCGGGCATTTTTCTCTAATTTTAAACTGGGGGCAAATTCATAATTTTTAGCTAGGTCAAAACCATAATTTTATTTAGAACTGAGGCAAAATTATAGTTTTGAACTAAGGGCAGAATCGTAATTTTGAGATGGGAGCATTGGCATAAATTTATTTTTGAAAAAGGGGCAAATTCATATTTTTGAACAAAGGGCAAAATTGTAACTTTGAGCTAGGGACAAAAGTATAACTTTAGTTTATTCGTAAATTGATTAGATCAACGAGAATAAAGCATAACTTTAGTTTATTCGTAAACTGATTAGATCAACGAGAATAAAGCATAACTTTATTTTATTCGTAAATTGATTAGACCAATAAGATTATCTATTTATATTAAAAACTTAAAATAAAAAAAGGTCAGCGCCCTTTTCCATCAATTGGAGGGTGGAACTATTGCCGCAAGGCTTCTTTGTATATGTAGGTAATATAAATATAAATATAAATATAAATATAAATATAAATATAATATAATAAGCGTTGCCCATGAAACCGAAAAAATTGGTCAGTAATTAAAAAACAAAATTGAAATTACCGAATTCATTTTGCAACAGTTCGATTTCGGTTAACGGGGCCAAAGGGAAAAGATCAAATAGGAAGTTAATTTTCGCTAGGAAGGATAGGAAGCCATAGGATTATGACATGTGGCAAATTTTAAAATAAAGAGAAAGGGTATTTTAGTCAATCCAACTCCTTCTTCTTCCTTTTTCAAAACCCAGTAACTTCAAAACCCACCATTTTCAAAACCCACCATCTTCAACTATTTCTCCACTTTCTATCTCAATAATCACTACATTATAGTGTGATTTTCATCACCAATCAATGATTCAAAACCCGATCAACGTGTTCTTCAGCTTTTTTTGAAGAAAACCCAGTTTAATTTCATAAAAAAAATCTCGTTTTTTCCGGTGATTTTGGAGATAATCACTCGATTCGTTCGATTCGAGCGTTGATAAGTGTTTCTATCATTCAAATTTCGTCAATTGATGAAGAAATCGGCTTCGATCCATGTAAGAAATTCTTTAATTTCATTTTCACGATCTGGGTTTTTGATTTAGTCATTACGTTTTACGATCTTTGCGGGGGTCCGGGGGCGGCAGCCCCTGGTAGCGGGGTTCCAGGGGCGGCAGCTCGGAAAAAATTTTTTTCGATTAAATTGCTGTACTAAAAACGCATCAGAAAAATTAATTTTCCAGAAATTGGCTCATTTCGAAGACAGTAATTCGTAGACAATTCAGACAGTTCACAGTGACAGACAATTTTATGTGTCCATTGCGTTTTAGAAATAAGAGAGTTTTATGTGGTTTCTGGCTATTGCGTTTTAGAAAAAAACATATTTTTAAGTGTTTGTCATTGCGTTTTAGGTCAAACACATTTTTTTAGGTGTTTTCAGTCCATTGCGTTTTAGAATGAGTCATTTTTAAGTGTTTTCTGGCCATTGCGTTTTACAAATAAGACATTTCTTTGTGTTTTTGGTGCATTGCGTTTTAGGTAAAACACCTTTTTATGTGTGTTTGGTGCATTGCGTTTTAGGTAAAAACACATTTTTATGTGTTTTCTGGCCATTGCGTTTTACAAATAAGACATTTCTTTGTGTTTTCTGGCCATTGCATTTTACAAATAAGTCATTTCTTTGTGTCTTTGGTGCATTGCGTTTTAGAAAAATGTCATTTTTTAGGGTTTTTTTTTCATTGCGTTTTACGTAACTGGTGATTTTTCTATTGCGTTTTACGCAACTGGGTTTTAAATTTTTTTTTTAAATATAGCAATACTATACTCGTTTTAAAAATAAAAAAACGCTTGTTTTTTTTGTACAATTTTTATAAAAAAATAATGTCGTATGAAAGAGTTATTAACGTTTAAAAAATTGGGGGGGGGGAATTGGAGGAGAGAGAAACTATTGGCTTGGATTGACTAGAATGCCCTTGAACAAACTCACGCGCCTCTTTTCTTCCTTTCAATTTCCCTGATTTAATCTCAGCCCTTGATTAACTTAATGGATGGTCAAGATCACCTCCTCACCTTCCTAACGAAATAAACTTCCTATTGTATCTTCACCTCGGGGCCAAATAGCCTAAAAACCATTTGATTTCATAATGTTCATTATGGAATTTATGAATTATAATTTTTATTTTGAATGTTAAGTAAATTATAAAAATAATAAAATGGTGTTATCCAAAGAAATTAGGCCCAAATTTTCAATCCCAAATTCCTTTGGAGCATATCCCAAAACTTGCTATAAGGATTGAAATACTAATAATTGTCTAATGAAATTCAACACAAAAACTATTTATTATCCCAAATTTATTATCATCTTATTTAGTCTTATAGTTGAACTAAAATGTGACAAAATGATATTACGGTAATAATACAAATAAGCATCCATCAAGAGTATTCAATACGAAAAAATAAATTCATTGAGTTGCTTGAAAAAAAGATTTTAGAGTCAAAGAATTGTGGAGGTCTAGGTATTGGTTCTCTTGAGGTGTTCAATAAAGCTCTCCTCCTTAAACGGAGTTGAGGTTTTGTGAACGAGAGACATTGTTTGTGGGTCAGAATAATTGAGGCAATTCATGGTGATGGAGCGAGTATTATAAACCCGTTTGATCATGAATTGGATCCAACATCTAGGGATAGAATTATGAAATTAAGGGCCAAGCTCAATGATAGTGGCGTTATCCCATTCTTGGTGTAATCTCTCTTGGTAATGGCAAATATATTCGTTTTCGGGTTGACAACCGACCGGGGGACTTGAATTTAAAAAAAAAATAAACATTGTTTAGTGGCTCAAATGTTGGGTTCGCATGGTTGGTCATGGTGTCGCCCGCTAAGGGGAGCCGAATCGTCCTCTTTTGATGATTTAGTAAATTCGGTTTCGGAGGTCCTTCTTAGGTATGGCCTGAATAATTGGCTTTGGGATTCCAATGGAGTTTGTGGGATTCTCGGTTAATGGAATGAGGTTGATAATGGATGTTTTTCTTTCTGGCTGGCATAACAAGCCATACACAACACGATAACTTATCGTGTCATCTTTTCCAAATACGAACACGACCTGTTTAGAAACAAGTCAACACGGAATGACCTTTTAACAAACCTGTGTGAAGACACGATAAATAGCACAATCCTTAAGTTCATAGGCAAAAATTGCCAAAAATTCATAAAAGTCTTAACTAATACATATTCCTTAGCAAATTTAAAACAAAAACCCATAAAACTCAAATCATAACATTCATTACAGGTATGAACAGCTCATTAACGTGTCACTAACAAGTTAACATGTATTTAAACTATTGAGACACGAATTTCATCGTGTCCTAAACGTGTCAACCTGTTTAAGACAAGAAATATGTTATGCACCTAAGCCCAACACACGAACCCTTTAAGAAGGTGTCGTTTCATGCCATGTTAATAGGTTTGTGTCTGAAATTGAAAGCCCTACTTTTCTTCTTCCAGTTGAGTTGGTGTTCCTATGACCGCTTGGTATAATCATGTTCTAAGAGCGATTAACATTTGTGCTTGGAGGATTTTGTTGAATTGTCTTCCTACTCGTTGTACCTAGTGGATGTCCCCTCAATCTTATGTCTATTATGTGATCTTTGGCCATAGTCGTCGAATCACCTCTTTGGTATTTGTTCCTCCATCGTTGGGATTTGGGACAAAATTGCTTCTTTGTTGGATATCGGGTTTTCGACGGATAATTCACCTTCTTCTCTTATGGATTGGCTTTGTTTGACTCAGTTAGGGCGACTAAAAAAAGTTAGGCGGTTCAATCTTTTTTTATCGCTTGGCAAGTTATATGGAAGCTGAAAAACGAGATTGTCTTTCAATTAATAGAAAGTGGTTAGAAAGGAAAGTCTCTACGATATTGTCTTTTATTGGGTGTTTTACGTGAATTTAGAAGAAGTTTTTAAGAGACGACTATTTTAAAGACCAAAAATATGATAAACGAGCAAATGCGTCCCCTCTTCCATAACAGTCAGAGTTGGATGCATACCGAGCCACCAGTTCCGGGGAAAACGCCCGCTCGAAGGCCCACTGCGGTAAAACCCGGTTCAGCTCGGTTTCGAACTGGCAACCTCTAGAGAGACCTAGTTCTAAACTTCATTGCAACCACCAATGTCTTTCAAAGTGATGCTAATGAAAGTTGAACTTGAGACCTCAAGAAGATAAACCAAGTGACTAACCACTAGACCAACTTGTCAGGACAACAACAATAACGACGACAACGATAATGATAATGATAAAGATAATGATAATGATAATGATAAAGATAATAATAATGATAATAATAATAATAATAATAATAATAATAATAATAATAATAATCTAAAAGTGCTGCATTTATACAATAAAAAAGGAAAAGAAAAGAAGAAAAAAAGACATATGAACAGGATGTACGCATGAAGGACAAGTGTGTCAAGATGGTTAAAGTGGCAAGTTTATATTAGTCAACAATATACGCAACAAATCGGTTGATCTCATCACAGCCTTATTCATTCAGCTTTGGTATTATTTTATATACTTTCATTGAAATGAAATGGTTTTTTATTTATACTAAGAACGTATTTATACATACCATATACTTATAATAACAGAAAAAAGTAGCCAAGATAAATCCGTTTGAGCAAAAGCATCACCATGTTACCGGGTCAGCCAAGCCAACATGAAGCCGAGCCCGGATGTTTTGCCACCTTGTTCCAGACAAAATTTCTACCCCTAATCTCTTATAATTAATTAATTAACTAGCCATTAAAAGACAAATACCACTCAGATTTCATATTATTTTATTCGAAAATATAAACCTTCTCTCTAGTCACTTTTCCCCTCCTACAAACTCTACTTTTGTCGTCTATAATATATTTATATAATGTTGATTACCTAAAGGTATATAAATATAATACCTAAAGGTATATAAATATAATTTGTTAATGGAGTTTTACCTCATCACTTTTCCTTTTTTACCTCTTTTATAGCACAGCTAAAACAATACTTTTTATACAGTTTAATTGAACAGGATGCAAAATTATCAGTCTATAGCCAAGTCTTGTTTAGTTGTTTAGGTGATTAGTTGAAGTGGCAAATACATTTATCTATTAAAGTATCATTAAACTACTCAAGACTCAAGAGTTCGCTATTTGGTGTTTTATCTCTAAAAATCTTAAAAGTGCATTTAGTGTTTATATTTCTATATCTCACTTCTTCTTTTTAGTGTTTATATTTCTAGAAAAAAGTGGACCATACAATATGCCTTAACGTACGCTGCGTACGTGATGTCAAAATATCACGTAATGTTACAAAAAAATGAAAATCGCATTTTACATAAAAAATGGAAATCGCATGTATATAAAAAAACTACAAAACACATGTTAAAAAATATATATAAATCGCATGTATATAAAAAAACTACAAATCGCATGTATATAAAAAGATGAAAGTCGCATGTTATAAACCAAATTCTTATGTTGATACTGAATCGCGTACGCAACGTACGTTAAATAAATAGGATTTTTAAATAAATAAACATACAAATGGATTAGGTACTGATTAGTAAACATATTTAAAATGTTTTGACACTTACATTCTGGTCTTAAACTGATGTTATGCAAGTTATCAAAAATAATGCTTTTATAAGGACCAAAGTACCCTTAAGCATGTAAAACAAGTTTAAACATAAATTTTGGCACAAAACTTTTTACCTACTGTTATGATATTATTTTTAGGAATTATTGGAGTATTGAGTCAGATTATATACTGACCTTAACATTGAGTTCGTGTATAAAGCTTATAATTGGCGATAGTACCCTTTTTATGAATAAAATAAGTTATACATATAACTAACATGCAAAACCTTTTTCCTACTGATCTAATATGAAAAATAAAATATTTTGACCATTCAAGGCTGGTCAAAATCTCAGAATCACATAAACCTTGTAAATATCGTCAATTATTGGTCTTTACACTAATTAGGGGCATAGTATGGTTTAAAACTATATTTAGCACCCAAGACTTATTACCTACTGGTTTTATAAATGATTTTTAATATTTTTACAGTAAGTATAAGTGGGTGTTTGGGGTTGAGTTTTGAAAATAGATTATGCGTTTTGAATAATCAGAATCAGATAATTAGCTGTAACAAAACGTGCTGTGGAAAGATAGTGTTTGGATTTGATTATGTTGTTTGATATCACAATAATCAGATAATCAACATTGTTTGGATTTGATTATGTTGTTTGATATCACAATAATCAGATAATCAACTATTTGAGTGTTTGGCAAGTATATATATTTTAAAAAAATAATAAGTGAAAATGTAAAAAATCAGTTTTTGGATTATCACGTTTTCCTGCAGCAAGGGGTGACCTACTTATGGATTATCACGTTTTGAACTCTACAAAACGTAAAAAATCACTTTTTATTAATTTTTTACCAAACACTCAAAATAGATTTTTTACGATTTCAAAACACAATAATCAAATAATCAGGTTGAAAACGCAATCCCAAACACCCCCTAAGTCATGAACTCATAATTCCAATTATGACCCTAAAAGCATATGTGAAATGACCAAAATACCCCTTTCGGGGTATAGTTTGGCCATAAATGGTAAACCACACATATGTATGATATCCTACTGTTATAACATCATAAAATAAATATTTTTACAGAATGATTTTGACCAGAACTTCAGTTTACCTATAAAGCTCTTTTATAAATCCTAAAATGACCAAAATGCCCTTACGGGGCCTAATTCGGTTTTAAAATCTTTTTTGGCATACATGTTGACATCCTACTGATGTCTTAACATATTTTAAGCATTATAACATATGGGACTTGTATATGACTCATTCAGTTACCTGTTTATGCTTATACGCGTCCGGTTCGGTTTATGTAACTAGTTTGCATAAATTAACCGAAACGGGTTTAACCTTATCATTTAAACTTCAAAATCCAGAATGTATTTATTTTACCCATATTATACAAGTCTTCATACTTGTTGGGTCTAAATTACATTCTATTCCGGTCTCCGCTTAATCTAGCGTTTCGAACCGTAAAGTATCCTTAAAACTAACCGGTCTAAGTCTTTGACTTAAATAAGACCCGTTAGTATCCTAATAGGTTAATAAAACCTTCCTTTCAGATTAAGTAGCCTCAGTAGAAGTTACTTGCATAAAGTCTTAGAGATATATGGCTGAGTAGCATTTCTTGCATAATTAACTCAGGTAAATACTTTTAACTTATTTTCCCTTATACGGGCTTGGGATACGGTAAATTATTACCGCTTGGTCGGGTATGGGATCATTTAGTCGGATTGTGATTTAATAAATCCGCATAACCCATTTTAATCTGTTTTGTTTGATAACATAAACATTGGGGGTTAACGACCGTGTCCTGGATATCCTCGGCTCATTTAAATTATTAATGGCCACGACCTATGCACGAGGTGTAGGCATACACCTGACAAATGCAAATGCTAAATAATAAATTACCCACAACTTGGGGATAACTCCTTTGTGGGTTTTATAAGTGGCGAGTCAGTTAATCATGTCCAGTTTCTAAACCGGCCCCAAATGTATGACAGACATGTAAATTTGTATACAAGATTTTAAATGAAATTGTCCCAAGTTATAAAAGATTTTGTGCCTTGAGCGCTTAAACCAATTTTCATACATATTTTCAAATGAGTCTGTTAATTATATTTACTAGTGAAAATTGACGTATTTTCCAAAGACTAAGTGACAGGTGCCTCTCGAAACTAGGCTGGAGCTACTTGGCATAAATTAAGAGGATCTTGCAAATCCCTAGATGCCTGAAGTCTGCTAAACTCAGTTTTATGTATTTGTTTTTATGGTCCGCCTGTGGATCTCTATTACAATCCGTCTGTATATTCTTTCGTTTGAACTTTGAACATTATGGGTTGTAATAGTATTTAAACTTCCAAGCCTTCCCCTGTGCTATAATTGTGCTTAATTGTCTATGATGATATCAACTACGTCACGATACTCCCCACCGGGCCCACCGGAAATATGTGGTAATATTAAGAGTTTTTACATTTGTTTATATCTTCTAACTACCCAAAGGTATTTGTCACTTGGCAGTTCATGTGACTGTGGTCATATCACTGTTGGTCATTCTCTCAACTAGTGAAGCTTATCAAGTAGTGTATACAAAACTCCGCACACTGACAGTAGTTTTCCAGTAAGAATACAAAGACTTAATCATTCTAATATAAGTAACAGATAGACCCCCCATTTAGGGTTTTGAAAGCATTTGATAAAAGAGAATGACTCATATTGCATAATTTAGGGTTTTTAAGCCTCTTGGGTTTAAGTCCTCGTTCCAAGATAAATACACAATGTAACACGTATTAGTGCAAGAAACCAAATAAAACTTCAACGATAATCACGAAATCAAAACCGCAACGTATAAAGTCTCACCTTATTCAGGCAGAACTTCAGCTTTTCGGTGCTAGGGTTTCAGATTAATCGGACAAGGTGTCATTTCAGCGATTAGGGTCTCATGCACGGGAACCTCAGAGAGCATGAGTTTTCGAAGCGAGAGTGAGCTAATGAGACTGCCCAAGACCTTCCGTATTTATACCTATTTTTTTACGTCGTCGCGCCACAGGACGAGACCTGGTTTCCCTATCGTGTCACGCGAGGAAGCCATGTTTATCCAGATGGAATATGGTGCTCGTCGTGCCACGTAACGAACCAAAAGAGCCTAGTCGCGTCACGCGAAGAGGCAAGCTAGGGCTAGGTCAACCTAGTTAGCCACGTCGGCTTGCCACGTGGCACCACGTGGCTATCCGGAGAATCTTGCACCATCGCACAACGCGATGATACTCAAAGTCTCCGTCGCGCCACGCGACGAGAACAAAATTTTTTATTTTTATTTTTTAACTTTTTCTTTTCAAAAAATTTTCGTCGACGTGCGTTCGGGGTTTCATATACGAGTCATTCTAGAATCTTTTTGAGAGTTGTTACAATACCTAAGGACAATTTGACTTCTGAAAGTCAAATTGACTTAAAACTAATGTCTTGGTAAATTGGTATGGTGTAAACTATAACGGGGAAAATGGGTAAAAATTGTGTAGAATCGCACTTTTGGTGATAAACAATAACTTATTAGGTTAAGACCCTATGGTGTAAACCATAACGTGTTAAATATGTAAAAATTGTCTAGAATCACCTTTTAGTGATAAATAATAAATTGTTAGGACGAGACACCAAACGGGTAAACCAAGAATGGATCAAATTGACAAAAGGGTCATACAGGTCAAGTGGTGATGGTATCACCATTTGAACTCGGTATTTATTGTTTTGTCTTGTTAAGTTCTATACTTACAGGTAAGCATAATGTAAGGGCATGCAATGTCATGAATTAGTAAAGAGAATCGCAAGGTATTGATAATGGGTCATTGCTTCGACCCCATCAAGTATTTGTAATGGGTCATACTTTTGATAGGGGCCTATGGCATGGCAACATATCGTTGGGTAAGTATTGGGTAATTGTCCACCTCATGTGTGGTTATACTAGTAATTAAGTAAAATGACCCTTTGAGCCAAGAATATGCCTATGATGCGAAATTATAGGTATACGAGTCTTAAAATACAAGTATATTGGAAACCTCTATGTTCGTAGGGACATAATTTAATCTTAAGAGGAGGATTGAGCTAGAAATGTTCAAAATCTCCTAACGGGTCGGTTTAGGTAAAACTTTGAACCGGAAGAATGGTTTGAGAACTAACAAGTCAAGACTCAGGCAATTCAGAAAAGTGCACATATTATCGAAGTGCACACTTCAGTTACACACACATATTAGCCGTCGCGACACGCGACGTCTAATGGTGTTTATATCATGTTTCGCGACATAACCCCAGTCGTTCAAAACATTTTTTTGTCATTTTCGATCCGTTAACACAAAAAAATATAAACACTAATCGTCTTTGGTGTTTATGAAGGGTTTAAGGAATGGTACCGGACGGACAATCAAGCACGCGAAGAACTGAACACTCTTATAACCGCCACTTCATTGGGAACATCTTTTCAAAAAGATAAAATATGATCACGCATGACTAAGTTTTCGAGTCTAAAACCTTAATGTTCGAGGCTGCAATATATGTGTAAGAAATTATTACGTAAGTTTGTCGGGGTTATTAATTAACCTAGACTTGTAAGTTCTTTGTTTAAAAAAATAGGGATCTAATTGTCAAAATATTTAAGATATTCGGTAGTAATGGAGGTGGGTGTTACAATAATAGTAGTTTACTATTTCTAGATATTTAATATGCGTACTAGTAACTAGAAATCTCAATAGACAAATCCATTGAAATTTGATTGTTTTGTAACAAAAATTAGGAGTTTATATATATATATATATATATATATATATATATATATTCATATATAAACTAATATATTTGTAAGTTTATGTATGATTAAACATAATTTATTAGTTTTAGTCATATGATATAGAAAGCAGTGTAAAGATCAAACACAAATAAATTAAACATAGCGTGCAAATTAAGCAAAAGAAAAGAAAAGGTGACGCGATGACAAAGTTGTCAATAAGAAAGCATGTTGAATTGAACTGAACAACTAATCTAATTATATCCTGTTACATAATTACCATACTTATACAAATAATTACTCTACTTATACCGATAGACATGAAAAACTTCATCATACTCAAAATAGGTCATTCATAATTACTCTAATTACGATTAAATAAGTACTCCACTTATGCAAGTAATGACGCTAGTTATGCAAGTGATTACACTATTTATACGCATAGATATACAAAACTTTATTAGATTCAAAATAGATAATTTCATATATACTCTAGTTAAGATTTGATATACAGATAGACATGAAAAACTTCATCATACTCAAAATAGGTCATTCGTAATTACTCTAATTACGATTAAATAAGTACTCCACTTATGCAAGTAACGACGCTAGTTATGCAAGTGATTACACTATTTATACGCATAGATATACAAAACTTTATTAGATTCAAAATAGATAATTTCATAGATACTCTAGTTATGATTTGATGATTAATATAGTTATGTAAATAATTACTGTACTTATATAAAGTAATTATTCCGATTATACAAAAACATACGCAAAATTTCCATAGATTCAGAATGGGTGATTTCTTAATTACTCTAGTTATGCAAATAATTACTCTTGCTATATGTAAAGTGATTACTCTGGTTATATGTAGCGTAATCATTTGTATTACTAGAATAATTACACTAGTTTAACTAGAGTAATCATGTAACGCTCCGCTTTTTCGTAACTTTCCTTAATTAGAAAGTTGTCTTGTAATTCTATTTTTGGAAACTTGTATTCCTTGTAATTGTATTTCGTTTTGAAACCTTGTAATCCGAGACACCGATCATAATGAAAGTCATATTTATATCAGTTATGTTCCATTTTTACTTGTTAGGTTCAATTTATACTTGTAATCGCATGCAACGAACCCTAATTCGAAACTATGTGACCATACGTGCAAATAACCGACTTTCAACGCGTTTACGTGAAATACTTGTGATTAACCAACAATTAATGATTCCAATACTTCTTATGCATTATAATACATCATATTATACTTGTAACCACCTTCGACATATTAATTATACTTGCAATTATGTGTTACAGATCGTATATCGCCTATACTTGCATTTTGTGCGATAACCGACAACTATGTGTTACAACCAGAATTACCGATACTTGTTTTACATAATTTCACATACATGGACATACTTGACATCACTAATAAGTTTACGATACTTGTATGCTTGTTACACGCTTGAAACTACACGAAAAGCACTCGAAAACACCCTAAAACCTAACTTTAGGGCCCTAATTGCATACTTATCAAACTTGAGGGACCATTTGTGACAAAAAGCCAAACCTCCCCTGAAACCCACGTTTTGAATCTGCATTTTTGGCTCCAACATCCACCCTAAAATATAAATTTTGAATCTTGTATTTATGGCTCCATCCTCCACCTCCATTCTCCACCAATAGGTTTCTAAACCTCATTAAACACTCACCTAACCTCACTCAACTATAAAACTAAGCCTCCCAACACTCATTTTCATTTTCCCAACTCATTTACACTCTCAAAACACTCTAATCTCAGCTGAAAATGCAAGTTTTGGACAAATTATTCTAAGTGCTAAATGAGCACTTTTCTTCACCTTTCTTCCATCCTTTTCACTTCTTCTTCCTCTACAAAGTGTGGAACACCTCTAGAATTGTTCTCACAAGGTTTTCCATGTAAAACCAAGGTGAAACATCACCAAAATGAGGTCCAACTTTATGTTTTGCAAGGAAAATTTATTAAACATACATGAGCTTATATTTTCTTTATACATTCCTATGTCCTTATGCCACTAATCAAGACTATGATTATGTGCGCTTAAAAACAATGTTGTAATATACAAATCCAGAGGTTTTAAGCCTCAAAACTTTATGTTTTAAAAGGGTTTTAACCCACAAGTGATGAATAAGTCTTGAACTTGAATATGTGTGATTATTTGGATAGCTTGGGATATCCTACTTACAAATCTACACATCACTTGATGTTTTATTCTTAGTTAGTTAGTTAGTTTATTTCAATCACTTATTGTACATTCATGACCATCCTTGTTGTCTTGTGACAACTTGTGCATTGGTGAATACAAAAGAGGTCTTAAAATGGAAGATTTATCTTCCTACCTCTATGCATGACTTCCATGATAATATTGTTATACTTGATGGACTAAGACTTATGTTATATACTACATAGAATATATAAAACCTATAGTAACCGAACCTTTGATGATAATCTAATGGTTATTTGTCAAAATACTAAGTTACACCATCTAAGAACTTAGTTCTCGTTACGATTCTAATGGGTACTTTAACCCATGAAAACTTTCGCAACTCTCATCCCCTAACAACCCGGGAACGGGCGGCCGCGACCAGTTTTGGTGGTATCCAGGTGTTTATCATTTTGGCAGCAGAATTTCATCAGGGCCGTAGTTAGGAAATATTTTATCAGAGTAAAATACCACACTTTCATAATATTTAACACGTGGGAGGAATCCCAAGTTTTAAGTACACACATTTTCATAGGGATACACCCAATTTTATTTAATAAAACATCTCTTTATTTTAGGTAACTTTATAGCCACTTTTCCAAGCCTTTAGTGCTGTCCAGCTGGCTTCTATTTGGCTTTCACATTTGTTACCAGAAACGCGTTTAAAAACATTTTGTCAGTGGGAAATACTGGTGAGTGAATCTTAGTTTAATCAAGTTTAGTAAAAACCATTGTACAGTATTGAGGGCGGTCGCACAATTACATTTGTTTCCATCTATTCAATTACCATCCACGGTACTGTCAACCCGACTTGTGGTCATGTTACTCCTCGCAAGGTTGTAACAAATTTTGTATACAAAACCCCAACATACCGACGATAATTGTAGAATACAAATACTTAATAACTGCTTAATATATTATTAATTGTATGAGGTTTTGTAAAAACAATTTGCAAAAAGAAGATTACTCACATTGCTGTCTTAGGTTTTCCTTTAGGGATTTCCTGGTGATTATCTATTAAATATACAAATGCACACGTGTTAGTATAATAATCCAATATTTACATTAGTAATACCCTCCCCGAGACGGCATTCCAACGACTACGTCGGGCAGAACCACGACAGCCGTTACGGAACCCTGGATCAATTGGGTAGTGTATCTAATACGTAACTGGGGTTATGATACTTACAACGGAGTAGAACTTCGTTTATTAGGGGGGTATTATGCCCGAGAATAGCTTATACTATATGTAAATTCGAGAGAGAAAAGAAATGTGAGCGAGTTCGATTGTTCTGCCGAAGTCTGCTATTTATAGGGCTGATACTGGTTTTCGTCGCGCCCCGCGTGGCATTCCTCCAGGGCTTACGCGGCCCGCGAGGCCAGCTAGGGTAGGCCCTAGCTTGGCTGACTCGCCACTAGGCTTGACACGAGTGGTGACACGTGTCGTCACCGGGCTTCGCCTTGTAGACAAGCTGTCGCGGCCCGCGTAGAAGACGACTAAAGTCTTCGCGCCCCGCGACGACCCTTTAGATTTTGTTTTTATTTAATTTTAATAGAAATAAAGGTATTCGAGGCCCGTTTTCGCATACGGGGTGTATTTTAGTACGTATTGGGATTATTTTAATATATTAGGGGTGTCAAAAATATTTAGGAGGGTTGTTATAAAAACATTCAAACCCCTATGGGTTTCATAGTGTCAAAAACGAGTAGTATGTGCTAGATGGTAATTTTATAATAAATATTTACTTTCCATATATTTTAAATTCCGAATTCCGACGTTAAACTTAACTTGAACTCAAATCCGTATACATTCAACCTCCTAAACTCATTCACTCGTTAACACTTGGATAATCATAAAACTTAGCAATTTTGTGAGTATACTTGAACCCCCTTTTCGTTTACCACCTTTTGGGGTGTAACATGTTAAACTATAAACTTACACTTAAACTTTATTCTTAAAAGCACAAACATTCCTTATACATGCATGCATACATGTTACTTGATATTTTAACTTGAGATTATACGTTTTGTGTTAGACTTATCATTAACTTCGTACGAGCCTATCCTTGACATATATAGCGCTATAGGATTAATGCACTTAAACTTTGTGTTATGTTACGAGCTTATTGCATTTCATCATTGGTTTGATTAGTTAAACACATACCGATTTTATTGTTTATCTTGTTTCAATTGCTTGCCATGTGGAATTGTTTAAAACTTATCTTTTATGCAATGTACGAAAACTTGTATACCCGCCTTTGCTTTTGCATTGAACTTTATTTTAAACATGTTATAGGTTGAGGATGACGATGCTTTGAAACTGAAGTAGTAATGATGCTTAGATACACATTTAGATGTCTTAGATTTTAATATGTTGTATCAATTTCGTACTTATTTGTTGCATTGTTTTCTTGTATTAAACATGTTGTATTTTAAGTCCCATGTATTGTAACATTTTGTTATGAATGAAATCAATATATTTTTAATTCTGTTGTCACAATTAGAGTTATGTGTGATGAGCAATCTCTCTTCGTCTCACTCCGATGTTTCCGCCATCGGTTGGGGTGTGACAAATCATCACCAACCCTAAAACTGGATCAATTAAGATTATTACTTTAGCTATACAAAGCTGAAAACATTTGCCATGTTGCCACCGTAGGATTTGTCAGGTTAATTTAATTTGTATGTTTAGTTCCCTTGTATCAGGATCTGACCCATAGAAGGTAAACACTTTTTATAGTAAATATTTGACTATTTAAAATAATATAAAAGATGACGATAATGTGAAAAAATGTACAAATGGGTGAATGCTGCATGAAATTACCAAAATAATTTATGTGAAAGTTACCAAAACACTTTTTATAACAAATAGTTTGATTACTAAAAATAATACAAAAGGTGTTGCCTAGCCTATGCGTTATGATTTAACGCCCATGCCATATAGCATGGGTTTAGGCGTGAAAGGGTGGGGAGTGATGTAACAACCCGCACTTTCGTACTGTAACACCTCGAAAATTCATGTCCAATAGTGTACTGACACGTGTCATAAACTTTGAACGTGTGAAAGATTTCATATGAAGGACTAAAGTTGACAAACAAGGAAAGTGGGTGAACGTAAGGGTTCAAAATGTCAACAATAGATAAATATGCTTTTCAATAACCCTACAAGATGTTTATACCCTTAAACGAATAAATCATGGATCATACGAAGCCAATTGTGAAAGAAAGTGAGGAATTACAAACTTCAGGGGCTAAATGTGTCAACATGTTTAAAGTATACCTCTGAGTGATCTTTTAGCAGACCCAAAGCTTTGTAATGGTTAATTATACTCACAATAATGTGTGATAAAAATTTCACAAGGTTTCGATAAAGTATGAGAAATTTATGACAATATTCGTATGCGAGGGGTTAAAAGCGTCAAACTGCAAAAGTATGTCAATTCGTAAGGAATCGGACCTTCCGGAATATGACCATGAGTTTAGTATACTCTAATTAACCTTTATATGGCTTAGATATAGGCTTAGAGGTGTTTGGTGCGCAAAAATAAACTTTTATGTCATGCAGGGACTAAAAGTGTCAAAAAGTGCCCAAGTTTGCATTTTCGCGAATAACTCGCATTCTGTATATCCCCGGACACCCAAAAATTTATGTAAGCACTAAAATATTTTATTTTAGTTTTTGGCTTGATAAAATTCCATTCGTCGCGTAATTTGGATCGTTTTTAGCGTCCGTCCGTGTTTCGTCGTAATTAGCCGAACAACGGGACCGTACGACCAAACGAACCGACATCCGGCATATTTTTGGGCATGTTTCATGTTCCCTATGCTTAGGCATCATTGTAGAGCCTTAAAAATGGTTTAACGGCCTTCGGAAGTGTCGGAAATGGCAATTGAGAGTGCAGGGGCCAAAACTGTCAAGTTCTGAAACTGACCATGTGCAGGTCAGGTCCCTTACGGACCGTATACAGGACCTTACGGTCCGTAAAGCCTTGCCAGCAACCAGAAAATTGAAAACCAGCTGTGGTTTTGCTTCTCTCTCTCAATCTTTGATTCTATGGGCTGAAATAGGGGCACCCATGGTTTCCTAAATCAGGGGGCACACTTGTAAGGCCAAGATCGAATCACGGTTTACGAGGAACGATCCTAACGGTTCTCAAAAACCTATAAATACCCCCTTGTTTTGGGTTTCACTTGCACCTTCCATTCCTTGCTGAATTCTCTGCAATCTTTGAGGGTCTTGAGCTCCTTGAGAACCTCTTCCAAGTCCTTTGGACTTTTGTAAGTGATCCCTTTCATGCTTAGTTTTTTGTTTAGCGTTTAAACCGAAAAGTCAAGCGTTATCGATAAACACTTTGACTTTTAATCGGTTGAGCCATGGTTCGCGTTGAACATGGCTACGTGATCGTAATTAGGTAGGTGTTTAACCCTCTATAGGGCATCTCCTAATTACCACGTTTACTTAGTTTAATTGTCGGGTCAAATTAAAGTTAATCGGGTTTGTTTTAAATAAAATTCATAACTAATGATATAAAATCTTTAAAATCAGTTTTGTCACTTTAATAACTTGGTAATTATTAGTTTATCATGTCTAAGCATGATTCAACCCGACAATCCTAAGTATAGGCTCGGTTCGCAACCGAAAGTCGCAAAGTTTGACCTTTGCTTTGACTTTCAGTTCTGACCCGAATTAGCTTGAGTTTATTTATGCCTTAGGGTCCTTTGTGATCATGTTATATGATAGTATAACCTCCCAAAGTTATACTACTTGGTTCTTTAGAATTAAAGACCATCGCATGTTTCCATAATGCCTAAATGTGACCATAATGCCCTTTAATGTTAAAACAAGATTTTTGGAAGAAGTGAAAGGACTAAAACCTTTATTAATGATCTTTAAGCATGTCCATAAAATTTCACATCAGTTTGAAGTCTAGATTAGGAGATATGCTCATTAGCGTAATTAAGAAGCTTTTCGGTAAATTAACCGTATGATTTGCATATAGCCTATCTAAACCCAATTATGATACCAAAACTTTTCACCCACTGATGTAATATAATATTGGAGGATTTTTGAAGATTTTTATTTATTTTTAGGCTGATCATAACCTAGAGTTCTAAGCTTATTTCGGTAATTGTTGGTTTTACCCTTTAAGCCATAAAATGAGTTTTACCAAACCTTTTAATACCAAATCTTTTTCTACTGATATAATATGATAAATAAAATATGTTAAGCCTTCTGGAATAGTAAAAATATCAGCTTTCCTTTAAGAAACCGGAAATGGCCCAGAATCGCCTTTTAAGCGTTTTTAACGCATAGTATGTATTAAAATCATTTAGGGTATATAAGACTTGATACCTACTGATGTTTTAAGTAAACTTTCATACTTTAACAGTAAGCTAAAGTCTAAAACTCAGAATTCTAGTTTTGACCTTTTTAAGCCTGTGTGAAATTACCGAAATGCCCTTAAGATGCATAGTTTGGTTATAAGTGATAAATTTCACCTATAGGTTATACCCAAATGATATAACTTGGTAAATTAAGTATTGGTACTGATTTAATCAGACCTATAACTCAAATTACTATTTGACCCCTTTTATAACCTTTTAAATGACCAAAATACCCCTTCGAGGCATAAGTTAGTTTTAAATTCATTTTGGGCATAATGGAAGATATCCTACTGATATCACAACATATCAAAGGCATATTAACTTATGGAACATGTTCATGACTCTTATGGTTACCCGTTATGCATGTTTAGCGTTCGGATCGGCCTATGTAACTAGTTTGCATATATTAGCCGAAACGGGTCAAACCAAATCGTTTTCGTCTCAAAATCCAGAATGTGAGTAAGTTACCCATATTAAACAAGTATTCAAGCTTGTTGGGTCAAAACCACATTCTAAACCGGTCTTCGCTTTATCATGCGTTTGAACCGTGTCTTCCTTTTGAAAACTAACCGGTCTAAGTCTAAGCTTAATTAAAGACCCGTTAGGATTCTAATAGGTTATTAAAAACCTTCGTTCCAGATTAGGAGCCCAGTAAAAGATACGTGCACTTGCTGTATTTGAATTATACATTGCTCAGGTAAATACTCTTAACTTATTTTCCCTATACGGGCTTGGGATACGGTACTATAAAAGTACCGCTTGGTCGGGTGTATGTAGTCATTTAAATCGTATTGTGATTTATGTATTTACATAACCTGTTTGATATGTGTTATTTGGTGTATGGCCCTTGGGGGTTAAATGACCATGTCCCGGATATCCTTGGCATCATTCATGAAATGGCCACGACCTAAGCACGGGGTGTAGGCGTACACCTGACAGCTGCCTTATGTAAAAACTGGTATCCCACTATAAGGAATCGACCTTGTGGGCACTATACCTGTGGTGTGTCAGTTAACTTAAGTCCGGCCCTACAAACCGGCCCTGATGGACGACAAATGAGTAAAACTGTATACAAGATTATTTTGAATAATTGTCCCAAGTTAAAAATATATTTTTGCCTAAGTGCACTCAAATCAATTTTCTAAATGTTTTCAAAATGAGTCAGTTAAGTTGTATTTACCAGTGCAAACTGACGTATTTTCCAAAAAGGCTAAGTGCAGGTTCTAGACGAAATAGGCTGGCTACTCCAGGCATCATTACTCAAGTCTCGCAAGCTTTAGATGTCAAAGTCTGTTGAACAATTTCCTTTTTATTTTGATCCGCCTGTGGATCTGTTTCGACTGTTTATGATACTTAAACATTACAATATATTCAGTTGAAATAAATCTATATCTTTTGCTTCCGCTGTGCATTCATATGTTGTGTTGTTTGACTATGATGATATCGATTACGTCACGATACTCCCCACCGGGCCCACCGGTGACACGTGGAAAATAGGGGTGTGACGGGTGCGTTGTTACCACTCGATACACTCGTTACGCCTAGCACCAGAGATTCAGATCATAATGAAACTATATCAGATATATCGCTAGATCGAAGTATAATCGAATAATTACTCGTATTCTATCGCTATTACAAACCTATTTTCAATAAATCGTAACACTCATGATGATGTTGAGTGAGGACTTAATCTACCCTCCTCGATAACCGTGAGGTGTCAAAACGTAAACAAGCAACGCTAACAAAGACTATCGGGTGAGTACCATGTCTCCAGCCATCGTGACGATGACGGCAACACGAGCAACTAGTGCCCCGATAATCATTGTGGCACATCACATCGAAGAACGCACTCGAAGGCACGCGTAACTCGATCATCACACCGAATATTGGATATATAGATGCGTATATGCGACCCTTTTTGTGATTAATTATAATAAATAATTATATAATTATATAAATATATGAAATTATGGCCCAAACTGTCGAAATCGCACCAAAAACGAGGATCAAGGGCTTCCGTACGGACGGGCCAGCCAAACGGCTGGGCCAGTCGATCGGACGAGCCAGCAGATCGGCTGGGCCGCCCGATCGAACGGGCCAGCCGATCGGCTGGGCCGGCCGATCGGATAGAACAGCCATCCGGCTGGACCATCCAACCGAACGGGCCAGCCGATCGGCTGGGCCGTCCGATCGGACAGGCCAGCCGATCGGTTGGGCCAACCAATCCGGCCCACCTTTTCCTCCTTTCTCCTCCTTCCTTGCCTATAAATACCCCTCTTCACCCTCCAAGCACTTGTTGTTGCTGCTGCCACTCGACCAAGACATTCCAGCCCTTAATCTTCCGATTTCTCATAATTCTTGTAAGTTTTTAACCCAAATCTTGTACTTCCTTGATCTATATGCATTCTTTCATCTTCCTACCTTTCAAATATCGACTTTTAACCGTGAAATCAACGGATTTGGAGTGTTCTAGAGTGATGTCACCATGGAGTTCTTCAAGGGTGATGTCATCCCAGGAAGAACAACTCAGATCCGAATGGTTTCCATGCGATTATACATAAAATCTCGTCTAAATCAATGTTTCTAATCAAGAAGTCATGGATTTGAGATGTTCAGAGTGATGTCATCACAAAGTTCTTATGAACTTCAAGTGTTGGCCTCATTCCACCAAGAACAACTCAGAACCCAGGGATTTTCCGAAAATAATCAAGGTTTCCACATCAGATCTATACATAAAGACGGTGGAAACAGAGCTTAGACCGACCTTCTACTCATTCCTAGTGTCGTGTTGGTCAAGGATCTGATTCCTGCCGAAGAGACGACCGGTTTCGGGTTAAACACGGAAAAACCGCCAAGAACGGCCAGTTCTGATGAAACGGGGTGGTTCCGGCCATTAGAACAGGTCGGAATTGATGGGGTTTCAGTTGTTCAACACGTCACGACAACGTCTCGACCAAAACCACCGAAGAACACGTGAAAATCGCTGAAAACAGCTGGACAGGCTGGCCGATCGAGCGGCCCAGCTGATCGGCTGGACCAGCCGATCGAACGGCCCACTCGATCGAACGGCCCACTCGATCGAGCAGCCCACTCGATCGAGCGGTCCATCCGAATGGGCCAGTTCCAATCCAATTTTCGCCCAATTACATGTAATTCGATACCGTTTAACGCATAACCCAATACTCATGTAATTAGTCTGAAATCAGGACATTCTCAGGCACCATCCCGTCAATCCAACCGAATACGCGCTGTGAGTATACTTGACCCCTTTTATCGAATTTTGGGTGTAACATACGTTCCTTATACATCGAACTTATCAAACGAAAGATTCAAATTGTTAATCTATCACTTGCGAATAACTGCTTGCATAGATATACGTGATGCTAGTTGCATGTATGCTAGGACTTATACTCGTGACGTCCCACCCAGACTAGTATAGTACTATTGCGCCCGACGGGGTCTAGTTATGCCATCGAAGAGTCGAGCATTGAGGACTTAGCTGGTAGTATCGGTTTTGTGAGTATATATGTCGTGTATTACGTTATGCATGTGGAAATTCGCAACACTTTTAATCTATTTAATAATTACATATCAAACCTGTATACTCGCCAATACTTTTGTATTGACATTATTTTAACGTATGTTGCAGGTCTAGTGAAGTCTACATCAAATCAAGCTAGGAAGTCTAGAAACTCATCTAAAATCTAGGTTGTCGGATTTGAATTGTTCGAGAGGACAGGAGATCTGTGATGACTTATGTGATTGTATTATTTGTTAGTATGGGATAACGAATGTAATGAATATTATCGCAATATAGTTGTTATGGATTCTCTTGAGCAATCTGATTCGCCTAGTGCCGCGCCCCGATGATTCCGCCATCGGTTGGGGTGTGACAAGTGACTTCTTTCAAGTGAGTAACATGGAAGAGATTCATGGGGTGTCCCCATCCTTTAGTTCTTTCATTTAATTACAAATTAGCAAATAAACACCACTTTCCTTTTTTTTAATTTATTTGATTTAAATATTATTTTAATAAGACAGATAATGAAAGGCTATAGGGTGTGGTCATGATCACCATGATCCTTCATGTTAGTGGCATGCAATCCATCTCTAATCCATCATCCAAAATCACTACCCTAAGGGTGTGGTCATGACCCAAACCACTAGCCTCTTATTTATTTTAATTTATCTTTGTCTAAAGAAAAAGGAAATGATTTGTTGAAAAATGGAAAGGAGGAACATGGTTTTTTTTTTTTAATCCATACAAATCATGGTGGATCAATCAAGGGGGTAGTGTAGCATTACATTCATGTTCATAGGTGACAAATCATGTTTCAACCATGGCCCCACACCCTATACATAAAAAAATAAAAATAAAGTAAGTAAAAGCTTATGAATACGTAAAATGAAAAAAATAAAATCATAACACATGTGGCATTACATGTAACAATCCACACCGTCCCAATAGGCTTCTTATCTTTCCATAACACCATTTACTTTTACATTTATTTCTCATAATAACTTTACTAGGTGTACACCCGTGTGAACACACGGGTTTGTTCTAATAACAATCGGAATCAAATGCTAAAAAAATATTATAACATATTATTTAAATTTTTGTGTTTAGTTACATATCTTTATAAAACAATGTTAAAGATAGTTTGTTTTAGTCTACATGTTTGATAAGCATGACCTAATTTTATGTTGTGTAATAACTTCTTATATATGACATTAATTTATTTTGACACATTGTTAGTGTAAAATTCAGTAAAAGTCCATTGTTATTGTATAATTCAATAAAAGGCCTATTCATTTTAGGTTGTAAATAATCAAATTTCAAAATGGGCCAAAGAATTTGTATCCAATTAGAAGCTGTTAATGGGCTTGTGGGTTGAAGGCCATGTGTTTGAAATATAGCCCTAAAGACATTTTGAATGGAACATTTACGTCTTTCGGAACTAACTTGCGAGAACGAAGAGAGAGCTTTCTTCAAGATCTTTGGCAAACGAATCCACAGGTAATCATCTATATGCATCAATCGAAGAGTTTGTTGTTGTAAAATCTTCTCTTCTGGTAATTTATTATACCACGGTAGTATATATTCGGCTCTTGGGTGTGTATTCTATGACTTATACTTCTGATTTTCATATTGATGAACGATTGAAGTTAATAGTTGTAGGCATTGATGATCGATTGAAGTTAATAGTTTTAGTATTTGTCAAATTATTTTATTTCACCTCAATTAGGGCAATGTGAAAAAGGACTGTTTATTAGACTTTGTATGAAGATTTTGTACGATTATGTATGGAATGATATTTGCTGAACTGGACCAAGTTACCGCAAGTCTAGACTAATAACAGATTATGCTCGAGTAACAATATGTATTTTAATAGAATTTTGATTTGATTTTCTAAAAAATAGTGTAATTCTGAAATGCTTTTTGACTGTAATTCTGAAATGTCAGCTACTTGTGGATTCTAAAATCGTTCTAAATCGTATCGAGTTACATGGGAATTATAGTGCAGATTTAATATACATTTTATGGATGTATGATTGAAGATTTGTAATGTACATATGACTGGCTGTTATGTAATGGTCTAAATTTTGTTAGTTGACCTTTTAAAACAACATATATCAGAAATCAAATATGTAGAAATAATGAAAATCTGCAAGTTTATGTTGTTTAGTCTTCAAATTTTGTATAAAGATTTTGTATAAAATTTTGTATAAAAAATTTGTAAGACTATGTTGTTTATTATAATTTTAGTTTGTGTTTTTGATATTGAAATAGTGCGGATATATACTTTTGGGTTGGAACAGTATATTGTATTATTGCTTAGCAACAGGGTTTTATAGCAACAGTTGATTGTGTTAAACAGTTGATTGAGTGTGCGTTAGGAACAGTAAATTGCACTCAATAGTAGATTGAATGTCATTTAGGAACAGTAGATCGGCTTCCTGGGTAGCAACAGGAGTTTTGGTTGATTATTCAATCAATGAGCTAGATGATACATTTATGTTTTCAAGTCTTTTTTTTCGTCATTCATATTCAACAGTTATTGGCACTATTTCAGTTTAAATGATACATTTATGTTTTCAAGTCTTTTTTTTGTATTCTTAACATTTTTTTGAATAATCTTTTAATATTTTATTCTTTTATTTATTAATGATATTAATGCAATTTTATTTGATACTTCAAAGTTATAAGGATGTATGGTTTTGCATGTTACATGGAGGACAACCAAAGAAAATGTTTGGTTAGTACCCTGCTCTCGGTTATGGTAAATTTAGTTTTCTTTATAATATCATATTACACAATTTCTAATTTTAATTTATTTATGCATAGGTTCTCCCAAAAAAATATAAAGAATGGATAACAGACTTTAACTATCCATTGGGCTTTGTGAAAATGCGGACAACGAATGGGCAGGTCTTTGAAGTGAAGGTATATGAGTTAGCAAACTTCTGTTATTTTTACAATGGATGGTATTCTGTTGTTGAAACTTTGAAGCTACAATCTGGATCCTGGCTGGTATTTCAGTATGAAGAAGCATTATCAAGTTTCCGAATATTTTATTTCTATGACAATATTGAATTTGCTCCATCTTAATTATTTTTACTACAGACCCAATGGTGCTTTTGATAAACCGGATGCTATGGTATGTAGTTCACAATCTGAATTCATTATATTGATTATGGTTTGTTATTTATTTATTGTTAGTATATATATTACTAATGTCTAACTTTTTTTCATTGAAGCATATCAATCGTTTATTTGTACATCACAAGATGGACAATACCATCCCAAACTATCCAGTAGTTATTAGAGGTCCTGGAAAGCTTAAAGTGTTTGTTCGAATGGAAGTTTTTGACAATCAGCTTTACATAACAACTGGATGGGATCGGATTAAGAAGAAATTGTCAATAACTGATGAGCATATGCTTGTGTTTGAAATGATTGATCTTCACAATTTTGATATGTTCGTTTTCAATTGTTCAAAGAATGCTGATTTAGTGTTGCCGCCGGAATTATATGCTGCTGCTGTTAAGGAAGAAATTGAAGAAGACGTTATTAGTATTTCTGATGCTGAAGATATGTATGAGGTTAGTAATCGCACAGAAGCTAATATGCTCCCTGTAGCCAGGAATGAGGAAACTATTCCAATAGTTTTCCGTGTGGACAATCATTTTGTAAGTTTATGTAACCAAAAAGTACTTACGATCTTTAGGATGTATTAATGATATCATTATATTATCTTTGTTAACATAATTTGTTTTTTTGTTACAGCGCATTAAAAAACATCTTGCTAAAAAAATTGGCTTGGATAGGAAGAGGTGTTTAAAGATTGTAGATGCTGAAGGTAATGTTTGGGATGTTCAAGTGGGAATCGAGGCTCCGGATGGTCGGTTTTACATAAAAAAACATGAAGAATTTTGTGAAGGACAAAAAGATGGTTCCTCGTGAAGAATTTACCCTTAAGTTCGTGATGGGTAAAAGTATTTTCTTGTTTGACTGAATGCTTGTATGGCTGTTGGAGTTGATGTTATGATGTATGGAAACAATGTTTTTTGTATATGGTTTTTGGTTTTTGGTTTACTTAAAACTGTTTTGTAATAGTTGAAACCGGCAGTTTTGACCCTGTGGTACGAAGGGTGTACATACAGATCAGTTTTTTTGGTTAATCAAATACTAAAATTTCAATGTATTAAAAGCATGTATTCTTCCTAATGACTAATGAATGGAAGTATTACTCGCATTAGTGATTCCTTGTGTTTTGTATATATATTATTATTATTTGGCTTTCATTGTCTTATAACTATTAAATCTATCACAGTTTAAACATGTCTACTTTTTGTTAAAACAATATTAATAACAATCATTATTATTAGATAAAAGAAACATGTTGATAGGATATTCAAAAGATTATAACATATTCATTCATACATGAAAAAGAGTTTTATACAAAATGATATTTTTACGAGCACTACAGATTTTGTAGAACTTCTTTGTAGACCACATTAGTTGTGGTTATAGATACTTGTTTTTCGCTGTCACATATCAAAATCTTCAAACCACTCCTGCTCCTTACTCGAGATACAGCTACGTATAGTTGCCCGTGACTAAAAACCGGACGTGGAAGATATAGTCCTACACGTTCAAGTGATTGTCCCTGGCTTTTGTTGATGGTCATTGCAAAGCACAGGGATAGTGGGAACTGTCTTCGAGCAATTTTCACTGGTAATCTTTTATCACTTGGTATCATTTTCAATCTTGAAATCAAAGTATGGTGACCTATATTAGTTCCGGTAATAATCTTTGCTTCAATTACAAGTTTTCCAAGTTTTGTTACTTGAAGCCGTGTACCGTTACACAAACCATTTGTTTGATCAATGTTTCTAAGTAACATTACCGGAGCTCCAACCTTAAGAACCAATTTATGGTTAGGTAATCCTGACAAATGCATTTTGTTTAGCACATCCAGAGGAAACAATGCCATGTCAAGGTCCGAATGTTGTTCAGTATCACATAAAGAATCCGAACTTAGATATATCTTCTCTTGACCAACGATACTATTTAACAGTTCTGTGTTTATTGAATCAACAACATCATTTGTGGGAGCAAGAATGGCTCTTTGTTGAAAGTAATTTGAATCCCACATAAAGTTTTGCATATCCGGATATGTGAATGAGATCAATGAAGATATAGGATTGACTTCATCTAATATAAGTAGATCATCTGGAACTTCAATCTCCACCTCTCCATCATTTGGATCACCAAGTAGACCATCACCAAGGCGTAAAATCCATTCAGCAAATTCCTTGATCTCCTGAAGATTACTTGCTTTTGTACCGACTCTTAACCTCATGTTTTGAGTTAGTTTGAGTAATTGACAATCATGCCATATATAAGAAAAATTCAATGAAGAATTTACAATCATGCTTCTAGTACCTTTTGGAATGACCGGAAGGATTTGTCTAAAATCACCGCCAAAAAGGACTATCTTTCCGCCAAAAGGCTTGGACTGCAAGGACGAATTATTGGAACGGACTATATCTCTCATTGTTCTATCCAAAGCTTCAAAACAATGCTTATGTGTCATTGGCGCTTCATCCCAAATTATCATCTTAGTTTCTTTTATTAAGCCTCCTAGCTCACTGTTCGGTTCTATAGAACATATAGAATCCTCGTTAACGTTTATCGGAATAACAAATCTGGAATGAGCTGTTCTACCGCCATCTAATAGGAGTGATGCAATACCACTGGATGCAACATTCAAAACAACTTCACCCTTGGAGCGTAACGCAGCTGCAAATGTTTTCCATAGAAATGTTTTCCCAGTTCCACCGTAACCATATAGAAAAAAAACACCTCCATTTCCTTTAGCAACTGCATTCATGACAGTTTGATACACTTTGTGCTGTTCATCAGTTAAAGATTTTAAGAAAGATGCAAGTTCCTTTTTTAAGCTACTCCGATCATAGGAAAATTCTTTCATTATCATTTGATTGTTCAATGCTGAAATGTAGTTCCCAGGAACATTCGGCATGTCTGAAAAGCAGCTTAACGTACTTCCATAAGCAAGTAACAATTTTTCAATATGTGATAGGCAAATGTTTTCAATCTCTTCCTCTGGAAGAACCAAATCTGAAAAATAAAACAGATGTTTGGTAATTAGCATATAAAAATATTTAATTACAAACGGAATAGAATATTTGAGCTTTATTTAAAGTTTTAAAATTACCAGAAATACCAGTAACCTTCCGTTGCTGGTATAATATATCTTCACACAACAGAGATTTTGTTTGTCTCCAGAAATGACCAGGCCCAGAAATGGAATTTGACAACAACAGCATTACAAAAAATGTAAGCAAGAAATCAGAAGTGGACCATGTGCTTGCTTCCTCCATGGCAATTATATACTCATTATCATCATCCAACAGACCGCGAGCGAGGCACGCATCTTTAAAGGTAGGATACATTTTTCCATCAACTGTTTTTATATCATCGAAACTCATTGGTCCTATAACGTGATTCAATAAAATTCTCAAGAAATAACAATCACCAAGTGATGGAGGTACATAATGTATCCTACCAACGGCACCAAAAGGTCTTTTTCTACGAATCCACTTTCGTTCTTTACGTATCCATACAAAGTGTCTTGGAAACTCTATATACTTCAATGTTCTAGCGAATGCATCCATTTGGTTACATTTCATCCATTCTGTAAACATAGACATTTTCACAGTTGGGTTACTAACCACGTCACACAAGTTTGAATTATCGTCATAAACAATAGCCTGACCATCTTCGCAATGAAAAGGCAATATTTCAACAGATGGAAGTCGATAGTGTATGTCAAACTTGAAGATTCTCCAAGCAGCTTCACATGCTGAAACATATCTACAATCAAGATATGCTTTAACTTCATCTACTTCTGTTTTGTTTGACGGATTTTGATTATTGGTCATTTCCTCATTTTCCTTGTTCTTGCCAGCAGTTGTCGTACTTTGGTAAACAGAAGCTGTCACTCTATCTGGACCCTTATTAATGTATTTGAACAAATATTTGATGGATCCTGTTTGGTTACACCACTCAACATTTATGTGACACTGATACTTTTTGAGTAACATAGCATTGTATGGAACTACAAACCTATTGTCAAGCAACACGCCATTTTTTTCTACAGTGTTACATGTTTGACGACGACGGTAGATAGGATATCCTTCAGAATCAACACAAGTCTCATCTACATACTTTTTCGGAAACTTCTTTGAACATTTTAAATTAACCATGCATGGACAATGAGGGTTGTCTGTACCACACGGACCGTGCATCATAAACTGTTTGACAAGTTCATACAGTTCAGAATCCGTCTCTTTGTCAGGTATTTCAGCACTAATAGCCAAATCAATTTCTTTAGCAGTTGGAAACTTGTTCTTGGCACTTAAGAACAAACATATATGAGCATGAGGTAGGCCACGTTTCTGAAATTCGATTGTATAAATAACTGAAATATTACATGAAAAAAACTGTTATTAAAGAATTTATGGTTGACAAATTAATTAAAACATTTCACAATCACTTACTTGCTTGTATCTCACCAAAGAATTTATGTTTCTTGAAATCTTGAATTAGGTGATTGATTTTAATTTTGAATACACGTGAGATAATATCCGGTCTGTCTTGAGGATTCAGCCGTTTGTCTTTTAAACATCTATAAATCTCAGGCCAATTGGGATTACAGGTGACTGTTATGAAGAGATCCGGATATCCTACAGCTTTGCAGATTGCCATAGCATCTAGGTACTTTTGCATCATATATCTCGATCCGCCGGTAAATGATGAAGGCAACAAAATTCGTTTTCCACAGTTTGACGCATCGCTTTCTCCACTTTGAACACTTTGATTTAAATTCTTAAAGGTTTGACTTCTAAGTTTGGGTTGTTGTGTCTTTATGTAAGCTAACCGTGCAGATTCTATCATTGTATAAGCATCAACCACAAACTGTTGGAATAGCTTTTGAGCATTGAGTAACAATGAAAAGTGGTTGGGCCTGTCTTGTAGTCTGTAACTAAAAAATTCTCTCATTGTCGTGCTGGTTCTAACTATATCAGAATCAACTGAAATACCTCGATGTTTAATACCAAGTCTAAATCCATCTTCTGCATATGGGAAAATAAGTGGATATTGCAATGCAAGATAAGAGGGATGAAGCTCACTAATTCTCTGAAGACCGCCTGATCTTGTTTGGACTATGATATCTCTTTTATCAAAGGCTCCATCAAAATCACCAATTATTAATGCAGCAATTTCTTCAGATGTAGGTAAGTTAAAAGTTCTACCATCCTTATCCCTTGTTCCAATGAGCTTGAGTCTTACATCTTGCCACTCATTTTCTTTAAAACAATCTCGTACCATTCTAAATGACTTCACAAGTGGATTACAAGAATCCAACATTTTTTTAACACTGGATATGATGGAAAGATCAAGGAGTTGTTTTGTAATTGTTTTGGAACCTTCCTTGACACTATGTAGAAAATTATTTTAGTACATATAGGAGATATAAGTAAAAGAGATATTCAAACGAATATTTAGTGAATTGTTAATTTACCTTACAGCCTTTTGACGATTAAAATCCTCGTTTTGGGAATCATAAATATAAAGCTGTGAAAATTTGGGCTCTTCACCCTCATTTGGTAGCAGAGTACCAATGCGATGGTAATTTTGTCCTTGTAATCCAAAAACATAAGGACCTCTGCTTTTTTGAAAACTTTTAGAAACCTTGCCACCAAGAGATGTGAAGGAAAACATCATGTTATATGCTCGAATATTATTCATGAAATTGCGGCTTTCAGACGAACTTCTTCTGTAAAGTTTTTCAAGAAATGGAGGAGGATCAGGTGAGGGCGGCAATTCAACGTCTCCGTTCGAACAACAAAGAGAAAAAGCCGATTTATTAGAATCCAAATTCCCCCTAAGCATTTCATCTTTCCAAAGCATTGCATGACAGTAAGAACATGTAAAAATAACATCTCCATGATCAACGTACTCTACAAAATTATATAGATACATAAAAAAGATGATTATATAAGAGAAATATTAGGAGATGTCAGTGTTATCTGGAAAAAATACTTTGATAGGTTAAAAGAGGGTATGTACCTCTTGCAATCCCGGAAATGTTTTTTACAACAGAAGATGGTAAACGATCAGAAGAATTGGAATCATCACAGTTAGAGCTTTCACCAGGGTAAGAGTTTTCTTTTCCTGCCGTTTCATTTTAGAAATGACCATTAAACTCAGTTTCAACAGGCAGGAGGATATGGAATACATTATTCAAAATACAATGAATCGGAAACGTATATTTAGTCAGATTGCTAAAAATAAACCACATACCATTAGTACCTACTACCGAACACTTTGGCAAACGTCGAGAAGTTCTAATATCAATATTCGGAGGAGTTGGAATATGACTTCCACGGGAACTTACTGTAACACGATCCACTTGGAAGAAAAAAATATACAAATGTTATACAACTTCGAGCAACATTCAATGAATGATTAACAGTAATAAGAAAACTCTAAAGAACTTACAGTTTGTAATATTCATTAAAGAACTGCTCTGAATATGATGATTGGATGATGCAGGTGGTGTAACCATTAAAGTTGTCCTCCTTTCATCACCTTCAATAATTTTCAATCTTTGTTTCCTCTTTCTAGACTCATGCACACCATAATTAGCATTTTCCAATTGTCCTAAAAATTGAAACAAAGTCACAAGGTCAAATATGATATCATACCTTAAAAAATATGATTTATAAACTTACCAAAACTGGATGAAGTCAAATGAATCCTACTAACACATGATGGATCTAACTTGGCAGGCGTGTGACATGCTGTACATGACGAGATTTGGTTAATTCCAGCAATAAATAGTTACAATCAAAGAACATCCACATTAAAAACCTAAATAAAAAAAACAATCAAAGAAGACAAACCTGCAGAGAAGATTTCCAACTTCTGGAATAGAAAAACCTACAATTAAATGTTGATCGAGTGCTTCCAAAGTGTGAGGGTTTTCAAATATGCATTGAGATTTTGGCGCTAATTTTTGATCTTCAGTTTGATACAGAGCGAGTTAATAAGAGGGTATGTTTAGCGGAGGTAATGAGATTAGGATTTAAGAAAACTGATTAAAGTTTTGGGCCTTATGGGTTGGTTTTATAGTTCACAACTTATGGACCATAAATTATTGAAAGGCTTATACCATTTAGTAGAAAACTGCAGCCGAATTAAAGGACCTTTAGTTGTATTTATTTTGTACTGATTTTATTTCTTTGTTTCTTTACAAACTGTTTTTTGGATGCTCCATATCTAAATAATTTAAATTGATACTTAACGTAATTTATATGGATTTAATTAATACATATTTTGTTAATCACGCTTGTCTTGGTTTTATGAATCTATTCATTCTTACAATGAAGTTACCATACCTGAGATAGACCCGATTTATATTTGGATTTGAAGTTTGATGATTCATTTTAACGGAGTCACACTTTCAATTAATTTATGTGATCCTTAATTTATGTGCATGGAGAAAGTTCTATGGATTTAAATGCTACATATTTTCCAAACATCCTTCTATTCGTCTTATCAATCTATTGGTTCCTACATTAGTTTACAAAAGGGTTGGTTAATATTTATGAGTTATCTATATTAAATTATCAATTTGTCATAAAGAAAACTTACTTCTGGAACTTTAATTTAATAACTTGTTTGACATAATTAGTGGATATTAACAATTTCTTTATAATGTGGTTATAAACTAAACATACATTGAAACGTGCCATTAAAAAGTAGAATTTATACTACGACAAAGCATACTAAGCATCGCATAAACTATATTGCAAAAATCAAAACACAGATTATAAGCAAAGATTATAGTTAGCAGCATAAAAACATAGTTTATAATACAAAAAATTAAACCACATCATGGTTTACCACACAATCCAAGTTCATAGGCTTACCAACATCTAACACATACATACAAACTGTTTAAGTAGTTAACACTTACCAACAACAACCCAACTTCCAAAAACACATACTTAAGTACAGACCAAAAGTTAGACTCGCTTAAACATCAAAAGATAAAGACATGAAAGGAGCTAGGTTTTAACCCTAGATGACCTCTTCCGATTATTTTTGCTGCTAGAAGACAGTTCCCCAATATTTTGACCTTCCACATCCTGCAACGAACGTTTACCATTCGGACTGGTGCCTGAATCCTTCTCGGCTTCGACAACAGAAGAGTCGGCGGTAACAGATACAACATCCTTGAATTAAATCACAAAACAACTACTAAAGTATCAAATAAGGTAATATAATCTACAGACAAGAAAAACAAAATCATAGAATCCATATTCACCTTTGAAATAGCAGCACCAGCCATCTGTGAGGACTCAGATAATCTCTCAACTTTGATTTCTAAACCTTCTTGACTAAACACCTATTATCAAAATATTACCAAAAAAATTCAACTAAGTTATTTAAGCTACAAAAACTGGAAACCAAAAACACATCAATAAAAGATATCCAAAAACTATTACCTCATCAACAACCTCAAGACCATTACCATTACCAGCAACCAACTCAGCAAGTATGTCCGGATCATCACATAATTTTTGGATAGTGTAAACATGATAGTCATGGTTAAGGTTGTAATTAGAAACTTCAATTTTAAAAGCCAACTTTTTTTCAACCAACCGAGATATTTCATGTGGAAAACTCTCAGTATCATTGGCCTTCACTTGGCGTTCCCTTATATCACTCGCAGTTGAACCAATGAGCTTCGTTACATCTTTATCAAACATCACGAAAGAGATACTACCGGTTTCATCTTGGACTCTCAAATGTACCTTGAACCTGTAATAAATAGTAGTTAAATTACATTCACATTATAGGAAGCAATAAACCTAAAAAGCAACATTAACTTACTTAATGGTTATCGATGTACATTCTTTATCGCATTTCGGACAAACCAATGAAGTAGGAGACAGATTCATGACCTCATCAGAAATGATTTTAGCGTATTGTAAGTATTCAGTTTTAGTCAACACCTTCTTGTTACAGTTTCGACATGCCGGATAAAACCACCCATAGTTTTCTTGAACAATTTTGATCGTTGCAACTACCACACATGACATTACCTATAAAATGAAAGACAAAACTTTATTAACATACTAATATTATAAAACATAGAAAACAGTAAAGGAAATTAAATGACTTTGAATGGATATAGAAATATTCATACGCTTTCAATCTCAATTATTTCATCAACATGTTTCTTAGGAGTATCAATTAGAAATTCTTGACGGACTGGAAATACACTCTGAGATGAAAGAATGGTTTGAGAAGAAGAAGCACCAGCTTCAAAGTGTTTCACTAAAAGCCTATGAAAACAACATTCGTGTTAATACTCACACTCGTATTAAGAAAAATATGAAAAATAAGAAATATAATTCAGTAATAGTACCTCCTACGAAGTTCATTAACCTCATGAATTTCTTCGTTGAGAAACAGTCGAGTTCCAAACTTATCATTCTGAACGGTATATTGTCCTGCATGTAACAATATACATATACAACAAATTCATTACAAATGAAAAAAACACATTGCAAACACTAAAGTAAATAAATCAGTCAAATGTAAATTACCCTGCCACAGCTTAATCTTCGCATGCTGAATGACAGCCATGACATTCTCAATCGGATTGTTTTGCGTCAAGAAATCATTAAATTGTTGTGCATATCCATTCCACAAAGTACAACGAACTACTTCTCCCCTACAACAAACAGATAAAAAAAACAACATTAAAAGTTCCACTAAAATTTATACTATCTATTAAAAGAACAATAATCAGTCACAATAAATAATGCCAATGATTTAATCTGTCTTTGTATTAAATGCAATGAATGTCCAACTCCCACATTAATTAAAGACAATAATAAAACAACAATCTGTCTTTACATTATTTCCAATGAATGTGCTAATAATAACATAATCATTAAAGAACCATAAACAGATATAAAAAACATAAATAAGAAAAATCATTTAATGAATCCTCAATACATTAATTAAATACAATAATAACACACAAACAAATTTATTTAAGTGGGATAGAAAAATTTACTGCACATCTTGAAGATCAAAGTTCATCCTTTTTCTTTCATTCGGAAAGACTTCCATATCTCCACACGACACAACAATTCCGGCAACATCTAAAATGGCAAACATAGCAACAGTCATCAGATTCAAAAATGTAAGCAAAATATATATCAGACTATGAGAAACAGTCCTACCAGCAGTGACCAGATTCTTTCCCTCTCCTTTAAGAATTTCTGAATGTGCCATGAAGTTAAATCCATAATCAACCCCTTCCCAACCACTGGCACGTGTAACAACCGTACAACGGCAAAAGTTAATCTTGTAACCATGATTAACAACTTTGTAGGTATCATTGTTTTTTCCAACACCAAATCTGGATAGAATAACAACCTCATCCTCATGGAGTTGAGAGATAAACACAGGTATCAATGGAGCCTTAATACCTGCTTGAATTTTACGACCCTGACCATTGCAGTGAAATACCATAGTTTAGAAATAATCAACCAAACGATACCTCATTATTTCTAAACTTCTGAAACAATTAGTAAGATACCATACCATCAAATTTAATAAGACTAAAACAAAGAAAGACCAAATAATATTCAGCTCAGTTTCATGACATGAAACACTAAAACAAAACACAAAATATACACAAAAGATTGAACTCAGTTTGATGAAATGAAACACTAAAACAAAACACAAAATATACAAAGAGAAAATATACACAAAAGTAAATTACACAAATCACAAAAAAAAACTTTCAAAAAAAACCTTCCATTTCATTTCATGTCATCAAGAGAAAAAGTATGCATCTTTCTTTCTTTATAACTCACCCTAAACTCATCTAACACTAAAACAAACATACTTTTGAGAAGTTTAGAAATAAACAACCAAACGATACCTCAAAAAAATATAAAACATACTTTTTAGAAAATATAGATAAGCCCAAATAACACAAAACAAAGAAACAATTAGTAAGATACCATACCATCAAATTTAATAAGACTAAAACAAAGAAAGACCAAATAATATTCAACTCAGTTTCATGACATGAAACACTAAAACAAAACACAAAATACACACTAAAACAAAACATACTTTTCAGAACACAAAATATACACAAAAGTAAGTTACACAAATCACAAAAAACTTTCAAAAACAACCTTCCATTTCGTTTCATGTAACCAAGATTAAAACTTCAAAAAACTTTTCATCTGTGATTCTTTATAACTCACCCTAAACTCATTTAACACTAAAACAAACATACTTTATGATTCACAGAACAAACATCTATCGATTTGATCAATAACCAACTAAACAATATTCATGTTCAGTCCTTTATATCTAACCCTAAAACATATAAGCCCAAATAACACAAAACAAAGAAACAATTAGTAAGATACCATACCATCAAATTTAATACAAAACACACAAACAAATTTATAGATAAGCCCAAATAACACAAAATATAGATAAGCCCAAATAACACAAAAATATAGATAAGCCCAAATAACACAAAACAAATAACACAAAACAAAGAAACAATTAGTAAGATACCATACCATCAAATTTAATAAGACTAAAACAAAGAAAGACCAAATAATATTCAACTCAGTTTCATGACATGAACTGTTTTTATATCAGAACACAAAATACACACTAAAACAACACATACTTTTCAGAACACAAAATATACACAAAAGTAAATTACACAAATCACAAAAAACTTTCAAAAACAACCTTCCATTTCGTTTCATGTCACCAAGATTAAAACTTCAAAAAACTTTTCATCTGTGATTCTTTATAACTCACCCTAAACTCATTTAACACTAAAACAAACATACTTTATGCTTTCACAGAACAAACATCTATCGATGATCAATAACCAACTAAACTCAGTTTCATGACATGAAACACTAAAACAAAACACAAAATACACACTAAAACAAAACATACTTTTCAGAACACAAAATATACACAAAAGTAAATTACACAAATCACAAAAAACTTTCAAAAACAACCTTCCATTTCGTTTCATGTAACCAAGATTAAAACTTCAAAAAACTTTTCATCTGTGATTCTTTATAACTCACCCTAAACTCATCTAACACTAAAACAAACATACTTTATGCTTTCACAGAACAAACATCTATCGATGATCAATAACCAACTAAACAATATTCATGTTCAGTCCTTTATATCTAACCCTAAAACATGTAAGAGTATCAGAAAAAACACAAACCTAAACTGTCCAAAGAACACAAACACAAACATCTATTACACAACCAAGAAGCTTAGAAATAAAAAACAAACCCAAAATCATGGGGATTAGAGAATCATCTCTGTATAAACACTAAAACAGTAAAATAAGAGAATCATCACTACACAAATACTAATACCTTCTCATCGATCAACACGAGATCCATCCGAAAGGGCTGAATCCATTTGCGGATGATTCGACACTTGATAGTCCACATATCTTTGGATGGATTCAAATCGTCTATGAAACTGAGTGACAAACACTGTGATTCACCGACGGATTTATTCTCCGATGACATTTTGCCGAGAATGCTTTGTAACAGAAACCCTAGATTTTCTTGAGAAATCGCCTGAAATGAAGAAAGAGAGAAATGTAGAAATTTGAATGAAGAAAGCTTTGTGCTATATGTTTCAAAATTGAGAAGAAAGAGACGGTGATATGATGTGCATTAAATGGGGATTCAACTCCCCATGCATTTTCAAATTTACCTCCTAAAATAAACATGATTTTTGTAATTTTTGAAATTGAAATACTTGATTTGTATATACATTGAGATTTAAAATGATTAAAACAAAATCGGATTTATGACATCAGCGGAGTCTATGTGGCATCCTATGTGGCATAGCTAATATCATGACAAGTAAGCAAAGTGATGTCAGCTTCTAAGCTCCTTTTATAGATAGTATAGATTCATAATTTACTAGTTATAAAAATCGTTGCCGTGTTGCGGCGAACTTATTTTGTTATTTAGTCTATGTTTATATGTGTTTGAAATCACTATGAGCGCGTTGTACACGGAATTGAAGACAAGAATAAAAAGAAAATGTAGAAAAAAACACTAAAAAATAACCGAAAGAAAATCAACTAAAAAAGTTGTATGGTAATGATGTTGTTCGGTAGAAGCCCGTAGTCAGAGATGAGCAAATAGTAATGGGTACCGGTACCGAATTTCCTGAACCGAAAGATCCTAAGTACCAGTTCGGTACTGACGTTTGGCGTTTCTGGTACCGGTTCACTACCGGTTTTTACCTTCATATACCGATACCCTAACCGGTATTTTCGGTACCAATACCGATTCGGTATTAGTTGGCACCGAGCTCATCCCTACCCCTGAAACTAAAAAATAATTGTACAATATCGTTGGTGTTCGTACGGTACCGGTGATCAGGGATGAGCAAATGGTACTGGGTAGCAGTACCAAATTTCTCGAACTAAAAGATTATCAAACTCAGTCCGGTACCGACTTTTGGAGTTTTTTGTACCAGGCCGGTGCTGGTTTTTACCTTCATGTACCGATAACGAACTGGTATTTTCGATACAAGTACCGGTTAACACCAAGCTTATCAGACTTAAAAAAATAAAGAAGATAACAATTATTATAATATTATAAAAAATATATAATATTTATTTATATTATAGTTTACTGTTCATTACCTTCATTTATTAATTATTATTATTTATTAATTAATTAATAATTAATTATTAATTTATTAATTAATAACAACAATAATAATAATAATAATAATAATAATAATAATAATTAATAATATATAGGATAATTGGTAATATCATATATAAAAATACAATATGATTAAAGATAATACTTTAATATACTTTCATAATATTTATGTTAAAAAATTAATTTCAAAACATTACATAAAAGTTAAAAAGTTTAAATGCTTTATCTTTAACAATGAAACATCATCCCATTATATTTAAATTTACCTTTCAAAAAGATAAATATATTTTCTTTATTATTACTAATAAAAAAACTCCTAAGTTACTACCTTTCCATTTTATAACATATGAGGGTATCAATTACATAATTAATTACATAGTTAGTCCTTATGATTTACACAAACTAACAATCTAAGGTACTAATAGTTAACCAGAGAATTAACGTTAATACCCCCACATGTTAAAAATGAAAAGTTAATACCCTAAGAAGTGATTTTAAAATATTAGTACCTTAGATTGTTAGTTTGTGTAAACCATAGGTACTAACTATGTAATTAACTACCTTATTAAACTAGAGAGTAAATTACTTTTTGAGTCCCTGTATTTTAGTGGTTTTGACCACTTGGGTCCAAAATCAAAAAGTTTAACGTCCTGAGTGTCTAATCGCTCATTTTATAACGTTTTGAGTCCAATTTTGTTAAAAAAAAATTGGATTCAAAAGGACTCAAAAAGTTATAAAAAAGTGTCTAGGAACTAAGAGCGTTAAATATTTTGATTTTGAACTCAAATGGTTAAAGTCACTAAAATACAAGTACTCAAAATGTAATTTACTCTAAACTAGATGTTTAATCAATCATTAAAAAAAAATTAGGTAGAACAGCTATGCTTAAATAGTTATATCGATTTGCTTACTTCTTAACAATAGTATAAACACATGTAAAACAGGTTGTGCTAAATTCTTCTTCTTTTTTCAACATAACCGATCCTTTTTTTAAAAAAAATATCACAAAATGGATTAACATGGTTATACAAAAAGCAAAAAGTTAAATAGAGTCAAAGATAATACTCACGTCAGTAAATATACAATATTAAATAAAAGCGAAGAGACAACATTTTGTTTTTTCCCTCTGGTTTTCCGCCGGTGTGGCAGATGAAACCGACTCTTTCACCCCATTATATACCTCCACATCTTCTTCCTCTCTTTCTCTCTCTAACCATTCAAGAACAGTCAATTCAACTACCTTTGCCGGTGCCGGAATCCCAGCCTCTGCATGTTCTGCTTCCTTCAACTCTAATCTTTCTTTCCTTCCTTTTCTATCTTTTACCATCCCATTTTTCCTTCATCTTTCATTGCAAACTTATTGCTGGGCATGCCAATCTGCTCTCCTATTATCGGATAAAACCCACCGGAAATGGCTCCGGAAAACAACTGGCTCTCGTTCTCTCTTTCTCCGATGGAGATGCTTACTTCTGCTACCTCTCAGCCTCAGCAGCAGTACTACTTTAATGATAATAGCTTCTATGCAACTGGTATATACATATATATATTTATATTTCTTTAAGTTAGTTTTATGTTAGTTTTAATTGATGCATCGTCTAAATGGGGTTATTACATTAATTTCTACTTTTATAAAAAAATATAGTACCCGAAATTACGGTTTTATTGTCGGAGAAAGAACGAAAGTTGTTGAGGAAAATATGATTTTTTGTAAGCAGTTATGTGGAAATAAACGGGTGATGATGCAACTTTAATAAACTTTTGTTACTTATATGTTTTTATTATATGATTTTAGCTGAATCTTTATGTTGATTTGCATGTAATGATCCGGGTGTGATTAAGTTGAGTTAACGGTTTCCGGCGGTGTTACAGGTTGGACTAACGGAGTCAAGGCATCGACGATGTACACCAGCGACAACGGTAACGGTAACGAAGACGTGAAAGAAACCGATGATTCTCCGATGTTTCGGAGCTTCATGGAGTCACATATCAACCAACAACAAGCTCCAAAACTAGAAGACTTCCTCGGCGGCGACACCACGGCCACCACCACAGCCACCACCCAGTTCCGTTACGCTGACGTGGCGCAAACGGAGACACAAGACTCATCCTCTTTGACTCATATGTACGATGGAACCGGTTCGGTTTACTTTTCGGACCAGCAAGATCTGAATGGTATCGCGGGCACGGCCGGGTTCCAGACGTTTTCGGCGAACTCGGGGTCCGAAGTGGATGATTCGGGGACTCATTTGACCGAGTTTGTAGGGCAGTCGATTGATTCGGGTAATGAGTTAGCGTATGTACAGTGTCCGATGAACGCTTTGTCGTTGGGTATGACGGGCGGAGGTACCGGGTCCGGGCGCGATGAGAAGGCGGTTGTGGCGGTGGATTCGGGTGAGCAGAATAATAATAAGTGTAAGAAGATTGCTGATACTTTTGGGCAAAGGACATCAATCTATAGAGGTGTTACTAGGTATGCAATATTAAAGTTTGTTGTAACTAAGATGAAATAATAATAATTAATAATTAATAATGGAGTTGTAGAGTGAGTGAGTGATGTTTTGGGTTTGATGTGTGCAGACATAGGTGGACTGGTAGATACGAAGCGCATCTTTGGGATAATAGCTGTCGAAGGGAGGGTCAAGCAAGGAAAGGACGTCAAGGTACCTTTTTTTATATGACATTTTATATCTAACTACTAAATCTTGTTATTTGTATCTATATGTGTTTGCGCTTGAGAAGTTATGCGACATTTTAGAAACGGGTGAGGCCAAAGATATACGTTTACATAATTAACGCACGCACGTGTAAGAGAAAGTGTGACTGATTTAATAGGAGACGGGCGTCTTTAAATTTCACTTTTGCTTGAACAATATGACACAAATAAGGATGCTTGGATTTTTTACCATGATAAAACTTGAGCGATAATGTTACCCGAATCAACCATTTAACCGTTGTTATTTATTGCTATGGATATATATTTTATAACAGTCAAGATCTGTATTAATTAATTTTTTACGACGAAAAAATGTCCTTGAAGAAACAAGGAAGTCTGTTTAGTCTGCCAAACCGAACCGAACCGTTCCGTTACGTCCAAACCGGGTGAACGACGGGCCTGCTCAACCCGATAGGTTGAAACCGTCACTGCCCATGTGTTAGATTTGACCAATTTATATAAAAAAAATTGAGCTAGTAGTAGGATATCAGTTTTTTGACTTTGAAGTGAAAATATGATGATAGATTAGAAATCTGAAGTTAGTTCCTGATGATGATTGATTGATGGAGGTTTGTAATTGTACCATTTTCAGTACTTTCTTCTAGTTTCTTTTCTTTCTGTATTTATGCTTCATCAGAGGGTTTTCATTCTAGATAGGCTGCCATATTTTCCCATATTTGTCCACTGGATTTTACACATTACCCCCTCAACTTTCTCTCTCTCCAAATCTACCCATCAATATCAGAGTACAATCACATACATACATGCACTATTTAAAACACAGTAGTCTGGATCCTACTTGGTGTGCCTGTTGTTCTCTGTGCTTTCGTACACAAATGCCTTTGCTTTTTACTTTCTCTTTTTCTTTCCACTTTTACCCTCATTGCGTTGACCCAGTCAAACTCCTATACTATTCTGACATCAGTCTATTATTATTATTTTTTTAGTTTATAAACTTTTGTCTTATTATATCGTTTCAACACTATCTTTGACCCGTAAATGGAAAACATTTACGGGTGAAGTAAACACGTTTTTACTTCAACCGATTCGGAAGTAAAAGCGGGCTTTTGCATTTTGGTTTCACAAACATGCGTGCCTGTGCCCGTGCACAAATGCATGCATCAAAAGTGTTTGCAGTCTTTAGCTTTTGCTTTATATGATGATAGTAGTTTGGTGCTTTGGTCATGGACCACTAACGTAAGCTAACGTACGTACTCTTTTTGTGCATGGCCGATGCTGATTGCTGTTGCTCGGATTTCGATTTTCCGATCTGCAGTCTACTTAGGTGAGTACATTGTTTTCGTATTTTCTTTGGTTCATATGCATGTATTCCTTGATTACAAGTTGGCAAGGTTTTGTATGGTTTTAATGGAGATTAAGTGAATGATAATTAGGTGGTTATGACAAGGAGGACAAGGCAGCAAGAGCGTACGATTTGGCCGCGTTGAAGTACTGGGGTCCCACCGCCACCACAAACTTTCCTGTAAACATCCATGCCTTTTGTTATCGACTTCATATTTGATCGTCGTGTTTGTTGTTTAATCGTATGGTTTTAACGTGTTTCAAGGTTGCAAATTATGCGCAAGAATTGGAAGACATGAAAAGCGCAACCAAACAAGAATTCATTGCATCTCTAAGAAGGTAATTTCATACTTCCAAATAATATATATAAAGTCATGGATATATTTCTTTATGTCAATATTTTCTAAAATGTTTTTCTTTGGTGTTTTGCACAGGAAGAGCAGTGGATTTTCTAGGGGAGCCTCGATCTACCGAGGAGTAACGAGGCATCACCAACAAGGTCGGTGGCAAGCAAGGATCGGGCGCGTAGCCGGAAACAAGGATCTTTATCTCGGAACTTTCAGTAAGTTGTAGTATCTTGTTGATGATTTTGTTAACTAAAACGTTAAGTTCGATCACTAATATTATTTTTTATCAGCTACTGAAGAGGAAGCAGCTGAAGCTTATGACATAGCAGCAATCAAATTCCGTGGGGTGAACGCGGTGACAAACTTCGAGATGAATCGGTACGACGTGGAAGCGATTTCCAGCAGCTCACTTCCCGTTGGCGGATCAGCAAAGCGCATGAAAGTTGCTTCGTCTGACGTGGAGCAGAAACCTATGATAGGTAGCCACCAACTGCCGCCACAGTACGGCGGCAGCAACAGTGGGAGCAACATCAGCTTCGCATCTGTGCCGCCAGTTTACGCTCTGCCGTATGATCATCAAAACTCAAACTCAGCGCCGGTGTATCACCATCAGAGTTTGTTTCATCATCTTCAGTCCGGGCATGGTGTTGCGCCGCAAACAGTGGGTCCAATGGCGCTAATGCCGCCTCCGGCTGAGTTCTTCATTTGGCCTAACCAGACGTATTAATATGGATCAAAAGCAGTCTACATAGTTAATTAGTAGCCATGAACAAGCTCTTAATGATGTGCTGGGCTAGTTTCACTTTCGAGCTTTGATCGCTGACCGTAATCTGCTGACTGATCTAGCTTAGTGGTTTTAGTATTAGTATTTCGTTTCTTTGTTTTGGTTCTGGAGGACAAGTTATAAGGTGAACAATGGGGAATTAATGACCAATCTTTTTGGTTCTTGGTACATTTTAGCGTCTATTTTGAACTTTTGACCATTGACCAACATTGGATTGTAGCAAGATGTGCATGTGTTTGGACCTTTTTGTTGATTGTGAAAGACCATTTTTGCATGTGTTTGGACTGACTTGAACGTTAAAATAACATAAGGAGTAAAATGTCAGTCATCTATGAGGATTAGTCTTGTTTGTGCATTTGAGTCTTTTTTTTTTTTTTTTTTAATTTTGAACGGTGAGAATCTTTTAGGTGAGAATCTTTTAAGTTGTGAGAAAGATTTTACACCCTCTCCTAAATAGAGGGTTCTAACCCTATTCTGGTCAGACTATGTTGTCTTAATCGGGTTTACGTTGGTATCAGAGTTGGCTAACAACGTTCCCCGGGAAATCATACCACCCACTACCAGTGGTAGGGGCTTGTGCCGTCACAAGAGAGAATCTCTTTGGCGTAACGCACGGTGGACTAAAACCCGGGGTGGCTCGAACTCTTGACCTAGGTCTGGGAGAATTAGCCTTCATTGTCTTTATCCACTAAATATAGGACTAGTAGGGATTGAACTTAACTGTCTTTGAGGAGAAACTAAGTCTTTCCAACCACTAAGACTAGACCAAGTGATGGATATGTGCATTTGAGTCTTATAAGGTTTGTATTTTATTGTCCATCTAAATTGGTAAACTATATTTGTGTTTTATATTTTTTATTACTTGTTTATTTTTTATTAATGCTCCGAGTCTCTAATCGTTCATTTTATAACGCTTTGAGTCCTTGTGTTTTAGTGGTTTTAAACAGTTGAGTTCAAAATCAAAATACAAGTGTTAAAAAATGGACTCAAAAAGTTATAAAATAAGCGGTTAACGACTTAGGATATTAAACTTTTTTATTTTAAATTCAAATGCCATTAAAACATATAGACTCAAAAGTAATTTACTCAAATAACAATACATAAGGTTTATTTTTTCTACATTTCAATATTAATTTGACTAAAACGAGAGTTGTATTGAAAAACTAAAATGTTATTTGATATCTAAAAGTATAGAATAACATTTTTTACAAAATACCGTATTGTACCAAACTCAAAAGCCCACCGTAGGATCCAAATCTTTTCGTAGTAATATTTTTATTTCTTTAACTTTTTAGCCCAAATTTGAGAACTCCTGGGCCGAAGTAAAACCCACTGGCACACAAGTATTTAACTGGGGCCCCAAGGAAATAATCATATATAAATAAAACAAAAGCTAACCTTTAAATTATGGTTAAATAGGTCAGAAGTTGTTAACCTAAATAGTTGGCCATTTGTTATTTAGTGTCAGTTGCAAATAACAAAGCTAATATAACTCTATTTTTTCTTTTTTGTGTAGTATGGAAATACATCCACAGTAGACAAATTAATTACTCACTATTTGCTCTTTTCTATAGCTATATCTATTCTTAATTTTTTAATGTTAATATACCTTTTCTTTTGTTTATATTGATTACTAGGTTATAACCCCGTGTATTACACGGGGTTAAATAAATAAATTTTATATACTAAATAATAAAATAATATATTTTTAAAAACCTCATTTATTGTACGGGTTAAATAAATATAATTTTATATATTAAGTTATAAAAAGTTATATCTATAAGAACCATATTGTACGGGTTGAATAAATGTAATTTTATATACGAAGTAAAAAAGTTATATCTCTAAAACCACGTATATTACACGAGTTGAATAAATGTAATATTGTTTACCAAATAATAAAATAATACATCTTTAAAAAACCTCACTTATAACACGGGTTTAATAAATGTAATCTATACTATATAAGAAAACAAACCTGTTTTGTGACACTTGTCATTCTCTCATTTAATTGATTAAAATTATTAATAATACTAAAAAATAATAATCTATACTATATAATAATTTTTTTTTAAATTCTTAAGTTTCTTCAAATTTGAGAGTCTCTAACATGATATTTAGAACAATGTCTTGTCCGGTTAGAGATTCTGTACGTTTCAACCCAACTTTATTAACCCTATACCGCATTATTGATATTAAATTACACAGGCCGCACTATACGATAGTTTCTAATCTACAATAAAAAAAGCAATGACAAATTAATACCTTCACCACAACTACAAGGTGACTTCCTGGTTGTGATATTAAGGCTTTTAGATTTTTCAGCTATAATGTTAAGAGTTTATATGTTATTGATATGTAGGCATGTAGCTAATGGTCGACCAATATGTGCATTACTTAAACCTTTGCGAGTAATTATGTGAATCAAAATATGCACAGATACAATCAAGATAAAATTCAAATATAATATTTAAATCTTTTTAATTTAAAATTTAAAATTTAAAATTTATCTATAAATTATTAATGCCTTCATTGAATGACATGTGTCTCAAATCAGGTTTCTTTTATTATATAGTATAGATGTTATGGACTGAACTATTGCAAATCGGTTGTATGGGAAACTTATATGGGGTTTATATACCAAAATGGACTCTCTCACCCACTAAACTAGTCTTTTGGGTTGAATTCTCTCGTTTGGCATGTAACAAATTATTAACAGGTTAATGCTTTCTATTTGTTTTTTTAACCGACCCACTTTTGATCAACCCATTTTCAGTGCCCCATTTTAGAAAATAATTCTGTCTCCGCCACTATTTCTACCCGAACAACTCCGAACAAATTCATGCTTAGGTTGATAGGGTAGGTATCCTTGGTCCCAAACAATGGCCAATCTAGCCAAAAAATCAAGTGTTATCCTATTTTTTTTTTTTTGAGATCAGTGGTATCCTTTCTATAAAAACGAAAAAAAAATTACACTATGGAGACAGAGTTGAGGAGTAACCCGTGCAACCCTTGCTTGTACACATTGGCGAAGTATAGAAGGGGCGGGGAGGGGCGCCCGACCCCCCGAACTTTTTGCTCAGTAGTGTTATATATGTAGTTTACGTATAGAAATTTTTGGGTATATACGTTTTCGATCCCCCCGGTTCCATAGAATTTTTTTGGTATATACGTTTTCGACCCCCCCCCCCCGGTCATTCGGGTCAAGCTTCGCCCCTGCTTGTACACTACCTTCGTCCCTGGTCCCATACTATACACTACAAAAGAAATAATAAAGGGCTCGTTTGCTACTTCATCATCAACATCATCATCATCATCATCATCATCATCATCATCATCATCATCATCATCATCATCATCATCATCATACTTAGTATATCTCACCAATAGCAAAACTAAGGTAAGGTCTGAGGAGGGTGAGATATAGATAGGCGTATCTCTACCCCATAGGAATAGTGAGGCTGCTTCAGTAAGACCCCCGGCTCGAGCTCGTTTGCTACTTCATACTCCAAATTTGGAAGTGTGCGTTTATAAAATATATGGTTTTAAAGGAACTTTTAGCCTTTTAGAAGTGGAGTTGGGCCTGCTGGATTATTCAGCCCAGAAAAAATTGGGTTAGGTAGTTTCATAGTAAAATTGGTCTTATTGCAAGAACGACACTGCCAAGAACATACCTACCCTTGGCGGAGGTAAATTTCATAATAGTTTAGGAAACTAGCAAAAGAAATGGATGATCGACTATTATGTTTTTTTTTTTTTTTTTGAACTAGTCCTACTCTACTCTACTCCAACCTAAATCTGCTCCAAGCATCAAATGAGGCTAGAATCCAACACTTCTTGGGTGAGTGACACACCTTTGCCACTCTGGATTGCCAATGGTTGTGATCGACAATTATGTATCACCGTATGAATGCAAAGTCTCTCTTTCGGAACTGTTGCCTGCCACCCTAGTTACGGGTTATTGGGCCGACCCTCATAGCAAACGGCCAAAATAATAAATAAAAATAAATAAGGTTTCCAAACTTCCCAAATGTCACAATTAGCACCGCGTCAGTTTTTTTCCCTAACTCTCCAAACTCTTAAAGTAGAAGGGTCCCAAAATGCCACACCATAGTTATTTACTTGAAAAATTAGACTATGTAATAAAGTTTTAACTATAGATATTAAATTAATTTAAAAACATATAAAAATAAAACTCTCATTTCATTAATTTAAAAGAAAACATTTAGTTAAAAAAAATAAAAAAGAAAAATACAATATTAATATTATTAGATTAAAAAAAGAGTAAACTGTCAATTTTACCCCCTAGGTGATATGTGATTAGCACTCTTACCCCCTTCCAGGAAAATTTTGCTGTCTTACCCCTCAACTATTGAAAAACGCTGCAATATTACCCCCTGAAACGTGAAAATACTTTTTTTGCCCCTGATATTAATAAGAAAATAGAAGTAAATAACACATTTACACCCTGTGTTTTACCTTTACAAACACGTTTACACCCTGTTTTATTATAGTGTCTTCTCCGGCGATGTTCCGACCACCAGAGCACTTAACTCCAGCCTTCTCCGGACATAGCAACGGCCTACAGCTGCCCCTTGGATGATGGGGATGAGTTTCTGAAGAGAATGCTGGATCTCAATGATATTCCGCTAATGGAGGTTCGGAATTTAGATGGGGATGAGTTTCTGAAGAGAATGCTGGATCTCAATGATATTCCGCTAATGGGGATGAGTTTCTCCGGACATAGCAACGGCCTACAGCTGCTCCGACCTTTGAATAAGGAAATGTGCCTCATTTTGATGAACTCCGCAATGCCAGACACTGAACAGGTCCATGCTGAGCCTTATGTGGTTAATGCTATTTCTTATAGACATTTTGGTAAGCACGTACATAACATCATTTCTAGTATCTTTTAAGTTTTCTTATGATCCATATTTGCTAATGCACGTACAAATGTTTCTAGTAGATAAACACACTGATTGATTAATTTTCAGACTTAGCACTAACTTTTATACAAAGATGCAATTCGTTAATGACCCCTGCTGTGTTGATGGCTAGCTGATGGGGTACGGTACTAAACCCGACCCGAGCGGTCAGACTTCCCGTCACTTGTTGTTTTTATATTAATTATTTATTATTGTTGCTTACTAACCCAACCGCGAGGCCCAACGCGATGTACTTTACACTACTTTGGGTCGGGGCTTGTAGAGATAACCCCTAACTGGGCCTGGCCCATTGAGGTTAGGGGAGGCCCATATCCCCCTATATAAAGAGGTGTTCACCTCATTATTAGGGTAGATGAAATGGAGCCGCCACACTTTTTGTAGCTGGAAACAGGAGAGTCTTCTCCTACCGGCAATCTCTACAGCTCCACTTTCTTCTCTTCTCCATTGCAGATCTAGGTTCAAGAGGAAGAACAAGGTGTGATTCTTCACCCTCATGTAGAAAGCGGTCCAATCATCCCGGCGGTGATTCCGTGTTTCTTCATTGGCGCCCACCGTATCAAATTCTACATCCACCAAGAATCACAGCTCGGTTTCTTCTCTACCCGACCTTCTAGATCTGTTTTCCTGGAGTTTTACAAATGGTTGTCGGTCAAAAACTTCAGGTGAGTTTCCTTATTCGTAGATCTGATACTTCTACGGTTTCAGAACCACATCTTGTGGTTCTCCTCTTCCCAAAGTTCTATGATCTGTTTTCTTGAGAAGTCGGCGCCCGAATTTATTTCAGATCTGAAACTCTTTTGTTTTAGCAATAAACTCGAATCTGGATCTGAAAATCGAAGCTTTATTCAGGATAAAATCCAGATCTGATGAGAGGGTGTTGTTATCTTTTTATTATAAAACGTGAGATCTATGGCCACCATAGTCTTTAGTGAAATCTAGATCTTCCACCTGGGAAAGAGGGTTTTTACATCCGACATCTGTAATGTGAACAACTATGCTTTTAAATCGTATTTCACATTTGGTAAAAGCAAGTTTACAAGTGGTAAGGCATGATTTACAAGTATAGGTTGCACAACTCTATTTTGTCTATCACCTCGAACTACTAAATCACAACAAGATATTACAATCGTACACCTGCTAGCTAAAGGTACAAGTTATAAAGCGGGGTGTACCAATTAGCCAAAGATACAAGTGTTGATGCGCGATGTACAAGTATGTTTTCATTGGGTAGTCACAAATATCTAAAATGGGGTGTATATAGCTGTAAAGTAGGGGGTGTTGGACAGGAGGGGACCACTCCATTGTAACATCCCATCACCTTATGCAAGTTTACGTGAGTAAGGTGGCTGGCTCAAAAACAAGAAACCAACACCCGCCGTTTTTTCAGTGTTAACCGGTTTAAACTCACCGGCGCATCATTTAGCCGCGGATAACTCACACGCGGTGTCTTACCGTCCCGCTGAACACCTACACGCGCATGAGCATGCAGACACAAAACATGCGCAAGCTTCCCTAAGTACTATCCGCGGGAACTCGCCTGAGGATGCCGCTTGCAACTGATCTCACGCGTCGTCGTCGGTGCGCTACCATCTGGCTCAACCACACTGGTGAACAGCTACACGTGCATGCAGACATAACCCATGCGCAAGCCTCTCTAAATACGAGCCGCGAGGACCCGCCTCCGGCCGAAATAATTTGGGAGCCGGGATTTGAACCCGCGCCCCATGCGTTACGCCGACTTAACATGTTTGCAAACTACAAGTTGGGCACTTGGACTTGCGCCACTGAAGCCATGGGCGACATTTGGTCACGCCACAACCACCGTGCGCGACCAACCTTAATCCACAAATCTCCGGTAGACTATCATCATGGTCACGCCACCCAACGCCTCCGCCACCATGCGCAGTGGGGCACGTCTCCGTCACCACGCGCAACCATCTCATTCCGCCATCAATTAGCTGACAACCAAAATGAAGCATCGTTAGTCTGCGCGACCCGAGTCACGCAGCCAAAGCCCATGCCACTGGTTTCTGCGCGAGGTACATACACAGGAGACGTTTGTAAGTACTAAGTCTTCTCCTCTAAACCCCATAATCATGCATGATATATAATCTATATATAATAAGTGACAAGTGAGCCATATAGCCTCTGATGCTCTGTTTTGAACTTTGCTTATTGAAGAAGCTAATAGGGTTTCTGCTTTATCACTAATATTAAATATTAAGAAGTCAAAGTGCACGTGCTTCTACTTATTCTTGAGTTCACAAATATGCTTTTCAAAGTTGCGCCACAATTCACAACTTTTGACACAAATCACACAATTGTACAACCCTTATTAGCCAGAGTACAACCCATTTTGCATGAAAGGGTTAGGTTTTCACTCTTAACAAAAGTTTATGAGGTGTCACTGCAATATCATTTTTACCTCTGATACCCTCATGAAAGGGTTCTCATACACTAGCACACTGATAATATATATTCATCTCATATTATTTCACTATTTGAACACTCACGCCGAGTTTTAAACTGAGGCAACTTTAGAAATAGTAAAAAACAATCATAAAAAAAAAGTGTCGTATATAATCAATAAAATGGCTAGTGACTTTTCTGACACCTTTATGGTGATTATTTAACATGTGGATCTTATCCCCACATTTTGTTTCTTGGAAACACTTGAATTATTTATAAGGTTTAATTACTATATAATGCCATCAATAAACTAAGGTGGCCAAGTTCAAGCGGATCGACTCAATTCAACGACATGGTTAACAGTTTATCGTTTTAATGATTAACAACCATGTGGTGTTTCCTAGACATACTGTAACATTGCTTATTATTATTATCATATTTCAATACTACTAACATCTATTTAGCAGCAATAAACTGATATCCGTATGGTGCAACACCATTGAGAGGGTCAAAATCGCTTTAAAATATTACGAAGTATGGATGTACAGAACGAGCACCTCCTAAGGACAACGTTTCGGTACAAGGTTTTCCATATATCTGACTCGTTATTATGACTTACCTTGTCAACTCATTTGCAGGACTGACAATACATTCAATCGGTAAATCGCAACGATTGATCCTCACGCATGCCGATGAAAGCCTAAAATGCTCCTTTACATTTGAGCACGTAAGTCGCCACGCGCGCATGCTCCTTGACATTTGAGCACATAATTCGCCACGCGCGCATGCTCCTCGACATTTGAGCACGTAAGTCGCCATCCGCGCATGCTCCTTTACATTTGAGCACGTAAGTCGCTACGCGCGCATACTCCTTTACATACGAGCACGTAAGCCGCTACGCGCGCATGCCCCTTTACATACGATCACATAAGGCGCCGCGCGCGCGTTCTTTTTTACTTATGAGCACGTAAGTCGCCATACGCGCATGCTCATTTACATACGAGCACGCCGGTCTCCATACGAGTCTGCTGCTCTACATACGAGCATCTCAATCTCCATACGAGTCAGCCTTCATGCGAGCCTGCTCCGTGACATATGAGCACGTAAGTCGCCACGCGCGCATGCTCCTTGACATTTGAGCACGTAAGTCGCCGGCAGGCGCATGCTCCTTTACATATGAGACGAAAGTCGTCACGCGCGCATCCTTCTTTACACATGAGCACGTAAGTCGCCACGCTCGCATGCTCCTTTACATTTGAGCACGTAAGTCGCCGGCAGGCGCATGCTCCTTTACATATGAGACGTAAGTCGCCATGCGCGCATTCTCCTTTACATACAAGTACGTAAGTCGCCACGCGTGTTTGCTCCTTTACATACGAGCATGTAAGATGCCACGCGTGTTTGCTCCTTTACATACGAGCACGTAAGATGCCACGCGCAAGCTCCTTTACATATCAGCACGTCGGTCTACATATGAGTTTATTGTTATACATATGAGCGTCTCAGCCTCCATATAAGCCTGCTGCGTTAAGCGTGTATGTCGCATGTGCGCACATGCTTAGCCATATATGAAAACGCTTACAAAATGTAAACTGTGCTACAAATGCACGCACCACTTTGGGTATACGCAAAAACACATTGGCTACAATAAAGTTTTGCCTACACCTACAATCTTCAAGACAAGCCATATCTCCATGCTTTACGCCACATCGTTGTTGTGGCACACCGAAGGATCAGCGCAGGCTCGGGTTTCCACTTCATTATCCTGACGCAACTTTATGCCAATTCTCATTCGCGATAACCTGCTCAAAGTGGATTAACACGTGCAAATATTGTAGACAACAATTTACACAAATTCAAAAACTATATGTATACGTATGCTTCATGGCCTAAGACACGCGCACCATGCGAAGTCACCAAAAGGTGAATATTTTAGAGTAGCCACATGACTATGTGCTACTGCTAAAGCTGGGCCACACTCGAAAATCACCCGAAGGGAAGACACTCATCTAGTCCAGAATTCCACCCACTTGCCATCCGCGCGTGGGAGCAACACTGGACTAGGGGGGACCTGAAAGGGTAGGATCCCAAATGCTGCACCAGTCATACGCACGTTGGGCCCTAACCGCACTCAACCGTCAAAACTCAGCCAAGTCCAAGACTCGTGCACAAGACCTAACCACGTACACGGAACCATGACAAGCTCATGGCAGTGCGCCAGTACAATTATACGCGCGCCATCAACCAGGATCAAGCAAGCACCATCAAAGCATCTAACTTCTTTTTTCTAAGTCCAGAGTCCAGAGCTCCAACCATTTACTTCGCGCATCGTACAGCACTGGACTGGGGGGACTTGAAGGGGTATAGTCCCAAAAAGTCGCGCAATTCTTTCTCCAGGTCGCGTGACGGACCATACTCCTCAATCAACTACATTCTGATCTCAACCTCGCGCGGGTATGGCAACACTCGACAGCGTCGCGCGGGGGTCTAAAGAGGCCAAATCAACAACTTAGCATCCTGAGGTCAAGCCTCCAAGCGCCCATACCTTGCGCAGGCCAGTACCATGCGCAGCAAGGTTCGCGCAAGGATGTGGCGTAAAGGCATCTTAAAAGTACAAAGGGTACAAATGACAGACGAAAAGAGCCAATCCGCATCCTCCAGGCTCTGCTCAATCATGCTCCACGATCATCCGACATGTAAGAGACAAAAAGTACTCAAGGACACCTACGTGTACCAATCACGAGGCAGAGACACCTGCCCCACGATCTCCACTAACTTGCTAATGAAAGAGACCGACAATAGCAACTGCCTGCAACCAATCAGCGTGCACCAAGTTTTGCACAACCAATTCCCACGATGAACAATCATGTACTATTTCACTGCTCCATTATCTCTACTCACAGTGAAAGTCAGACGCAACAAGAAACACCAACAACTTTCCCGCACCTGGGCGACAGGTAAGCCTTAAACTCAATCTACTTTCGAGCACTCCTAACAAGTGTAGTACTCCTACCACGCTTGCACGCGGAGCAGCACTAGACTGGGGGACTTGATGGGGTACGGTACTAAACCCGACCCGAGCGGTCAGACTTCCCGTCACTTGTTGTTTTTATATTAATTATTTATTATTGTTGCTTACTAACCCAACCGCGAGGCCCAACGCGATGTACTTTACACTACTTTGGGTCGGGGCTTGTAGAGATAACCCCTAACTGGGCCTGGCCCATTGAGGTTAGGGGAGGCCCATATCCCCCTATATAAAGAGGTGTTCACCTCATTATTAGGGTAGATGAAATGGAGCCGCCACACTTTTTGTAGCTGGAAACAGGAGAGTCTTCTCCTACCGGCAATCTCTACAGCTCCACTTTCTTCTCTTCTCCATTGCAGATCTAGGTTCAAGAGGAAGAACAAGGTGTGATTCTTCACCCTCATGTAGAAAGCGGTCCAATCATCCCGGCGGTGATTCCGTGTTTCTTCACTAGCTCAAAACTGCCCAGCTAATTTCACCCCAACCAACTCCTCATCTATGAATGTAACTAAGCCAGATTGTTTTTTCAATTTCACATTTAGTTATAAATATTAATTAATCAGTTTTTTCAATCATCTTCCTGTTAGTGTTGCGGACACCAGTTCTACATTTCATAACTAGAGGTACCTCGGATACGAAGGGATGTATGAAGTTTATACACTTGGTCCTCAGAGCGGGTATATATACATTTCTTGTTGAATTTAGATTCTGTAATGCATCGTTATCTTATTCATTCATACAAGGTTATTTTATTGATCAATCGTAAATATGGGCAATTCCGAATGGAATGGATTCGCAGAAGATAAAAGTTGGGTTTCATGGTGGAATTTAGAACAAGAGCACTTTAATGGTGGAATTTAGAACAAGAGCACTTCTCTGATGGTCGGAATATCGCCGGAGTGTCGGAATACGCTTCTCCGGTGGTTGGAATATCGCCGGAGAAGACACTTTAATAAAAGAGGGTTTAAACGTGTCGGCTTAGGTAAAGCAGAGGGGGTAATATTGAAGTTTACTATATAAATATGGGTAAGATTACGAAAACATCCTTTTGGTAAGGTTACAGTTTTACCCCTCAGGGGGTAGTATTGCAGCGTTTTTCAATAGTTGAGGGGTAAGAAAGCAAAATTTTCCTGGGAGGGGGTAAGAGTGCCAATCACATATAACCCCAGGGGGTAAAATTGTAGTTACTCTTAAAAAAAAGAAATTACCAAGCGTCCTATGCATAACGTTTTGCTATTTCACCTTTCCGTGATAGCACCACGTTCAATAATACCCCAATATATTGATTGTGCGACTTTACAAAGAACTTCAAATCTTTCTTTTGTGGTTCATAAGAATTTCTTAGTTCGTTTTAAAGAATGAATTATCATTATTGTGGGGGTTAAACCTTTTTTTTTCAAAACAAGTATTTTGTTTGATTCTCATGTACTGGATCTTTGAAAGAATGCATAAACGATTTAGCCAACACCTCTTCTTCCTGATCAACCCATGCTTTGGCTTTCATCTTTTTAAACGTTCACTTTCTTCTTGTGAGGGGGATCTCATACTCCGGTTCTTGAACTTCTTGTGTGAGTGGCTCGATATCTTCACAACAAATTTTATTGTTGATTGCATGGTAGAAGATAATTGTCTAAATTTGGTGTAAGATGGTAAATGACTTGATTGATTTTATTGATATGTTTGATTACAATATATAGATAGAGATCACAAGGAACCCTATAAACCTAATCGAGCCCGTGGGCTTACACTAATAAACCCTAGTCTAAGAATGCAGTCCAATACTCCCCCGCAGTCTGAGCGGTAGAAAATCTAACGCTTAGACTGGAAAAAAAAACAAACAAAACAATAAAAATAAACTAGTCTCAATCTCGGTTCTTGACTCGTAGCTCCAATAAATCCGTATTCTACTTCACATTAAATCGGTGTACGGCTTCCATTGCTTTAGTTTCTTAGTTCCCGGAATAATAACACAAGACAAGCAAGATCCCAGTAGGCCATGGCAAGACGAACAAGGAAGAAAGACTGTAGAAGACAACCGGCGACCATGGTCGAGCGCGGTGTGTCTAAGAGAGATGGTGAAGGCCGGTGACCGTGGTCAGGCACGGCTTCAAAAAGAAGTGAGATCCGTAGATCAAAGAAAGAGATCTGATCAAACTGTGGTTTGATAGGCTGAGATCGGTGGCGGCGGACCGTGGACTGGTGAACGAAAGAAAGAAAGAAAAGAAACAAATAGACATCTGGCGACCGTGGTCGTGCAGCTGTGTGTCGAACCAAACACCGATGACCGTAGTCAGGCGAGGACTTCGAAAAGAAGTGAGATCCGTAGACCCAAGAAAGATAAAGGGCGAAGGCCGGTGATCATGGTCAAGAGGCAACAAGAGAGAGAATATAGATCCGTAGATCTAAGTGATCAAACCGTGGTCTAAGATTGATGGCCACGGTGACAATGAACGACACGGCTGCGGACCGTAGTACAGCATGTGATGCGGCAACACGGCTGGCGGCTAGTGGACTGTAGGCCTACAAGGAGCGGCTCAATGAAAAGGCGGCATCAGATGACCGTAGTCAGATCTGGGCGGCGAAGCGGCTCCAGGGATAACCAGCGGCATAGGACCGCGCGTCTCAGACTGATGGCATGTGGCTGTCTTGTTAACAGCGACAGAAGCAGAATCATACTCGATCAGAATTTTAATCGAAAGAGAGGATAGTGGTTTCGTAGATTAAAAAAAAGGTCAATATGGATTATGAGTATGCATGGAATCCATGAATAAATTTCAAGCCAATGATATGTAATCCCAACGTTGAATAAAAGGAAGATATATTCCAAACCATGGGAATATATTCCACACCAAATATGTTTTGATTATGTGGGCCAACACAAAAAAACACCTATCAAGACTAAGAAGATAAAAAACTGATCGTGAGTGATTTGCGTTTACGGTGAAACATAATAGTGGCTTGAAATAAAAGATTTAGGAAAAATGGCTTTGAATCTAGAACCGAGAAAAAGTGACTTTGTTTAGGCCATGGGGTATGGGGCTTGGGTTGGGGCGTGGGTTGGGGTAAAACGCCCAAGCCACCACCCCGGGTGGGCTTGGGTTGGGGTGTGGCCCTTGGGGCTTGGCTTTCAAGCCGGGCGTGGGGCGGTATGGCCAAGCGAGCTGGCTGAATCTCATTCGCTCACCCCGCCACGTCAGGCGGCCATTTCAAATTTCGAATTTTAAAATTCAAACGGTCCCCCATACCACCAAACCGCCACCCCGGTCTCCCAACAACCTCTATATATTTGTAACCCCCAACCCACTTGTCCCCCCATCCCACAAACCGAAACCCCACCGGCTACCCACTTCTCTTGAACCCGCTACCCCACTGGTCCCCCCCCCCCCATCCCACGAACCCAACACCGCTATGGCATCCTGGACCCATGAAGAAGAAATTGCTCTCGTCACAAGCGTCGTTGATGCTATGAAGGGGCGACCAACATAACCTCAACGCGTGCCAACATAAATGGCGCGAGCTACGGCTCAAGCTCGAGCGTTTCAAGGCTTACTACGAAGCCGTTCTGTAACACCTCGAAATTTTGTGTCCAATAATGTGTTGACACGTGTCATGAGTTTACACGTGGTATTAAACATTAAATAAAGGACTAAAGTTGACAAACCTTGAAAGTATGTAAATTCGAGGGTTAAAAATGTCAACGAGGGGTAGATATACTGTATAGTAACCCTAAATGATGCTCGTACCTTCAAACGAATAAATCATGGATCGTACGGAGCGAAATGCGGAAGAAAGTGAGAGATTACAAACTACAGGGGTCAAATGTGTCAACATGTTTAATTCATACCTCTGAGTGACCCTTTGACGAACCCGAGATTTTGTAACAGTAAAATACGCTCACTAGAATATACGATATAAATTTCGCGAAGTTCCGTTTTAAAACGAGAAAGTTATGATCAAATTCGTATGCGAGGGGTTAAAAGCGTCAACAATAAAAGTTAAGGCTTTTCGGATAGTAATTAAACTAACCGGGGACTTAACAATGCGGGTAATAGTCACGAGGCCCTTATTCGTAAATAATCGAGGGCCAAATCGCAAAGTTACCCCTTCGAAACCGAAAGGCCAGGTTAATGATTACAAAAGATATGAAAATCTTGAAAATCAAGTCTAATGCGGGCCGCGTTGAAGATATGCATGATTTAGTGCGGGCCGCGCGCCACCTGCAGATTCGTTTACTGACTTAAGGATTCAGGCGGCCCGCGTCTGAGTTGCTTGAATCCTAAAGCGGGCCGCGTGAGAGTCCCAGATGCAGTAAACATGGGCAGATTCACTGTTTGAGCTTGTGAACGATCTTGGATGCATTAATTGAAGCATGGGCGCCCCCTACATGTCCCCTAGCACTCAGGGACACCTGCTGATCATCCATGAGCAATTATAGGATGAGTTGTAATGATCTTGTACATGAAATTTCACTATAAAAGGCAATGCATTGCACACAATTGAAACACACCTCAAACCTGCTCTCTTGATCATCTCTGGAGCTCTAAAGCATTCTTCTAACATCTCTAGTCGTGCACCAAGCTTTTGTAAGTATGCCCAACCCTTTGTGGCTTAGTTTTTGCATAGTTTAGCTTAAAAGTCAATCCGTCGTAATTAACGATTGACTTTACGATAAATCACAAATGGTCCAGTGGTTTGTCGAATCAAAGGTAGTTATATGTTGGTAATCATGTGGGCTTTAAACCCCTAAAAGGGCACCCTCTGATTCCCACTCTAACTAGTCCGAATGTCGAGTCAAACGTGCTTAGAAAAAGTCAACAGAAATGCTATTTTGCGATTTTATGCATAAT